>NC_068969.1:42563778-42874619 GCF_026419915.1 Harpia harpyja
TGACTATATTGGAGGCTGAAGTGAGCTTGACAGGGGACAAGTGGGAAAAGCACCCCATTGTGACTGGCCCAGAGGCCCCTTGTATCCTTGGCATACACTACCTCAAGAGAGGGTACTTCAAGGATCCAAAGGGGTACCGATGGGCTTTTGGTGTAGCCACTGTAAACGCAGAGAAGATCAAACAGCTATCTACCCTGCCTGGCCTCTCGGAAGATCCCTTCATTGTGGGATTGCTGCAAGTTGAAGAACAGCAGGTCCCAATCGCTACCAGGACGGTGCACCGCCGGCAATATCGGACAAACCGAGACTCCCTGGCTCCCATCCATGAGCTGATTCATCAACTAGAGAGCCAAGGAGCCATCAGCAAGACTCATTCACCTTTTAATAGTCCAATATGGCCAGTGCAAAAGTCTGATGGAGGGTGGAGGTTAACAGTAAATTATCGCGGCCTGAATGAAGTGACACCGCCACTGAGTGCTGCTGTACCAGACATGTTAGAGCTCCAATATGAACTGGCATCAAAGGCAGCCACGTGGTATGCTACAATTGATATTGCCAATGCATTTTTCTCCATTCCTTTGGCATCAGAGTGCAGGCCACAGTTTGCTTTCACGTGGAGAGGTGTCCAATACACCTGGAATCGACTGCCCCAGGGGTGGAAGCACAGCCCTACCATTTGTCACGGACTAATCCAAACGGCACTGGAACAAGGCAATGCCCCTGAACATTTACAATACATAGATGACATCATCGTGTGGGGCAACGAGGCAGAAGAAGTGTTTGAGAAGGGAAAAAGAATAATTCAGATTCTTCTGAAAGCTGGTTTCGCCATAAAGAAAAGCAAGGTCAAGGGACCTGCACAGGAGATTCAGTTCTTGGGAATAAAATGGCAGGATGGACGCCGTCACGTCCCTATGGATGTGGTTAACAAGATAGCAACTATGTCTCCACCAGCTAACAGGAAAGAAACACAAGCTTTCCTAGGCCTTGTGGGGTTCTGGAGAATGCATACTCCAGGTTATAGTCAGCTTGTGAGCCCTCTCTATCGAGTAACGCGGAAAAAGAACTATTTTGAATGGGGCCCTGAACAACAACAAGCCTTTGAGCATATCAGACAGGAAATAGCTCGTGCAGTAGCTCTTGGGCCTGTCCGGACAGGACCAGATGTACAAAATGTACTCTACACTGCAGCTGGGGAGCATGGTCTCAACTGGAGCCTCTGGCAGAAAACACCAGGAGAAACCCGAGGTCGACCATTAGGGTTTTGGAGCCGGGGTTACCGAGGATCAGAAGCCCACTACACCCCGACTGAAAAAGAGATACTAGCAGCATATGAGGGGGGTTCAAGCCACTTCAGAAGTTGTTGGTACAGAAGCATATCTTCTCTTGGCACCACGATTGCCCGTGCTACACTGGATGTTCAAAGGAAACATCCCCTCTACACATCATGCAACCAGCGCTACATGGAGTAAGTGGATAGCATTGATCACGCAACAGGCTCGACTGGGGAAATCTAACCGCCCAGGAATTCTGGAAGAGATCATGGACTGGCCAGAAGGCAGAGATTTTGGAGCATCGCCTGAGGAGGTGGCTCGTGCCCAAGAGGCACCACCATATAATGAGTTATCAGAAGACGAAAGGTGTTATGCTTTGTTTACTGGTGGATCCTGTCGTGTGGTAGGGAACCATCGGAAGTGGAAAGCTGCTGTGTGGAGTCCCACACGACAAGTCGTTGAGGCCACTGAAGGAGAAGGCGAGTCAAGTCAGTTTGCAGAAGTGAAAGCCATCCAACTAGCCCTAGACATTGCTGAACGAGAAAAGTGGCCGGTACTCTACCTCTATACCGACTCCTGGATGGTGGCTAATGCCCTATGGGGGTGGCTACAGCAGTGGAAGAAGACCAATTGGCAACGCAGGGGTAAACCCATCTGGGCAGCAGCATTGTGGCAGGACATTGCTGCCCGTGTAGAACACATGACTTTAAAGGTACGTCATGTAGATGCTCACATGCCCAAAAGCCGTGCCACTGAAGAACATCGAAATAATGAACAGGTAGACAAGGCTGCCAAAATAGAAGTAGCTCAGGTGGACCTGGACTGGGAGCGTAAGGGTGAGCTCTTTGTAGCTCGCTGGGCCCATGAGACATCGCGACATCTAGGGAGAGATGCAACATATAGGTGGGCTCGTGATCGAGGGGTGGACCTGACCATGGAGGCCATCACACAGGTCACTCATGAATGTGAAACATGTGCTGCAATCAAACGAGCCACCAGAGTAAAGTCTCCCTGGAACAGAGGGCGGTGGCTGGGCTTTCGATATGGCGAGGCCTGGCAAATTGACTACATTGGACCACTGCCACGAACACGCCAAGACAAGCGCTACATACTCACGATGGTGGAAGCAACTACTGGTTGGCTAGAAACATATCCTGTAAACCATGCCACTGCCCGAAACACCATCTTAGGCCTCGAAAGGCAAATTTTATGGCGACATGGTACCCCGGAAAGAATTGAATCAGACAATGGGACTCATTTCCAAAATAACCTCATAAGCTCCTGGGCAAAGAAACACGGCATCGAGTGGGTGTACCACATACCCTATCACCCACAAGCATCTGGAAAAATTGAGAGATATAATGGACTGTTGAAGACTATGTTGAGAGCGCTAGGCAGTGGGACATGGAAGCATTGGGATACAAATTTAGCAGAAGCCACTTGGCTAGTTAACACCAGAGGATCTGCTAACCATCCTGGTCCTGCCCAAACAAAACCCCTACATACTGTGGGAGGAGATAAGGTCCCCGTAGTGCACATGGGGAAGTGGCTGGGGAAGGCAGTGTGGATTTCTCCTCCCATGGGAAAAGGCAAACCCATTCGTGGGATTGTCTTTGCTCAGGGACCTGGGTGTACTTGGTGGGTAATGCGGAAGGATGGGGAGACCCAGTGTGTGCCTCAAGGACATTTAACCTTCAGGGAAAAATAATCTGCGATGTGAGTTGTATGTTGTAGGAAGTAATGTAGCAGGAATGATCTGAACTGCAGAGGAGTGAACTTCGCAAGGAACCAGACAAGTGCATCAGTGACCCAAACCAAGCCGGTGTTGGTGCCCAACGATCGAACATACTGCTTCTCCTGTCCTGACCACTCATCTTGACGGATGGGGCCCAAGTCATAACTTGTGTGTGAACACCTGGAGGAGTGGAAGAAGCCCATGGAATATCTATCTCTTAAAGGACAGGGGATAGTAATTAATAAGAACGTATAAATCTGTATGTTGGGTATAAAAGTGGTTTAAGTATGTAGTTTCAGTTGTAAGTGTTGGTAAGAAGGGATTTCAGTAATGAGAATTAAATACAATGGCATGGTTAGAAGACATCTGTATTAAATTATGTGGGACCTGAGCATGACGCATATGGTATGGAATAAGGGGTGGAGATTGTATTGGGTCTGGCTGAGATGGAGTTAATACTCCCCATAGCAGCCCTCATAGCACTGTGCTCTGCATCAGTAGCTAGAAAGGTGTTGATAACACACCAGTGTTTTGGCTACTGCTGAGCAGTGCTGGCACAGCATCAAGGCTGTCTCCCCAACATTTTTGCCCCCCCCCTCAATGGCAGGCTGGGGCAGGGCAAGGTCTCGGGAGGGGACATAACCAGGACAGCTGACCTAAACTAACCAAACAGATATTCCATACCATATGACGTCAGCTCAGATATAAAAGCTAAGTAAAGGGAGACGGAAGGCGGGCATTTTTGTCTTCCGGAGCAACCACTACGCGTACTGAACCCTGCTTCCCAGGAAGTGGCTAGACATCGCCTGCTGATGGGAAGTAGAGAATAATATCATTTGTTTTTTCTTTGCTTTCGCGCGCGACCTTTGCTTTCACTTCATTAAACTGTCCTTATCTTGACCCACGAGCCTTTTGTTATATTTTCTCCCCCCTGTCCAGCTGAGAAGGGGGAGTGATAGAGCGGCTTTGGTGGGCACCTGGCATCCAGCCAGGGTCAACCCACGACAAGATGACAGTCCAGTCTCTCATGCCTAACAATCTTTGTGAGAAACAGCTCGAGATAACAATTCAGTCTCTCACGTGCTCACACCTGCTGTTAACTACAGGATGTGATCAGCATAACCCACCTGGAACGGGTGACAGGAATGTGGTATTTGGACTGAGGAGGTATGAAGGAATGGGTTTTTTGACAGCTCAACTGCCTTGTACGTATATGCTACTTGATGTCATACTAGCAATTATGGGAGGAGATAAAAATCTAAAGCAGTACTGGAGAAAGCAAGGCGAGGTCTTAGGGGACATGTAAGATTTGGCAGGATGGTGCTGCATCTATCTAAAGCTGCATCAGCCCAGGATACATACAGGAGCCCTAAAACTGAGGTCAGCACATAAAGAAGACAACAACTTCTGACAGAGTCAGCAAAAGCCATCCCTCTGCTGTGAGAGTGGGGATGTATTTCTTTGATGAAGAGCAAATCAGTCTGTTAGCTGCAAGTGAAAGACAAGGATTTCACCAACCAGCCCTGAAGTGTAGCTGTTCTCACTGAACATGCATTCTGCAGACTTTAAAATGAACCTGCTAAAAGTGTCCTGGGAATAAAGGAAAGAGATAGTGGATTGATCCAGGATGAGGAGAAATCCAAAACCCTACTAACTGAACCATAATGGTGGCAGCACTTACAAACTTCTCATATAGAAAACAAGCTGTCAGACCCTTTCCTGAAATAGGGATTAGCCACAGAATGGAGGATTCTTATAATATGAAAAAAAGGCCATAATTCTCCCCATGCCTTTGAGATGAACAGTCTGTTTTCAAAGTAAGTGTGAAAGATTCATGTGAACATTAGAATGTTTTCTGATTGCATCACGGGCAAGAGAAAAGTAGCAGTGAAGTAGAAAAATCAGAACTGAATAATGGAGTTCATTAAGTGAGAAATGGAGGAGAAATGAAGGGGAATATGGTGATAAAGTAGAATGAAAGGCCAAATAATACTAAAAACAATGATAATCTTGCATTCATAATGTAAGGCATAGGATTAAATGATAAAGCCTTAGCAATGAGTTTAGAGTAAAAAAAATTTTATACACTAATGACTCCATTCATTTAAAGTTGAGACACTAGATGTATGTTTACAGATGTCTTGCCCTATTTATCTGAAGTCTGATTCAGCTGCATTTGGTTGCACTAATACCTTGATTCAGGTAGAATTTTGTGACTCAGTTTATAGCCTTTCCTTTCTGTGTTTGCTATACCTACCTTTCCTGGGACTCACACAGTAGGGTTGCCATTTGTTCACCAAGGAAACAATGACATACCTAACCTTGTTGCTCACAGAAGTAAAAAAACAACTTGATGGAGTTACTTGTCTGAGTAGGACACCTGCATTATAAGAAGGGGTAAAAGAAACTATCATTCAGAAAAACTTTGCACTTCCCTGGAGTAGAAATTTGAAAGGGTTCAGTTGTGATTTTATTCTTAAACAAGGAAGTGGCAACAGGAATTGTTCCTCAGAAAATTTCAGTTTGGTTTCTTTGGCCAATTCATTAAAAAGCTAGTGTATTGGTTTTCCATAGCAAGGTTTTGGTAGCAGGGGGGCTACAGGGGTGGCTTCTGTAAGAAGCTGCTAGAAGCTTCCCCCATGTCCGACAGAGCCAATGCCAGCCGGCTCCAAGACGGACCCACTGCTGGTCAAGGCTGAGCCCATCAGTGATAGTGGTAGCGCCTCTGTGATAATGTATTTAAGAAGGGAGAAAAAAAAACTGTGGCAGAACAGCAGCCGGAGAAAGAAGTGAGAATATGTGAGAGAAACACCCCTGCAGACCCCCAGGTCAGTGAAGAAGGAGGGGGAGGAGGTGGTCCAGGCGCCGGAGCAGAGATTCCCCTGCAGCCCGTGGGGAAGACCATGGTGAGGCAGGCTGTCCCCCTGCAGCCCAGGGAGGTCCACGGTGGAGCAGATATCCACCTGCAGCCCGGGGAGGACCCCACACTGGAGTAGGGGGATGCTCGAAGGAGGCTGTGACCCTGTGGGAAGCCCGCACTGGATCAGGCTTCTGGCAGGACCTGCGGCCCCATGGAGAGAGGAGCCCACACTGGAACAGGTTTTTTGGCAGGGCTTGTGACCCCGCGGGGGACCCACGCTGGAGCAGTCTGTGCCTGAAGGACTGCAGCCCGTGTGAGGGACCCACGCTGGAGCAGTTTGTGAAGAACTGCAGCCTGTGGGAAGGACTCACGTTGGAGAATTTCGTGGAGGACTATCTCCCGTGGGAGGGATCCCACGCTGGAGCAGAGGATGAGTGAGAAGTCCTCCCCCTGAGGAGGAAGCAGCGGCAGAGACAACGTGTGATGAACTGACCCCAACCCCTATTCCCCATCCCCCTGTGCTGGTGGGGGGAGGAGGGAGAGAATTTGGGAGCAAAGCTGTGCCCAGGAAGAAAAGAGGGGTGGGGAGAAGGTGTTTTAAGGTTTTTTTTTATTTCTCATTACCCTACTCTGGTTTGATTGACAATAAATTAAACTAATTTTCCCCAAGTTGAGTCCATTTTGCCCATGACAGTAATTGGTGAGTGATCTCTCCCTGTCCTTATCTCGACCCACAAGCTTTGCGTTATATTTTCTCTCCCCTGTCCTGATGAGGAGGTGGAGCGATAGAGCAGTTTCGGTGGGCACCTGGCATCCAGCCAGGGTCAACCCACCACAACTGGAGGCAAAATTTTGTTCATTTTGCCTTCCTGAATACCTGTTGTTCAAAGAGGTATTTGGCTGATACATAACACACTAGAAAGCTCTGCAAGCTCTGCCAAACTTGGACACCTAGGCTGCATGGACTGGTCAGGTATCGGATGAGGCTTTTGGGAGACAGTAGCTCTTCAGTGATCTTCCACACTTACATACCGTTTTTATCATGGCAGTTTCCCTATTAGCTCCTGACTTATATATTACATCAGCATATTAAGCATAATTTAACTTTTTATTGTTGAAACAGATGTGTGTTCATAATAATTACAGTATAAAAGTACTTCCAGATATTCCTTCCAAATGGGATACTTCTTCATTAATGTTTGGTATATGGGGTGAATTAAGAAGCTTGAAAAATACTGCTATGGCTTGGACTATGCACAGAACATACAGTAAATGTTTGACTCCAGTTCTAGTGAAAAGATGCCTAAGTTTTCAGATATATTTTCTTCTCAGCTTGATATGCTGTGGAAAGATACCACATTGACTGAACATTAAGAACAGCCTCATGACTTCGTAATGGGGGCAGAGGTTTTACAGGTGCTCATATCTCAATGTCCTGACAACAAACTGTATCTGGAAGAGGGAAAAAAAAAGGGCGTAAAAAAAATAAAAAGGTGTGGCCTGGCAAAAATTCAGAAGAGAAGCAGTCAAAATGGAGACTCAAGACCCAAAAAGGCACTGAAAAAAACCTAGCAGGAATGTCTTGTTGGTAGAATATCTGATTGGCTTATAATCACATACAGACTTCTGTGTACTTTGAGAAGGTTGAAAAGCCAAAAGTATTTGCACTCTGGAAAATCCATACAGAAGCTTCTAGCCTATTTAAGTTGTGCAGGAGGGACTTCAGGTCTAAACACTGCCCTTGTATGCGGAAGAAGCAGCAGCTTTGCAAAGGCCTCAAGAGGAAAGAACGGGGACTATTAGAACTGAACTAAGCTGCAGTACTCCATACTGTGTTGTATGTTTGGTTTGGTTTGGTTCGGTTTGGTTTGGTTTTTCTATGAGAAGAACAGTAATGACACCAAGCTGAGTGGTGCAGTTAGTGGTACAGTTGATTCACTAGAGGGAAGGGATGTCATCTAGAAGGACCTTGACAGGCTTGAGGAGTGGGCCTACATGAACCTCATGAAGTCCAACGAAGTCAGGTGCAAGGTCCTGCACCTGGGTTGGGTCAATACAAACTGGGGGATGAATGGATGGAGAGGACCCTGTAGAGAAGGACCTAGGGATATTGCTGGACAAAAAAGTGGATGTGAGCTGGCAACATGGGCTTGCAGCCCACAAAGCCAATTGTATCCTGGGCTGCATAAAAAGAAGCATGGCCAGCAGGTCGGGGGAGGTGATTCTCCCCCTCTATACTCCAGTCTCATGAGGTCCACCTGGAGTACTGTGTCCAGCTCTGTGGTCTCCAGCACAAGAAAGAAATGGACCTGTTAAAGCAGGTCCAGAGGAGGGTCATGAAAATAATGGTCAGAGGTCTAGAGCACATCTGCTATGAAGAAAGACTGGGAGAATTGGAGTTGTGCAGCCTGGAGAAAAGGCGGCTCCGGGGAGACCTTACTGGGGACATTCAGTATATAAAGAAGTCTTATAAGAAAGATGGAGAGTGACTTTACCAAGGCCTGTAGAAGCAGGACAAGGGGCAATGTTTTTAAACTGAAAGAGGGTAGATTTAGAATGGACGTAAGGAAGAAAATTTTTACATTGAGGTTGGTGAGACACTGAAACACGTGTATCACTGGAAGTTTTCAAGGTCAGGTTGGACTGGGCGTTGAGTAATCTGATCTAGCAAAAGACATCCCTGCCCATGGCAAGGGGTTTGGACTAGATGATCTTTGAAGGTCTCTTCTAACTCAGCCCATCCTATGAAAAAGCAGACATTCTCATACTGTTTTACCATCTTCTAACCTTAAATTGGAGAAAGACAGCTTCCTGTAATACATCTTTTTGGTATTGCATTTGTTGTATTTTCTATTAAAATTTTAATCCTACTACTTTCTGAGGTCGACGTTTTTGTACATTGTTATAGCAATTTCTTGGAGTAACTCCATTTTTAGGGTCTTTGACATTTTGTATTGCAAAGAAACTTCTAAAAGCTGTATAGATGTTTTGAAGAAAATTGCCTGGATTAAGTCGCTGAAGAGTAACCATGTAACTCTAGTAACTCAAATAATTTGTTGTTTTATCCCTCTTCAGATAAAGTCTCTGGCTGTAATCAGGACATTATTGATGCAGCTTACCATTGAATCCTACACAAGCAGGATTTCATCGATTTTAGTTAATTTAAGAGGTCTCAGGCTATCCACAGATGTAAGCTTCTCACTTTGGAGATCAAAAAGAAAATCATGGAACTGAATTTCCTACTGATACTCAGGACCATTTTTAATAAAGTCCTGTGTACCAATGTTCTTGAATTTTGAAGTCAAAATCATAATTCTGTAAAATATTTTGGTTTAAGAGTTTTTGAATGAGTTACGTGTTGTAAATCAGTCCTTTTTTTCTGTGGCCATTAAGATATATTATGCCTTCTTCAGAACCTATGTCAAAAAAAAAATCTAATTTTTATTTATTAACACTATTTATTTATTTGGTAAATAAAGGATATCTACTGTTCTTTTATTTTGCAGGGTTTTTTGGTTTATTTTTTGCTGAAATGTCTTCATATCTTTAAAGAAAATACCATTCATTTTTTTAAGTCTGCATATACACCTTTTAAGATCCTAAATCAATAAACAAATCAATACTTAACATTCTGAAATTTTATGGCTTTAATCATTAGAGATGTCAGAACTGTAGACTTTTTATTTATTTATTTTACTCAAACCTATTATCCCAATACTGATAAGGGTCTGTTTGCTCTTAAAGAGGTGATGCGAACTTCAGTGTACAAAGCCATTTTAAACATAGAGATAATTCTAAGCCACTTTTCTGATCAGTGTTTAGTCCAGGAGCCCATTTGTTTTACTATGTTTCCTTTTCTCCCCCCCGCCCCCCCTTTTTCTTTCTAGCTGTGTCTTCCTTTTCTTTTTCTCTTTTTTAGACATGAAGTTTTTCAATGTATTAGTAAGTGAAAATTCTTCTAGTCAGAAGCCTTTCATGTGCTTTCCCTTGTAATCGTGATAAATAGCTATGCATATGGGGAAAACCTGATTATTTTCCACCAAGCTGGTGTCATAAAAGGGGGTAACTTTTTCAAACAACTCTCTTAAATTAGTGATAGGCAATGGTGACAAATCTCACAGAATATAATTAAACTCAGTATCCTCATTTATAAAATTTCTCTCTCCCATGTATTACTTTCAAAAAAGTTTAGTTGGACTCTGACTCCTTCCATTCATTTTGTATATCAGCAGGTTGTTTCATAAACTGTGCTTTTATCCAGACAGTGACAATGGTTCATTCAGCTTCAGTCTTTGGCCTTACCTGCAAGGGTCTGGTTAATATCAGAGGTACATGTTTCCATACTATAAATGACATTCACTACTCATGATATTTTATGTAATGATAATTCAGGTCTACTATTTTTCTTTCATGTTTGTGAGTAGTCATTATACTGTCTTTACTGTTGCAAGTTTCTGAAGTTGTATAAATTGTTCCGTATATTTTTTTTCAATTTAGGTATGACTATTGCACAGCCAAACCTTCAAACTTGCAAGATATTCCAAAAATAGCTGACTAAAATCTGTCAGCCACTCAAGACTATTGCTGCTATGCTGTTTTTAAAATCAGTTATTGTTAGATATATAAATACCCTTACCTCATTTGCATGATTTATGTATATCTAATACTCCTTTAAGTTGATTAGATCACTTTTTTTTTTTAATGAATTCATAAAATGCACATTTCAAATTAATAAGTATCTGAGGCTACCATAATAAATTTTTGTACTCAAATCACAAACATTGTAAAAGAATTAAGTTGCAGATGACCATACAAAAATAAATACTTGATTGAGGCTATCAGTGCTTGTACATCATTACAGAGACTTTGATTTTAATATCATATACGATTAAGAGATGGTTTGCTGACAGTATCTTTGAACTGTCATGGGGGGAAAAAATAGCAGCTATTAAATGACTCTCTCATCCTGCAGAGAAAGATGTAATAAAATCTAATCATAGGAAGAAAACCAGAAAATTAAACGAGAAAAATCTATTCTGATTTTATCTATGAAGGTAATTGGAACAAACTGTTAAAGCTGGGGGTAGTTGTTCATTTCTTTCTGTTGCCACATGAAAAGAAGAAGTCTTTCAGGAGATACTCCTTCGATGCCCTTGAGTATTGTTTGTTTACAATCTGTAAAATTTGGATTATATTTTTACTAAATTGAGGACAGTTTACCTTGGGAACTTTGATTAATTCAGTGCATGAATGGACTGTGGTATCTGAGTCCATACCTTCTTAATAATTTTGTCTTCACGGTTCAGTGAGTTGAGGCATTTTCTTCATACCATTCAAGTCTTGAAAAAAGAACTATTAATTTTTTACAAGTTTTTGGGAGAAGACATTGATCTCAGTATACTATTTTATAAAAGTAAATTGTTTTCTAGGATAAAGAGATGTCTGTTTTGTAAAAAGGCAGGATAATTATCTCCTTTATTTTACATGTATGGCAATAACGCATGGAGATCAAGCCGAAATTGTGAAAACTGTAGAACTGATTTTTTGTGGCCATTCCAAGAAATCTAGGGCACAATGTTAACATCATTAAAGCCTTTTATTTGTTCAGTACAAAGTTACCAATGAACTTATTGACTGTTGCCAATGAACACTTTTGCAAGTTCAGTTACAAATCTTCAAACATACTGGACAATACCAGAATCCTTTCTGAAATGCTACAGAAAATAAGTCCAAATGGGGCAAAAACTAGTCACAGTTAATGCTTGTTGTTCCAAGTCCCAATTTCACATTTTAAGATTTTGTCTGAGATAACGTTTTGCTAATACATTCAATGTGTTCCTTATAGTAGATATCACTCTATAAGGTATGAAATAGACATTCAAAGGCCACACAACAGAAATTGCGGTTCACTTCAAATTCTCCTTAAAAACCTGTCTAACACATTCTAATACTTAGTTCCTATGTTTTGTTCACAGTCTAAATTAATAGCCTCATCTAGGGGGCACAAAAGGTGGCTAGCTGCTGCTCATTTGATTTTGCCTAGGAAGACATACATCATGTTTTTCAACAACAGAGCCCAGCAAAACACTTACAGCTTTGCAGACATTTTTCATGTTTAGTTTTTATTACAGACATCTCAGATTTTGGCAGTATATCATAGTGTCTTTTACCACTTCTCCCATATAATATATGCGAAATGATATGTTTTACTTTGGATTCTTGTCTCCAATCCATTTTTTTTAAGTCTGTTTTGTCATTTTTGCTGTCACTAAGCACCAACTTCATCCTTAAGGAAACCAAATGTTCCGTGTAATACAAATGCCAAGCTGCTTTGTCTCTTTTCTATTTTATTCTTTATTAGTCATGCCTTTTGCAGTTGCCTTTTCAGACTTATCTGCTTTCCAGCTACATTTCCTTTTCCAGCTCTGTGGGCCTTTGTTACACTGACTTTTAATTCATTTCAATGGTTTCCATGAAATTTTGAGGCTCTGCACAGTGCTGCGTACGTCATAGAGAATTGGCATACCTTTCTTAGTGTCTTTTGTGGTCCAGATAGGTTTCTACATGGTCAGTTTCACATGCACATATATATTCATAGGACAACATTCATTATGTGAACCTAAGAAAGGAAAGTTCTTGTCACCTTCTGTTTTGGCACTGAAGCAGTTTTTCCTCTCTCCTGTGAATCAATGCTTCCTGACTATGAAACAGTAGTACTGTAAGGTGCATTCTTCTTTATATTCCTACCTTTCTCCTCAGGTGTATTCTTTTCAAGGAAACTGAATGCATTTAGGAAGTAAAACATAATAGTTACAAAGGTGCAGCATTAATTATTTCTAATAGTTATAATTTTTGAAGATGACTCCTAGTGTCCCTTCTCCACTGACATCCGGTAATGTTGTTAGTCTGTAAGGTACAACACTAGGGTAGAGTACAAGGAAAAATGCTTCTTCTGTAACCAATAGAAGAAGTGTTAGCTGCAGGTAAAGCTAGATTCAATTCTCTGCTGTCTTTCTGAAAGTCTGATCATATATTTTATTCATCATTTATTTTATTATTTATTATTATTTTATTCATCATTTATTTTCCCTGTTTTGAGTTGCTCTGGTACTATTAGTAAAATAGGCTTTCTGCACTAAACCAGACATGAGAGTAGTGATATTTTTATTATTCCCTTCACCTTGAGGCAAAGAGGTTATCTGTACCTGAATGACAAGACTTAGGGGAGCATTTTAAAACACCTTTCTAAACAGATCAACAAACAGCTACTGCATTAAAATTTGGTGAGGTTACCTCCCTGTACAAGAAATCTCAGAGGAGATCAAGGTACCAAGGAATCAAGCAAGTAGCAGTTAAGCTACTGGGTTAATATAAGTTCTTATGACTACTTATGTTATGTTCTTAAGATAAATAATGATCAATAACGTTGCCTTGGTTTTAAAAGAACGCTAAACATTTGTTGAGCTGCATGATGAACAACAGCTTTGTTGTCTTGGCCAAACCTATTCTTACTAAAAAATGTCCATTATTATAAGTTTGCTGAGAAAGGAAGACTCATGTCATTGCAATTACAGCAGAGGTAATGTTCCTGCTATTGTCTCTAAGAGCTTGTTCTCAGCGCTAGTATTTCTACAAGGTTGAAAGGAAATAAAAGTTGAAGAATTTTAAAAGAATTTCCAGCTACTGGAACTTGTGCATCTATTTGTAACTTCAGTGAAGATGTACTGCATCTCCATGGCACTATTCTCAGGGTAATGGAAAATTATGATTGAAACAAACAAACAAACAGAAGTGTTGGTGAACTGAATATTTCAAGTTATTCAGAATAAAGATCTAGAGGTAAGAATGAACACAGCTGAAGTAAGAGGAACGTACCTCTGCAAACAGTATTTAAGCTCCTACTCTCACTGTCTGATAAGAATGTCAACAACATAGTAACACACTTCAGCAACAAATGTACTTCATTTTCAAAACATGTTGTCTCAACATGCAGTATTTGAAATTTCTGTGTACTGTTTTAGCTTATCCAGTATATCTTGGGAGAATTTCTACAAAGATAATGTTCACAAAAGCCAGATGTCACTAGCTTGTGTTATGAAATCTGACTTATTTTAAAGAACTTGCATTGTTATTCCTTAGACTTTAAGCTGTAAGGTTTTAAAAATATATTTTCCCCTCTGCTTACTCTTTGTTTATATTGAACATTCAAATGATATTGCCTTTCAAAAACAACAAAAAAAAGATGTTTCACTAGCATTTTGTTTTCTACGCAACTTTCCATATGGAACTGAATTTTTTTGTTGTTGTTAAAATAGGCTTTTTACTAGTGAAATTTACAGATTTTTTTTTTTTCTTCAAGCAGGAAAAGCTAAAAAGTTCTTATTAATAAATTAATGTTGTGGGGTTTTTTAATGCTTCATTTTCATCATGTGTATGATAGATCAGAATAAGAAACCATGGTTTTCTTTCCTCCAAGATATATAAAAATGTGCTTTGAATGGAAATTATTTATTTTTAATTTGAACTGAATAATTTTTTTTGCATTTTCAAACAAGAAAAGGGGTGGTTTATGAGTCATGAAAAAAATGCTACATTCTAGAGGAAATATTTCCAATGTGCTCATAAAATGCTACACAAAATGTTTCAGGTGGCAATGCACTGTAAGAACCCTGTCAGTAGGGCTCTTTTACTTCTGACTGACCTACCGAATCATAGATAGGTTTTATGAAAATAGCTGTCTTCAGTCATAGACTCTAGCATGAAAACAAAGCCCTAAGGCAAAAGCTTTCAACCTCAAACTTGATTCTGAAGGGAAACTCCCATCACCTCACACCCTTCCAATAAATTTGTTTACCAAAGGGCAAGTAGTTCTCATTCTTCACCATGAATTCAGCTTATTGATATATCTAAATTACAAAATGAGCTGGCTAGCCTTCTGAAGTGATAGAATATCAGCAGGATTTTCTTTCTTCCATTCATAAGTATGTAGAGCTGCTCCACTGTTGTAGAGAACTCATTGAGAAAACTTGAAAAAATTGTCCATGAAAGGATTCTGTGCAGAAATAATTAAGCTCAAAATCAGACTTAAGATAGAGAAAGCACAACAGGTCATCCATTCCACTATCTTGCTTACACTAAAGTCATCCTACTACATTATTTTCAGAGTGTTTTCCTAACTTGACTGGTTTTGTTATTACTACTATTTCTAAGGGACAAAGAAGAAAACCTTTAATTATGTGAGACCATAAAGTTGCTTGTATTTGCTGGTGCTGGAATTTCTTCTCTCAAAATGATATTGCTAGGATGATCCTACTGCAATTAAGCATCATGGGATCTGTATCATGTCATAAAATAATGAAATAATGCATCTTATGTATAGAATATGAATTACAGAGAACTTTACCATTGCCCTCATGCTGTTTGCAACAGTGGCATTGACTGTTACTAGCTTTGTATGGCATAGTCTCAAGTGAAACAAAGGATGAATTTACAGACCAATTTCACTAATGCAAACCTATCAAGGACAAAAATGACACAGTGAAAAAACAGCTAAGAGAATTTTTTTTTTTTTTCATTTTGTCGTGGTTTAACCCCAGCCAGCAACTAAACACCACGCAGCCACTCACTCACTCCCCCCCACCCAGTGGGATGGGGGAGAAAATCAGGAAAAGAAGCAAAACCCGTGGGTTGAGATAAGAACGGTTTAATAGAACAGAAAAGAAGAAACTAATAATGATAATGATAACACTAATAAAATGACAACAGAAATAATGAAAGGATTGGAATGTACAAATGATGCGCAGTGCAATTGCTCACCACCCGCCGACCGACACCCCGCCAGTCCCCGAGCGGCGAATCCCTGCCCCCACTTCCCCGTTCCTATACTAGATGGGACGTCACATGGTATGGAATACACCGTTGGCCAGTTTGGGTCAGGTGCCCTGGCTGTGTCCTGTGCCAACTTCTTGTGCCCCTCCAGCTTTCTCACTGGCTGGGCATGAGAAGCTGAAAAATCCTTGACATTAGTCTAAACACTACTGAGCAACAACTGAAAACATCAGTGTTATCAACATTCTTCACATACTGAACTCAAAACACAGCACTGTACCAGCTACTAGGAAGACAGTTAACTCTATCCCAGCTGAAACCAGGACACATTTGTTCTGGTCAATGAATACAGAAGAAAGCAAAGCAAGATCCTTTCTATGTTGAGTTAATAAAGGAGAGAGAAACAGTGTTTGTAGGTTTATAGTGTCAGTTACATCACAAAAAGTTAATCCAGGATTTTGCTGCAGTATTATTAAATTGATAGCTATGCTTGTTCTCTGTATGAATCCTTTAATGCAACTTAACATATCACAATTCCTCTAATTTTTACTGTGAAATCATCATCTTGCAAGAATAAAAAGAAAAAAATAATCATAAATATAGCTTGTACCTGCGTAGGGTAGTGACGGAGTAAATATTTCTGTGCTTATTATATAAAATGATAATAGCATATCAGCAAGATTTGAACTATAGGACTCATGGTACATTACCAAATTATTTAGAACTCTACAGATATCTTTCTGGTATAAGTCACCTTTTCATGTCTGAGTTATGGGTGTGTACATTTTTACAAGAAAGTTCAGTGTGTTTTATTTAGGATTACAGAGATTAGTAGTAGATTGTTATGTCCAGTAGACATTTGTACTACCAGACAAATTCTTTATGGAAAAATATTTGAAAGTCTATGGACTAGTTAGTATGGATGCAATTTTGTCTCCCTAATATAGACATCTAACACCATTTAAATGTCCCAGGATATCCAGCATCAGAAGGGTCATCCAGAAAGACATTGTTCTTTAATAATTCATGTGCCTTGTCGACTGTATGGTTGTCTCAAGTGTCCTAATACATATAAAAATTGTACCAAGCAGTTACATTTAGGTGAACTAAGCTGCATCCTAAATGATACCATAAAAAACATGTGTGATGAGGTAAAGAAAAACATTCACAGTTCAAGTGTCTCTAAAATATTATTTCTTTCAGAAAGGTTTTTCATAAAGGAACTCTTACTTTTTTACTTGCAAAATTTATTATCTTATAAATCAGGTATCTATACCTCCCCCTTTCCACCATGCTGTCAAAATTAAATGCACGTATTTGTAGTTTGGAGGGGCATTTTAGAATGGAATTATTGGCTGACTGATACAGTACCTCTAGTAGGGTCAATAATGCAATAGGCACAATAGAGAGGACAAAGTAGTAGGATAAAACTATAACTCAGAAGCTTATAAATCATGAAAGAGGCCATTTCTGACTTACATAATAGTTAAGATGTGTTGTCTGTGTTCACTCATATGCCAAAATGTTGCTTTTGTTAGTGACAAAACTACTTCCCCTCTACAAATTTTCATAATCTTGATACAATTTCCTGAAACTGATCTGAAAATTTTCCTTCAGATTCATGTCACACAGCTGTATGGGATCCTATTTCTATGTGATATTGGAATCCAAATACACAATGTAAATTCCTTCTTAATTTGCAGGGTACAAAGAAAGAAAACATTTCTGGTAGAACAGATCACAATGAAATTATTTTGGCTTCCCCCTGCCACTGCCCCCAATAATTGAAGTAGAAAGGAAACAGAAATGATAAAGCAGAATGATTGTTCCAAGTTTTTACTGAAACTTTGCAGACTCCAGAACCTGCTTTTCCAAAACTAACTACTTCGTCCCTGGCCAAAAAATGCATTACATTTTCTAATCCCTGAGCAAATCTCAGCTTTCCTAGATGGAAACTTTATTACTGTTTTTTTGCAACTTGTGATGTCCCTTATCTCTGCGAAAAGACCATGATCTGTTATTAACTCAAGCCTACAAGCTTACTCTATTCATCTTTTCCATTGAACTTCTGAGATAAAAGAGAAAAAAAAAGGCTTTATCAGATATTGAAAGATATTATTGAACATTTCATAGCTTCCAGTCATGCTGTGAGAATACACCAATCTATATTTACCCCAACCACTACAGCTTACTTGTATTTTGCATTAAAACTCTTGCTTTTGCCAGTTACTTAGTCTTCATGTACATCTCAGTAGACAATATAAAAGTCAATTATTACATGTTTCATCCTACAGTTTCATAAGTTACTTATTTTGTACACATATTTTAAACAAAAATCTAAATTAAATGAAAGCCAATGAAATTTCCATCCTCTGGGTTAGATTTTAGCGCTTTATAGAATCATAGAATTATTTAGGTTGGAAAAGACCCTTAAGATCATGGAATCCAACCATTAACCTAACACTGCCAAGTCCACCACTAAAGCATGTCCCTAAGCGCTACATCTACATGTCTTTTAAATATCTCCAGGGGTGGTGACTCAACCATTTCCCTTGGCAGCCTGTTCCAATGCTTGATAACCCTTTCAGTGTTAAGAAATGCAGATTTCTCTAATAGCATAAAGGTTATTAGAAATAACAGAAATCAGCTGTAACTTATTGTTTTTATTGCATGACCTTGTAATGACTTTTCCCAGACCAGTTTAACACACTGAAATTTTCCTATCTGACCGCACTAGGGGCAGAACCACTGTCAAGAAAGCACTTTAAGATTTTAAGGCAAAGATGCAATTTTCATGACAGTATACTTTCTTCCAAAAAATAATTATTCAGAGTACATAAGTTTTCTGCCATGTTACAGTTTAGATGAACTGCCAGTTTGGGTTTCAGACACTTGCTGGCTAGAAAAGGTCAAGAGAGGACACAAGAATGATGTAGACACAGGATTTTTTTCCTTTTGTTCATATAGCTTTGTGTTGCCTTATGGGTACAGCTTAGAGGGAAAACAGTGAATAGTTTATAAATCAGAAGTTCTGAATAACCAAAACAACTGAGGAGGAGCAAAGGATATAGGATTAAGAAAATGGTGTATTAACAAAAGAGAGTGAAAGGAACTGGAACAATAGCCCATGGCTAGCCACTGTCTATGCTACATTAAATAATCAACATCTTTTATTAATTCTTTCCTTATGCACAGAAAATAAAGAAAAGATTAGATTCTTCAAGATAAGGACTGGAGAAGTCATACATCTCTTCTTGTAAAAGCTTCAATCCCAGCTCGAAAAATCTGACTCTTAAAAGGACAGCCACTAAATAAGAGCAAAAAGCTGCCCTGATCTTTTTTAAACTTGAGGAGCATTAACTTCTGTATATGGGCTTATGAGAGACTGAATTGTTATCTCAAGCTGTTTGTCTCAAAGATTGTTAGGTGTGAGAGACTTCTGAAGCCGTTCATCTCAAGAATTGTGGACTGCTTATCTCGAGCCCTTTGTCTCTGAGATGGCCTGTTTAAGCAGGGCACTCCTCTGTCCATAAGGACAATTACCAGGCCACTGAGGCATTCAGGAGAGGAAACAGGCTGAAGCCGACAAGCATGTAAGGATGTGGAGGCTACCATTCTCACAGAAACTGTAGTCTTTGAGATAAGATTTGGTCACACAAAGGTCATGTGATAGACAAAACCTGCAGCATGTGAACAGTGCATGAACAATACATATGTGCATACCTCATCAAAATATGCCCTATAAAAAACGGTGCAGACAAGCTGTGGTGTGCACTCACCACCGAAGAATTGAAGACTGAGGACCTACGGAACACCGCTGGATCCATGGTCGTGACTACCCTTGCAACTCTATCCCAACTGCTTGCTTGATTTCTGCCTTTTCTTCCATTCTATCCTATTGCTACTATTTTCTACTTTTGATACTTTTGATAATAAAAACTCTTTTGGGTATATGGCATTTGACCTCTTTTGTGTCTTAATCTCGCTCTTGGGATCATATCAAAACCTTCCCCGACACTGGATCAGGACAGGGCTAAGCAACTTTTGCTCATTCCATCTCTAAATCAGGATAAATAAAAAGAGAAACAACATTTCAAAATCACATTGCTAAGGCCCAGGAGAATCTTATTTTAAGTGTCCTCCTATAATGAATTTTAATGGCTGGATGATTACAACTCTGCTGAAGGAGTTGATAGGAGGTTTATTGACAGGCCCCTAACTACACATAAAGTGACATAGAGAAGCAATGCTATTTTCAGTCAGGTATATTGCTGTGCATTAAGGAAGGGTTGCTAGGAAATTGCTTCCTTTACACAATGTTTGAAGCAATTCTCACCAAGACAAATGAGAAGTGCTTTATGTTTTTATTTTCAATGTTTAGTTATTCATTTTTCATTGTCTACTTATTTCTGTTGTTCTACTTTCTCAGTTTTCAGCAAGCACTTGATGGTCAGTAGGAAAGAAACCTTGCCTGAACAGCCCTGAACTGTGTAGTTCAGTGGGTACTGACTCTCTGACAGTGGGGTCAACTTGTTTTTCTTCAAACTGACATTTCTAATTGCATATACATTTAATATGAGTTTAACAGTTCTCAATGTTTCATGCTAGGGAAATGCCAATAATAACATTTCCTTCAAAGGAAAAACGTATGCAGTAGTGCTCTGGTAAATTTAAATGGAACCTTGAAAGAAGGAGGATGGAGGGAAATCTTAAGATGAGGGATCAATATACGACATCTACATTTAGTAAGAACTGAACCTCTGTTAACCTCCACAGATCTCCAGAAACTGCATCAGCTAAAAAGCTATTTCAAAAATCAGAATATCAGGATTGTATCAGCCATTTTATACTGCCTGTTAGTTTTAAATAGATGAATCTGCAATGCTATAACTAGGAGAACTATTTAGAAATCAAACAAACAGCACCAGCTCCATTCACTTGTTTTTGTTAAATTTGTTTTCTAGCCCTAGTTCCTAAATGATAGTCTCAGAAATTTCTTTGGCCTCATTTTGCACAAAGTACCCTAGTTTTTTTCTAGAACGAGTGCTACACTTACATTCCACAGATATCCTTGGTCACACCAAAAAAAAAAATCTTGTTAGAAAACAAACCCACTATTTTTCCTACAAGCTTTACACTCACTAGTGGGGTTCTCTCCCTTCACATTACACCAGAACTAATAGTTGCCATTCCTTCTTTCTAGAGACATGGACGATTTCACCTTCTATTTAAAAGAACTCATGTGCACATATCGAGGAGCACAAGTGTTGTGGTTTAACCCCAGCCAGCAACTAAGCACCATGCAGCCGCTCACTCATTCCCCCCCACCCAGTGGGATGGGGGAGACAACTGAAAAAAAAAAAAAATAAAAATCGTGGGTTGAGATAAGAACAGTTTAATAGAACAGAAAAGAAGAAACTAATAATGATAATAATAAAATTACAATAATAATAATTAAAAGGATTGGAATATACAAAACAAGTGATGCACAATGCAATTGCTCACCACGCACCAACTGACGCCCAGTTAGCTCCTGAGCAGCGATTCCCCCCAGCCCCACTTCCCCCATTTTATATACTGGGCATGACATCACATGGTATGGAATACCCTGTTGGCCAGTTTGGGTCAGCTGTCCTGGCTGTGTCCCCTCCCAATTTCTTGTGCCCCTCCAGCCTTCTTGCTAGCTGGGCATAAGAAGCTGAAAAATCCTTGACTTTAGACCAAGAACTACTGAGCAACAACTGAAAACATCTGTGTGTTCTCAACATTCTTCTCATACCAAATTCAAAATATAGGACTATACCAGCTAATAAGAAGACAATTAACTCTACCCCGGCTGAAACCAAGACAACAAGTAGAGCCAAGCTTTTACTCAGCCTTTATTTCTCCCTTCCTTAACTCAGATCCCCCAAAATTTCAGCAATTTCCCTGTTGCTAGAATGCATAAATTATGCTCTTAAGTATTTAGAGCAAGTATTTTACTCTTCAAGCAGTCTTTTAAGATAAAGGCAATAGAGTATGGGCTTAAAGAAATTCTTAACCTTCAGAAACTGTAGGACCTTAGCAGCTGCCTTTTGCAAGGTTAACCACCCTAAGACAGATCTTACACACCATAATTATTCCTATAAAAGGCCTGTAGAAGGTGTCATCCCTTACCTTTCTGGGAGCTCTGTAACAGGAAGATATGATGACAAGACAATCTTTTCAGCAAAAGCTATATGAATTTCAGCTAAATACAGTTATATACAGGATGCTTAGGTTGGAATATGAAAAAAAAAAAACCACAAACAAACCTGGTTTCATTTCTACTCCAAGCCTATTCATTCAGTACTTTGCAGTTAGACAAATCCCTCCTACTTGCTTTGCAAAGAAAACAGCTTCCAAGCTTTCTGCTCCAAACTCTTCAGGCTCAGTAACTGTTTTCCACCCTCTCTCCTGTCCACTGTTTTTCGTAAGATTCTTATAGCCTCTTCACATATCAGCTCCCAGTTCTGAAGTGTAGTCAGGTTATTTTCATATATTCCATTTCATCTAAGAGTACTTAAAACTTAGGACTGACTGCTGATTTTCTTTTCTTTTAACAGAGGCTGAACATATATAGCCAATATGAACACTCATATTGCCATGGGATGACTACATGACCAACACACACACACAACTGCCCCAAGAATGTTATTAATTTTCCTTACTGAGGATTAGAAGATGAGCAGGCAAGAAAGAAATCACATTTCTTTTTAATTAAACTGATTTAAAATTATTTATATATTTTGGGATAATTTTTTACTGTGAGCAAATTTGGTATTTAAGGAAACACAGAATTGCTGAGGTTGCAATCACCTCCGGAGATTACACAGTCCAATGCCCTGCTCTGAGCAAGGTTATCTGGGGCAGGTTGACGAGGATGATGTCTAGTCAGGTTTTGAATATCTCTGGGAAACCTGCTCTAGTATTTGATCAGGCAGTGTAACAAAAAGGCTTTTCATATGTTTAAACAGAATTTCCTGTGTTTCAGTTTGTGTCTATTGCCTCTTGTCCTGTCATTGGGCACCACTGAGAAAAGCTTAGCTCCATCATCCTTATACACCCTCTCATCAGATATTTATACACATGCATAATATCCCCCCGAGCTTTCTCTTCTCCAACCTGAATATCCAAGGTCTCCAGTCCTTTCATCATCTTTTTGGCCCTCCTTTGGTCTCCATCCAATATGTCCACATATTTAATAAACCAGGGAGCCCAGGACTGGACACACCACTGTATTTGTGTCTCACCAGTGCTGAGTAGAGTGGAAGGATCACCTCCCTCGACCTGCTGGCAACATCCCTCTTAATGCAGCCCAGGATACTGTTAGCTGTCTTTGCAGCAAGGACACATTTTAAACGCGGCGTAACCATCAGCAACATTCAGTCAGTGGCGAGGCCAGCAGAGGCAATGGTAAGTCGGTGGCTAAGCGCTAGACTGAGGCAGACTGGGAGGTTCCTGAGGCCCAGGGAAGAGAGGAGGGACCTGTCCAGAGCCAGCAGCTCTCGTGAGAGGGGCTGATGCAGCGTGGGCCTTGCCAGGGGCAACCGCGGGAGATTTGAATGGCCCTCAGGAGCACCAGCGACCAGGAGAGTGGCGAACAGGGTGGGCAAACAGGGCGTGGTGCATCAGAAAGGGCGTGGCACATCAGAAAGGATGTGGCACATCAGAAAGGGCGTGGCATGGCAGTTCACGCAGGCAGTTCGCACAGATAGGGCGCAGCCCCCCCTCTTCCTCTTCCCAGCTGGAGAAGGCTACTCAAGGGGTGGTTGTTGGCCCAGAGGGACACTCAGGTATGGTTGCCACTATGGGGAAAGCCATTGTTAGGAAAAATGTGGTGATGCAGACAGAGGTCCCATGCAAACATGCAGCTGTCCAGCTGTCTGGCTGCGGGGAGCGCCTGAGTCTATCAGAAATGATGGAGGTCAGCGGGGACACCTCTTGTGTGAGGTGTGACCAGGTCAGTGATTTGCTCAGCCTGGTGGTAGAGCTGAAGGAGGAAATGGAAAGGTTGGGGAGTATCAGGGAGTGTGAGAGGGAGATAGATTGGTGGTCCTACACCCTACCATCCCTGAGGCAGAGGCAGCAGATGGAGGCTCCACAAGAAGCAAAGGTTCCCCTGCCCTCTTGCCACCAGGCAGGAGGGGACCTAAGAGATGGAGGGGAATGGATACAGGTCCCTGCTTTGGGAGGCAAGCGAATCCCCTCCCCATATCCCTCACCTTCCCAGTTGCCCCTACACAACAGGTATGGGGCTCTGGAACTTGAGGACCAGGTCAATGAAGATCGGGTTGTAGATGAAGCCCTATCTAGGGAGGTGCCTAAGCCCAGTCAGGCAGCCCCATGCATTCTCACATCCTCTGAAAAAAGAAAAAGGAGGGTAATTGTCGTAGGTGACTCCCTTCTAAGGGCGACAGAGGGCCCAATATGCAGACCTGACCCATCCTACAGGGAAATCTGCTGCCTCTCTGGGGCCCAGGTAAGTTACCAGGGAACTCCCTTGTCTGGTTTGGCCCTCTGATTATTATCCGCTATTGGTTGTGCAGGTTGGCAGTGATGAGATTGCAGGGAGAAATCCAAAGGCAATCAAAAGGGACTTCAGGGCAATGGAGCGATTAGTGGAAGGACCAGGAGCACAGGTAGTGTTTTCCTCAATCCCTTCAGTGGCAGGGAAATATACTGAAAGGAACAGGAAAACACACCTGGTTAATACGTGGCTCAGAGACTGGTTCCATCAGTGGAATTTTGGTTTTTTTGATCATGGGGAGGTTTACACAGCACTGGGCTTGCTAGCGACAGATGGCATCCAGCTATCTCAAAGGGGTAAGAGAATCCTCGCTCATGAAATGGCGGGGCTCATAGAGAGGGCTTTAAACTAGGTTTGAAGGGGGTAAGGGATAAAAGTAGGAGCACCAGAGATGAGCCTGGGGGCAGCATGCCGATGTTAGGGGTGGATTCGATAACCCAGCTCAAATGCATCTATGCCAATGCAGGCAGCATGGGCAATAAACAGGAGGAGCTGGAAGCCATCATGCAGCAGGATAGATATGACTTAGTTGCCATCACGGAAACATGGTGGGACGACTCCCATGGCTGAAGTGCTGCAATGGATGGCTACAAGCTCTTCAGAAGGGATAGGCAAGGCAGAAGAGGTGGTGGGGTGGCTTTCTATGTTAGGGAGTGTTTTGACTGTACAGAGCTACACAATTGTGATGACAAGTTGGAGTGCTTATGGGTGAGGATGAGAGGGAAGGTCAACAAGGAAGATATTGTGCTGGGAGTCTGTTATAGGCCACCCAACCAGGTTGAAGAGACAGATGAATCGTTCTACAAGCGGCTGGCAGTAGTCTCAGAATCGTGTGCCCTTGTTCTCGTGGGGGACTTCAACTTTCCAGACATCTGCTGGAAATACAACACAGCAGTGAGTAAACAATCTAGGAGGTTCCTGGAGTGTGTGGAAAATAACTTCCTGACACACCTGGTAGGTCAGCCAACCAGGGGAGGAGCCTTGCTAAACCTACTGTTTATGAACAGGGAAGGATTGGTGGGAGGTGTGATGGTCAGAGGCCGTCTTGGGCTTAGAGACCATGAAATGATAGAATTCTCAGTTCTTGGTGAGGCAAGGAAGGGGGTTAGCAAAACCACCACTATGGACTTCCGGAGGGCTAACTTTGGCCTCTTCGAGGCACTGGTTGAGAGAGTCCCCTGGGAGATGGTCCTGAAGGGCAAAGGGGTCCAGGAGGGATGGACATTCTTTAAGAAGGAAATCTTAATGGCTCAGGACCAGGCTATTCCCATGTGCCACAAGTCGAACCGCCGAGGAAAACGACCGGCCTGGCTGAATGGGGAGCTTTTGCTACGAGTCAAGAAAAAAAGGAGAGTTTATCATCTCTGGAGGAAAGGGCGGGCAACTTGGGAGGAGTACAGGGATCTTGTTTAGATCATACAGAGAGGAAATTAGAAAGGCAAAACCTCAGCTAAAACTAAATCTGGCCACAGTTGTAAGGGACAACAAAAAATGTTTTTACAAATATGTTAACAGTAAAAAGAATCCCAAGGAGGTTATCTATCCTTTAATGGATACAGAAGGCAACAGAGCCACCAGAGATGAGGAAAAGGCTAAGGTACTTAATGCCTTCTTTGTCTCAGTCTTTAATAGGGAGACCAGTTATCCTCAGGCTACTCTGCCCCCTGAGCTGGAAGGTGAGGATGAAGAGCAGAATATACCCCCCTTAATCCAGGAGGAAATAGTTAGGGACCCACTACGCCATCTGGACACTCACAAATCTCTGGGACCTGATGGGATCCATCCAAGAGTACTGAGGGAACTGGCAGAGGTCCTTGCCAAGCCACTCGCCATCATCTATCAGCAATCCTGGTCAACAGGGGAGGTCCCAGAGGACTGGAGGCTTGCTAATGTAACTCCCATTTACAAGAAGGGTCGGAGGGAGGATCCAGGGAACTACAGGCCTGTCAGCCTGACCTCGGTACCAGGGAAGATTATGGTACCGTTTGTCTTGAGAGCACTCACATGGCAAGTATAGGACAAGCAGGGGATCAGGCCCAGTCAGCATGGGTTTACGAAACGCAGGTCCTGCTTGACCAACCTGATCTCCTTCTATGACCAGGTGACCCACCTAGTGGATGAGGGAAAGGCTGAGGATGTTATATACCTTGACTTCAGCAAGGCCTTTGACACTGTCTGTCACGGCATAGTCCTTGAGAAGCTGGTGGCTCATGGCTTGGACAAGTGTACTCTTTGCTGGGTGAAAAACTGGCTGGATGGACGAGCCCAAGAAGGTTGTGGTGAATGGGGTGAAATCCAGTTGGCGGCGGGTCACAAGTGGTGTTCCCCAGGGCTTGATGTTACACCCCGTTCTGTTTAATATCTTTATCAATGATTGGGACGAGGGGATTGAGTGCACCCTCAGCAAGTTTGCAGACAACACCAAGTTGAGATGCAGGGTCAATCTGCTTGAGGGTAGGAAGGCTCTACAGAGAGATCTGGACAGGCTGGATCGATGGGCTGGGGCCAATCATATGAAGTTCAACAAGGCCAAGTGCCGGGTCCTGCACTTCAGTCACAGCAACCCCATGCAGCACTACAGGCTTGGAGAAGAGTGGCTGGAAAGCTGCCCAGAAGAAAAAGACCTGGGGGTGCTGATTGACAGCCAGCTGAATATGAGCCAGCAGTGTGCCCAGGTGGCCAAGAAGACCAACAGCATCCTGGCCTGTCTCAGAAATAGTGTGGCCAGCAGAAGCAGGGAAGTGATTGTTCCCCTCTATTCGGCACTGGTGAGGCCACACCTCAAATACTGTGTTCAGTTTTGGGCCCCTCACTACAGGAAAGACATTGAGCTGCTGGAATGTGTCCAGAGGAGGGCAACCAAGCTGGTGAGGAGCCTGGAGCACAAGTCTTATGAGGAGCAGCTGAGGGAGCTGGGGCTGTTTAGTCTGGAGAAGAGGAGGCTGCAGGGAGACCTTATTGCTCTCTACAACTACCTGAAGGGGGGTTGTAGTGAGGTGGGTGCTGGTCTCTTCTGTCAGGTGGCTGGAGATAGGATGAGAGGAAATGACCTCAAGTTGCGGCAAGGGAGATTCAGGTTGGATATTAGGAAAAAATTTATTTACTGAGAGGGTTGTCAAGCATTGGACCAGGCTGCCCAGGGAAGAGGTTGAGTCACCATCCCTGGAGATACTCAAAAAGCACGTAGACGAAGTACTCCAGAACATGGTTTAGTGGACATGGATGATGGTTGGACTCAATGATCTTGAAGGTCTTTTCCAACCTCAACCTAAATGATTCTATGATTCTATGATTCTATGATTCTATGATAGCTGGCTCATGTTCAATTTGGTGTCCAGTAGGACCCCCAGGTCTTTTTCTGCCAAGAAGCTTTCCACCTGGACAACCTCCAGGATGTGCTGGTGCCTGTGGTTTTTCCTCCCCAGGTGTCAGACTTCACATTTCCCTTTGTTAAACTTCTTGATGTTCCAATTACCCCATTTATCCAGCCTGTCCTGGCTCCCAGCTGGTGTATCAGCCGCTCCTCCTAGTTTTCTATCATCTGCCCATTGCCAAGGGTGCACTCTGACCCATCATCTAGGTCAGTAATGAAGAGTATTGGTCCCAAAATCCACCCCATGGGCACCCTGTTAGTGGCTGGTCTTCAACTGTACTTCTTGGGCCTGGTTACAATCCTTTACATCTGTCAGTTCAGTCAGTTTTCAGTCCATCTCACTGTCTGCTTATCTATCCCATATTTCATCAGATTGGCTATGAAGATTTTATGGGAAATAGTGTCAAAAGCCTTACTGGAGCCAAGACAAACAACACCCACTGCTCTCTCCTCATCCACCAAGCCAGTGATCTCTCTGTAGAAGACTGTTGGTGTGGTTCAGCATAATTTACCCTCTGTGGTCACTCTTCCCAGTCATTTTATTAAGCTGGGAAACAATATTTCCACAAAAACAAATTGATTTTGGAAAGGAGAATGTTCACACTTAACACAAACCAATCTGCAAGAGGCAAGAAGATCAGAAACCAGTACATTTTTAAGGAAGAAGTAGATCAGGAGGTCAGCTTTTCCTTTCAGTATTGTCTTTTGTATTTATTTAAAATCAAAAGGACTCTTCCCTTTTCCTCCTACTCCAAATTATATTTTCATCTCAAACTTTCGAAGAATTCTAAGAAATGCAGATTTTGACATACAAGGAGTATTTAAACCCCAAAGGTGATTGTTTCAGAAGAGTAAAGCTGACTGAAAATAGAGGTGGGGAATGGAATATTATTGGATATTAAACTTATTGCTGAGATAATAAAAAAACTAATGAATAAGTGCATTCCAGCAGGAACACATGGAAATTGGAATCTGTGACTGTGTACAATGTAGAGTACACATCACATTGTGGGATTATATTTGTTTTGAGGAATTTATTCCAGCAAAGACTCTGCAATTATAGCTGTGACTCCACCCAGAGAATAAAGGAACAATTTAATTTTGTATGTGTAATTATGATTTCATTTCTAGGCCATAAGCAACAGTGTAGACTTCCAAGTCCAGGCATTGTTTCTAGTATCTATCATTTTGTTGTGGATTGTGAAAGAAAACAGGTATAATCAGACAGTTACAGCTCTTTCCTTCATTCTGTTGTTTCCTGCGTCTCTTGCACCACATTTTTGACTGAGCAAATGTAATCTGTGTTCAAAAGACACTTAATCTGGAACCAAACTGACTAAAAGTTCAAGGCTTTTACCTTTACCATTATGGAGAGGGAAACCCAGATATTCTAACCTAAAACTTGTCTCCTTTAGGCTCTAAGCAACTTTATTTGCAGCCCTCCAATTCTAGTTTATTTTTCCTGTGTTTGATTTTGTTATCCATATTATGAGGTTACTATATATATATATTTGAAATAGTGAAAAGAGACTTTACATGGAAATGTACTTACTTCATTACAAGCCCTAAGACATGACTTTGACTCAGAGGATAGAATGGACATTTTGAAATGAAAATACTAAGCACTACATAATGTACCTATCCAATAAACAATGAAATAATGCACTGGCAGCTGGCTACTATTCTGAACTGTTCACAATGGCTGGCTAGACAAACTGAACAAATCACATCTACCTGACTTCCTTATCTTCATGTTAAAAAAAAAAAAGAAGAAAATAATACCCTTTGTACAGTGTTTTGACATCATTGGTGCTAAATAAAAATGAAATATTTGGCAGAAAATTTTTGTCAAGTTCCAAAAAGAAAACTTTTTACAACCCACAGGTAGAATCAAAAAACCAAAGCAATAAGAATGTAAGCATTGACAACTTCTAATAGCATTAGAGACAAACACATATACATACACTTCAGTGAATTCTTTACAAGATCAAATGCACAAGTCCAGATATGACAGCTGGAAATGTAATTTTGTGACAATGACCTAGACAAGCTAGACTTCAATTTGTGTATACTGCAAAAATAAGAAACTCTAAGATCAATTCACAGAGGAAAATAAATAACAATTCCTGCACCTTTCTTGTAGTTGCAGTCACTATGTTCTCTTCCCTGAAGGATATCTGGGAAGATTTAAAGACAGCAGAATAGAACCAAACTGATTTTCAGATTAAGCCACAGTGTTTTCTCAAAACCTAGGTGCCAGAGAAACAGTACTGTTCTCTAAAGAAAACAGCAGATCCAAATTTCTGGTTTGTTTAACATGCTGAGTTTCTTACTTGCTGGCTGGTTTTACACGAAGATTTTCAAACCCATTTCTCACTTCATAAGATAAAGATGAAACACTTCACAAAACCTGATTTTTTTTAGTATAGTTTGTCAAGTAGTGCAGCAAGCACACACATAAGTGAGCAATCCTACTACTTGGTATCATCCAGCTTCAGCAAGCTTCACACACTATTAACAGAGAAAGGACACCAATTTCTTTCCATCCAGAACTTTAGTGATCAGTTTTCCATGAACAGCTCATGTTCCACCCACTGCACAGCTACAAATGGCCTACAGATCCTAAATGGGTTATCTCTTGACTCTGTTGTATCAGAGTCACAGCAATTTCAAGCCTGGCTCGTACAGTCACACATGACTTCGGAAAAACAATCCTTTTCCTCAGGCAGACTAACATTAGAAATATCTCACAGCAATGTAATGCACTGTTTTTCAAAAGCAAGAGGACCAGGGTGGAATACTAAGTTACAATAGCTCTCCTATGCTGTTATAAGCACATCCCAATGACCCACTACTATGGTCTCCAAGGACATAGTTTTATGCAGTCTAGCCCTCCAAGTGCAGTACCTTTTGCTATGCTGTCAGCCTAAACTGGAATGCCACAGGAATTTTAATAACTCATCATAAGCTGAACTAAACAACGCCTCTTCAATAACAGAATGAAAAAAGTATGCAGAAAATCATTACGGCTTCTGCAATGTAATAGTAGATATTTAAAAATTAGAGATTGCAATCAAATTAATTTTCCTATAAACAAGAGTTTAAAGTGTTGTTTAATATAGTTAAGATAAATGGAGAGGTGGGTAGGTGGAAGCAACAGCCATTTTTTATAAAAGCTATTTACTAAGCTGCTGCAGGAAAGTATGTGTTCCCTGTAACTCATTCTCACATCATATTATCTTCTTCTCTTATATACCTCTCACCAGCCTGATCACACTCTGTCAGCTGCTGTACTGTTTTTCTATTCTATCCAGGACAAGAGGCACACAAATGTAGTTGTCCTTCATCCAGTATTCATTTTTGCTAAGTTAGAAAATGCTATATAATGCTATTTAATACCAAGAAATGATTGTAGTGTTTTAACTATTCCTGTGACTTTGTAGTACTTTAACTATCTTTGTTACCTCCAAGAACCAAACGCTAATTTTTCATAGAATCATTTATGTTGGAAAAGACCCTTAAGATCATCGAGTCCAACCCTTAACGTAACACTGCCAATTCAGCCACTAAACCATGTCCCTAAGTGCCACATCTACATGTATTTTAAATACCTTCAGGGATGGTGACTCAACCGCTTCTCTGGGCAGCCTGTCCAAGTGCTTGACAACCCTTTCAGTGAAGAAATTTTTCCTAATATCCAATCTAAACCTCCCCTGGTGCAACTCGAGGCAATTTTCTCTTGTCCTATCACATGCTACTTGGGAAAAGAGACTAGCACCCCCCTCTGTACAACCTCCTTTCAGGTAGTTGTAGAAAGCAATAAGGTCTCCCCTCAGCCTCCTTTTCTCCAGGCTAAAAACCCCCGGTTCTCTCAGCTGCTCCTCATAGCACTTGTTCTCTAGACCCTTCACCAGCTTTGTTGCTCTTCTTTGCATTATCTTTGCATTCATCTTGCATTCTTCAAACACGACTGCTATACAAAAGGGCCTTCCAACTAGAAGTACAGGTTTATTCTACTACTGTCAGATGTCAACGTTTTGTTGCTGTTGTTCTTTTTCTTTCTTTCTTGATCCCAAAAGGCTCACTTGAAAGACAGACAATTGATATTTTATTACTGCCTTTGATCACAAACTATTAACATGGAATTGTTTTTTTCCTTGATAAAATACATTTTTGTAATTGAATTTGAACATTTCTCATGCATAACCAAACATTCTTTCTCTTGCTTCTACTTCATTAATATGTTACCTTTCTCCTCTCAAAAGAAATACAACCTACAGATTTTTAAAAGTGTTATAAAAGAAGGATTAGTACTCTAAATGAGAACATCCAATTTCACACAGTGAGTAAAGAGAGATGTGTTCTCAAACCTACTTATGACATCTTCTTTGAGCTTTTTTGTTACAGAAATCTCAGTCACTAGGATTTGTAACCATCATGAACAGTTACCTAAAGTTATTCTGAAGATCAGAAGGTATTTGTGGTTAATTGATTTGACCTTGCTTTAATTTTGCATAAAATCACACCAGTAAAGCAGTTTCTTTATACTTTGATTGGGTTCACCTTCACCCCATATTCTGTCATATTGGAGAGTTGTATCACAGTAACTTTAGATCAATGCAAAGCCTACAGCACACATCTTCAGGATTAGCCATGACATGGACAAAGAAATGTCTGATTTACAAGGCAGTGATTGGTAGTATCACTTAGATTTATCCACTACCAAAGCCATGGCACATTCATATATCAGGATGTTTTATGAACGTTGCATAATTTTGTGGTAAACGTGTATTTCCTTGCCTTGAATATAGGTTGTACTAGAACTACTTTTCTTATATCTGATACTGTCATTAACATTTTCTTTTAGATTAGTTTAATCCTATAATGAATCAAATTCTGTCTTTGCATAACCTGGAAGTCTTTTTTAGCTGTTTGTTAGTTTGCATTGAACATAGGCCACTGACACTTTTCCTTTTTGTTCCATTTTCTGCAGTTGGTTAACACCAACACTCATAAAAAAAAAGAAAAAAAAAAAACCACAACCAAAAAAACTTGCTGACAATTTGTTATGGTCTCTGTGTTCAACTCTGGAAGAGTGAAAGGTATTTTGGAGAACACCCCAAAAACATTTCCTTAAACAAACCTTATAACCCAGGCGACATAATTATGTCTATATATGGATGTGTATGTATATATGCATATGTACATACATATATTTATATCAAGTTTAAAGTATGTTACATTTCTGGCTATAAATGAAGTCTTTTCCATTCGCATCACTTCTGTACTTCCCCAAAACATTATTGGTCACTAGGCTCTTTCAAATAAGTTCTCAAAATTTTTGGAAATAAAACCAAGCTCAGACATTACATACATGAAACTTAGCAAAAAGCTTTACTAAACTTTACTCAGTTATTTAACAAATGCATTTTTCCTCTGCCAAAGCAAAGCTATTCCTATTTCTACTCTTACACTATCCAATAAAGTTCAAATTCATTTAGGCTTTCTGCTGGGCTGATTTTTTTCCCAATTACTTTACTGCGGTTGCCAAAATCATCAGGTGATAAATAACTAAAATCAGACAGGATAGACAAAGGGAATTCACCTGTCTCATTAACTTTAGAGGAGATTTTATAAAATGTAACAAAAAGAATGCTGTCCATACTGACAGAAAACCGTATTGTTGAGGGTTAACTACAGATTCATGGAACTAAATCAGTGTTTTATGTTATAGAGTGCTTTGCTGTGTTTGGAGGAAGTTGATCTCTAGAAGAATAGTGTATTCCAAGAATAAAGGTTACTCCAAAGTTCAACTTCTGAATGCAGATTTTTAAATGTAAACTCAAATCTGCCTGACTTATTCAGAGCTATTATGCTGTGGGTCATCCCAAAACCTGCATATTCATATTCCCTTTCATTTATTTCATTCAAATTTTTCACATAGATGCAAAGCTTTTTTTTCCATCTTTTCAATTGCAACAACTTTAGCACAGCCTCAGTTCCCCTATTTTATTCAGCAATCAACAAGATTTTAATTCTCCATTCTCTGAACTGTGGTGTGTTTAACTTACAATCGACTTGAACTTTTTACTGGTTTAACAAATAAAATAAAATTAAATAAAATAACATAAGATAAAAGGTATACACTTTTCGCTGAAAAGCTGAAGATTTAGAAAGCTTTTTCAGGTCCTTTAAAATTTATTTACCTACTTATCTCTGACATGATGTAACCAGTGAAATAGTGTGACTTCCTTCTAGAAGGGTTTTTCTCTGGAACTGGAGCAAAAAATTGGAGCAGGGCACACTGATCTCTGGTAGTCGGCTGGCAACTGAATATTCCTGAATGCCAAATTTATTTCCCCTCTTGCATGTCTCAGAGGTACTCTTTACCCAGTACAGTACATCCTTTGCAAATCCATGTTCACCAGCTGGCTGTGCACAGATATGCCTGAACTGAAGTCAGAAGATTTGCTATCTACATTATTTTAAATCTATAGGCACAGTATTAAAAATTGCATCACTGAAGAGTTTACAATATGCAGGGGGGGGGGGGTTTCACATTTCACATGAATTTGACTTCAGTATTCATACCACAGCTGAAGCTACTAGAACTTGATCTATTCATAACCTACCTGTAGCTCACTGATATCCAATTCCATTTCAATATTCATCTTCCACCTTTTTAAAATAAGTACAAACCAGTTGTGTATACAGGTTCAGTACATGTGTATGTCACCCAAATTTTACAGTTCTTCCCCATCATATTCTGAGAATGTCTAGCAAAGTCTCTCCCGTCAGATGTTTGGTCAGGAGTATTGCATGCCAGGTCAGTGTCCTTCCCATACTCTTTATAGAAATAATCTTACAACTGCATACTGATGCTTAAATGGCTCCACCAGTGCTGAAACTTCCATAGAAAGCTCTCATCTGTCTCATCTGATGTCTAGCAAATCCCAGACTTTTGCAATAAAATTTCTTGTGACAAAGAGAAACTTACAGGTCAATAACATGCAAAAGCATCCCCAAATCCCACCATAAAGCTCTACAGTTCAACAATAGAAAGGAAAACGATCAAAACACCAGGAGGCTAATCTGTTGCAATGTATTCCAAAGTGTTCCAGCTTTTTACATCTTTTCATATGAAGCAGAAAGCCAATTTTCATACCAAAGACACAACATGAGAGAGAAAAAGGAGGTTAAGGAATCGTCATTTTTTGTCCTAAAAGAATGATATATGAAGACTTACATCATATTTGTTCTTTCCAGAGAGTTTCTTTGTGAACGGTCAGTGAAGGGGGGGGGAGGGGGTGGGGTGGGGTGGAGCTACACCACATGTAAGAAACAGCTACTGTCAATGACAGTAGACAACTGACAGCAGGGCCAAAAGGGGGCATCAAAGGATACAACAGCCAGATGCCTGAGCTGTAAGTGCCTTGGTGGAAAGAAGACATGATGTTTCATGAGGCAATCGGATGTTGGTAAAGCACTTGTGCATGTTCAGTGTCTACTAGTTACACTACAATGATAATTACTTCTGACTTTATGCTGTCTGAACCCAGGCTTCCCTTTAAAGCCTTTGCTTTGCCTATAGACATCCAATTTTATATATATATATATGTTTATAAACATCCAATCTACCATGCTTGCATTATGGGATAATCATCTGATTAGTCAGGCAAGTTAGGGACTTCCTTTTCCTTCCACATACTAGGTTCTTTGTCTAGTTTTACATCTGAATTTGAAAGCTGTAACTCAGAAGCTTAGCTACTCACCAAAGTGATCATATCAGCAGTGACAGTTAGAATCTGGAATCACAGACAACAACTGTATGGGCCAACAAAAGTCCTAGCTGTCTATCAGATAAATCTTATCACTTACATGTCACTTTTTTGAACCATTGGTTTTGTATCATGAGAAAACTCAACAGCTGAAAACAAACAAACAAACAAAAAAACCCAACCAAAACCAAACAAAAAAACAAACCAGAAGAAAACCTGCTTGTAACCATGGGTGCTCACATAGCTCACTTTCTGCATTCCACTTTGAATCATTTAGAAAACAGAATACTAATATAGACCTCTTTGTCTGTTTATATAGTTCTAAGGGATGTATGTATCTCCATATTCCCAAGGTTGTACTCTAGAATTATACCAGTTTCAGAGTTAATAAAGTACACAGCCTGGAAGCTCTTTCTGAGAGGAAATATTTGGAGCAGTCTCAGATGATACATCCAAGTTTGAAAGTAATTTGATTAGTTATGATTAGGCTGTAGACTACTTAGTTTTTAATTTCATATATTGTAACAATATCCCAAGAAGCCACTGTTTTACAGAATTAAATATTATGAATGATGAAATATATTCAGCTTTTAAATACAGCATTTCTGTCATAGTGACTTGCTGAGTAAAGTACTCCAGCACAATAAATCTGCAACAGTGGACTATGAAAGTCCAATGGCTTCAGGTTCTTTTGAAATTTGAGTTGTTTGTGAATTGTATCACAGAATTCTTTGAGAAACAGTTTCTATTCATAGAGAGTAACTATGCAAGTCCAAGGAAAACTGATTTAAACAGTGAATTGTTGTCTGTTGAAGGACTAATCTGAACCATTATGCAAGGCAAACACCTTAGGAAGTATGTGATCTTAACCTTGAGGGCAAACAAGGGAAACCATGGTGGACTACTATATTTCATTGTGTCCATAAAGCAGGATGGAACTAATGTGCTATAGTAGATCTTTATTTAGTTTTATTTCTTTTTCATCCTCTCAGTACACGGGAAGCCTGCAGTCACCTATCAAATCATAATTACAACATGCATCAGAATTTCTAAGTAACTGTGTATATTATCTGATGACTTGCTATTTGTTTCATTTATAGCATGCCATATTTTCATTACACTTGGCGTGGCCAGAGCTCACCTTTTTAAAGGGAAGCTGTTTTAGCTCTAATTAACTCTGCATGATGGTTTACTTTTTTTACTCAGAGGTGTACAAACCATCTGTGCCTCTAATATGTTACTCTTAATAGTCCCTTAGCAAACTGTTTGATTTCTGAACATTTCTACTTTAACCTTCAGCCTTCTAGTAACATTTTTAAGTCATTTAACTCAAACCAGAGACATGTAGGTTTCCAAATCGAATGATCAAGAATCAAGTGCAAAATTACTCTCTAAATAAATTTCCACTAGTTGTTACATGAACCTTTGAGGCAGCGGATATTGCACAGCTTTCTGAAAAGACCCAATGCCTACCAAAGTGCTAGACACACACAGACTAACATGGTCACCAGAGTTTAAATACTCAAATTTCAAAGTAAGACCAAGTAGTAACTTTTGTTTGTTTGTTTGGTTGGGTTGGGTTTTTTTAGTTTTTAAGGCAATCATTCTGTAGAAAGACTTGTCTCTCCTTCTTTTCTCAAAGTTAAAGTAGTATATCTCACTGGGAGACTAGGGAAAAAAAACAGTTGCCCCAGTGACCCTCAACATACCCTGTACACAAGGAGAGAATAGAAAGGCACAGTAAAACTTTCTCCTCACTGCCTTGCAGAAGAGCAAATCAGCACTATGCTGAAAGACAGAAAGAGCTTGGATACACTTCCTAGTAAATACTTTCAGGGAAAGTATACTGAGGCTGCTTCAATGTCCTTGTTCATTGGTCTTAGGAAAGGCAAGGGTGTAGAGGGTAGATCCGTGTTGGAGCTCATAATTAAGCTGACTTTTTAACATAATAGAAAAGCAGACATAGGTATACTGGAGACAGAGCGTGATAACAGCAAGTCTTGTCCTTGTGAGCCTACCAGCCATGCTTCTAGACATGCTGTTTTTCATAACAGGCCTTTGATGCTAGATACCAATATCAGCAGCAACTTCCAAAAGTAGACGTGCAGAGAACTTGCTTTCCAGCCTTTCCAGGAGACTTCTTTAAGAATTAATTTTCTTATAATCATAACTGAAATCTTATCCTTAAATATTTGACTTTAAGTTTTAGTAATAGGTACTGCCCCTCTCCAATAGATACATTTGACATTTAATTTTAATGGATTCTATATAATTTCCTTTGCCTGACAAAACACAGGTTATTTGCAATGGCTATGAAAGCATGAAGTGGATTAACTAGACATTTATGAAAACTTGTCTTTCCCTTGGGTAATACTGTTAGTATTCTTCACAGATATGATGGGAAGAAGCATTTTATAGCAGGAATTGTGCAGGGCACTATGGGACCACTAAGAAACCCAACAGTGTAATATTAGAAATATTGCAGAACTAAATAGAAATTTACACAGTTACTTATTTAACTGATGTTGTGCAGCCTCTTTTCATGGTTCCCTTTGAGTTATGGTCCAATTTAAAGATATTAGGTTTTTGTAGTGTTGGCAGAAAGAAAGATCTTTCTGCTGTAAAAACCTGAAACATCTAACTTTCTCCTGGGGGAAGTATTATAAGTCTGTTTGTTATTGAAGTAGCCAACATAATGGTTGAGAATGATAATCTCAGGGTAGGGAAGAAAATTATTTAAACTATCCCTGGTAAAGATAAATGGATAATCAATATATAATGGTTTTATTCTATTGTGACATAATACTAAATATTTATGATTTTTCTGGTTACATGATGGCACTTTTCAGTTACTCTTTTCATGGCTGCAAAACCCTCTACTCCACCAAAGGAGCCTGAGATAGAGGGAACAAAATTCATAGACAGGAATTTGCTACAGCACACAGAAGTCTACAGTTACTGGAGATGCACACAGCTCTTCAGAATTGGGAAGAAGAACTATCAGCAATTTTCCCAGAGTTGTGTGCAGTGTCCATGACAGAATGGAAGTCTTCACTGATGGGCAGATATGCTCAATGCTGTCCCCCAAAGTCATGGTCCTGGGTCCACCCAACAGCTTCACCCTGGCTCTGTATTGAAAGTTCTGTGCATCTTATTTTTTCCCACACTTGGATTTCTTCTGTCCCCCACAATCCAATTGGGGATCAACTATAAAACTGGTTGAAACCCATGGTTTCCTAGTTTAATAAAACTTCCAGAAAATTTTAATTTAATAGCAATGGCCAAATGTGGAATGTCTTACCAAAGGATAAGGAAGTATGCTTGTTCATCAGTACCAAACTTTCTTCTGCTTGGAAAACAGCAACAACGTGACTCACCATATTACAAGTGGAGTGAAAAGCAACACTACACTTGGATAATATTTCTGAAGGCAGAATATGTTTTTTTCCATGGGAATATATATACACATACACACTTGTAAGTATATATAATATATGTAATATATAAACAATTATATAATATATACTTCTATGTATATACTTACACATATATGTATATAAATATTTATTTATTTCATAGACACAGTGTTACAATGAATTAATAAGTGCTTGTTAGTTAAATACAGGCCTTAAAATTAATACCTGGGTGTTGGGGGTTTGGGTTTTGTTTGTGGCATTTTTTTGTTTTTGTTGGAGTTGGTTTCGGTTCTGGGGTTGGTAATGGTTTTCTTTTTCAGCTGTGTCCCCATCTTTTGTAACTAGTTTTAAAGAAAGCATATAAGTTGGGGGAAAGTGTGTGTAACCCTGCATTTTTCAAGACAATCTATGAATAATTTACTCAAAATTTCTTTCATCAGCTAAATAAGCATCAGCAAAAATGATGTGTCCATTACTGTGGAAGCAGTATCTCTCAACCTGTTGAAAAACCTAGCAGAAATCAGCTATGCCTACTGCCTTTCCTTTAATTCCTAGACATCTATTTTATGCACAAATTGTGCACCCTTCCAGTTTTTGCTTCATGAGAAAGGAAGAGGTATAATTCCAGCTACTCTTTTCTTTCTGTTCATAATTAATTAGCCTATTTGATACAGCTTAATTGACAACTTCTGATTCTTCTGTGGCAAGGAGTCCCATTATAACAAGAGCAATATACTGAGCTTAACGACAATCCTCCCAAAAGATCATGTGTTCACTTAGAAAGATTCCACAGAATGTTTAGTATTGAAATCTATACTTACATAAATTACCTCCTTTTGCAGTTCAGTCAAGCATGATGTAAAAAAGACTGATCTCATGGCTATTGAACATAGAGTCTATTTAAACAATAACCTCCTTTAAATCAGTCATTAACTGGTTTGTTAGATAATTCTCTTCACTTGCTGCACAAGGGTTGTCAGCCATCTCTGATGAGCTGATCACTGTCTGTGGCTATTATAAGTGACTACTCCAGTTTCAAAGAGACTAGGATTACAAAAAGATTTAAAAAAAAAAATTCCCTAAAACTCTGGAAAAAACTATTGTCCATTATGTTTATGTAGCACCCCAAAGCAACATTTTATTGGGAGTTCTTTATACGTTTAAATAAGTAGAATGGAACCATGTCATAAGCCTATCATTTATTGTTAATTAATGGTAAAGATATACCAAAAATTACTGGCATATTCTTGGAGTTTTTAGAACACAAAACATAATAAGTATAGTGTCACATTTTAGTAATTTGTTTGCTTCAGCCTGTATGATTAAGCAAGAACGGAGACCTATGGCAGTCTGTGCTCTTCAGTTACAACCTCTGTGTGTGTTTTTACCCCACCAGAAATTGTTCATACAGTCTTAATATCAGCATAGGTCCCTAGGAATATAGCTTGTCTTCTCTTGTGGTGAAAATGGTATCATGCAAGACTTTGGATCAGAAACAACTGCCAGCTCTGTTTCCTTTTTAGCAGTATTTCCTTCTGAAATTCTTGGATTCTTAAGCATAAAAATATTATAATTTGATTTTCAGAAATGGTTACCATTTTAGATCATAAATTATTCCAGTACAGAATGGTAACCTTCACAGAGAATGAGGCTGACTCATGTTCAGACTCTGTGGTGTCTTGAAAAATCCTTTACCTGCAGAAAGATAGAGGACTGATTAAGGCAGGCAGATGACAATCAGGAAAGATGACAGTCACTGTAAACAGGTTAAATTAATCCCAATTTTCAGCTTCTTGAGATAAAACTTCTTAGATAAACTCTTCCCCATACACACACAATCACATATTTTTTAAAATTCCTTTAAAACCCTACGGCTATGCTATATTAGGTCATTTCATAAATTGTATACTTAACATGTTAAGATTTTCAAATCTCTACTCCTGCTCCCTCTCTTTGGAATAATGTTAACAACTCTGCAAATACAAGGTCAAAACATTTTTCTCCAGTGACAGTGCGAGCACTGTAGCTGTTTCTGCCCCAGAACAGCAAGCTTCTAACCAGCAACAATACCTAAACACCTTCCTGTAATGTACACTTTGTATTTGTCCAGAAGGACCAGACTATGTTTGCATGCAGGCGAACACAATCTCAAAGAAAACAGAATTATGCAGAAAAGCTTCTTTCATCTGTGCTTTTGACAAGAACAAATTGGAACATAGGAGTTTTCTAAACTTCTGTTGGACAAAAATGATCAGAATGGCTGTTGAGGAAGCATGAGTTAAACTGTATCTATTTCCACCTTATTTGGTAAAAGAAAAAGAGAAGGATGCATAGATGGTAAAACATAACCTAAAAGATTTTTCATTGGCAAATTTCAAACCAACAGAAAGGGTAAAAAAGAAAAATCTAGGAAATCATTACATTTTGTGAACAGAGATGGAGACAAAGAAAAGAACAAGCAAAAAAATGTAAATAAAGTATTAGATGTATTGAGTAAAGGAAAGAAAAGGATGTTTTGGCTACGTCCCAGTATTGCTGCAGAGGAAAATGTCTATGAGACTCCATTTGCTTTCCTGGCATAGCCAAATGAGACGTGGTCTTCTCTAAGGTTTCAGTCGTCACTTAACAACCCTGAGATACTTCCTCTTTCTCTTTAGTGATAAAGTATGAACAAAGATAACATCTTACAACTCTGAAGCATGCAAAATTTTACATTTATATCAGCATGCTGCTGAGCGGCTTTTTTATAATATGATTTTATTTAGAGGTCTTCAAGGACATGAGGTGTCCTGGAAAAAAGTGGGGACAGTGGAAGAGCAGAGGAACCACATAGGACACAAAATGTGTTCCTGTTGACTTTGGGTGCACTCCACAGAGCAAACTCTCAAGCCATCGTTACACCCTAACAGTTTAATCTGGAGTAATTAGTTCCTCTACTTAGGATAGCTGCAGTAGAGTCTGACTGATGAGAGCAGAGGCAGGAGGGCAAAACAACTGTCTCATATAACTGACAACGCACATATACCCTTACAGATCTGTAAATAATAACAGTGTAGGAAAACCCACCTCATGTTTGTTAGAGTTACTGCTTAGATTATCATAAAAGCCACTGGATGCTTTAAAATATTGCATTCTTATGGGAAACAAACATAGCTAGAAACAAAACAGAAATGGTATATCACAACTTGTCTTGTAACTTACAGATTTTTTGATTGTGTTCACAATTCAGAGTCAAATGAGCAATTGCATCTGTGAAATTAATCAATGTCAGACAAAGGTATATGTTTTCTATGTGTAATTTACTTGCTCTCAGATGAGTTATTTTGAATAGTTGCCTCTATGTATTAATTGATTATGACCAGAGAAAATAGCCTAAGAATTCCTTTCATTCCACTTCGACACACATTGACTTCTGGACAGATCACTAGAGTTAATTAAACTCCCTCCATCTAATATTGCTGTGTAGAACAGGGTTCTTCAGTTCAAAGCATATTAAAGGAAAATACCAGATTCAGCTATGTACATCTTTCACAAGCCTCTGAATGATAATCATACAAGATTGCTTTCATGGCAACTTGTTAGGTATTTAATTATTATTGTAAATCTGATTACTTGCTGACCTCCAAACCAGTCACCCTTTTGCTAACTTATAATACAATTTAAAGATGGACTAATATGCATGAAAAGTCCAGTTTTCACTGATTCTTTTATTCCAGCAGGAGGTTCTAATAAGGTTTTATACTATAAAAGAAAGATCTGAAAAGAATTTTTAAGTCTCCAGATTTAAAAATGAGTAGATTACATGTTCTGAAATCATATGCATTTTTCTTTATATCAAATAATTTTGCACCTTCTTCTTTTTGTCACCCTCTTGAGTCAGTATATATGAAGATGTAGACACCTTTTAAGGTGTGGTTTGTCATCTTTTAAAAGGAAGGGGATGAAATAGGAGTAATTACATAAAAATGTGACTGACTACCAATTGATTGATTTTCCTACAATCGGATATGTTTTGTGTAGATATTCAAGCAACAGTAAAGGTCTGAGTAAAGAGTAAAGTAATGAAGTGAGAAGTTTCTTAAGACATGTTTTATACGTGCTGCGGACAAAGCCACCGCAAGTACTACTACATGTTGTTTGATCAATAATGGATGCATAGACGGAAAAATTCACATCTCTGAGGAAAAGAAGATTTGTAGACCACTCAACTCATAACTAGAAGAAATGTATTCAGGCAAAATACTTTTCTTGTAGTACTCATGCAATACTACAGTTCTTGCATGAGAATGATTTAGCTTTCTCACTACAGAAAAAATTAAAACAAAATTATGGCTTAACCAGTGTGATTTCTTTTACAGCAAGATGTTATCAAAAAAGACTTTCTTGGTAACAAAAATGCTTTGTCTTAAGCCACAGTACTTAAGAAGAAGTGGAACTGCTATAGTGTTACTACAAGCATTTGAACAAGAAGAATTCCTGTGGTTTTAGTGTCCCAGGCTTCCATTATTAGTAACCACACTACTTGTTTGATACAATAGGTAAAATCCATATGAAGTATACTTTTTGTACCCATGTTGTCATCATCCTGATTCTTTCATGAAAGAGCTAATCTGGAATCTCTCTCGTAACATAATCAATGATCCCTTTTCAATTCTAAATCATAGCTATTCAAGACCTTTTAGAACCATTTCTTTTCTGTGGCAGCGATGTGCATTAGATTTTTTTCTTTTCTTTCCTTCAGAGAGCTTTTTTCCTATAGCAATATATCTTCAAGATAATGACAATCATGGAATCACTGAGTTTAAAAGGTACCTCTGGTGACTACCAAGTTTTGACTCCCTGTTTTGTATCATCTGCCAGTTGCTCAGGGTACTCTCTACTCTATCCATTCTAGGCATTAATGAAGAGGTTAAACAGTATCGGTTGCAGTATCTGCCCCTGAGGCATACCACTACTGACTGGCCTCCAGCTGGACTTTGTGGTCCTGGTCACAGCCTTTAGAGCCTGGCAACTCAGAGTTTTCAGTCTACCTCACTGTTCATCTATCTAACTTATAGGGTATCAGTTTGTTTATGACGATCTTGTGGGATGTCAAAAGCCTTGCTAAAATCAAGATAAAGAGCATCCACTCCTCTCTCCTCATCCACCAGGGTGGTCATCTCATTGTAAAAGGCTATCAGGTTGGTCAAGCATAATTACTCTGTTGTAAATCCACACTGACTATTCCCAATCACCATCTTATCCTTAATATGTTTGGAAATGCTTTCTAGGATGAGTTGCTCCATTAGCTTCCCACAATCAAGATGAGTCCTATTGGCCTGTTGTTCTTCAGATCCTCCTTCTTTCTATTCTTGAAGACAGTAGTGACATTTGCTCTTTTCCAGTCCTTAGACACCTCCCCCAACCACCATAACCTTTCAAAGATAATTGAGAGTGGCCTTACAATGACATGGGCCAGCTCCCTCAGCACTTGTGGGTGCATCCTATCAGGGCCCACAGACTTGTGTATCTCCAGATTGTTTAAATGTCCCCTAACCGCATCCTCCTCCACCAAGAGTAAGTCGTCCTTGCTCCAGATTTTCCATCTACTCTTAGGGGCCTTAGGATTGCTAAAGGCCAGTCTTAGTAGTGAAGACTGAGGAGGAGAACGCATTGAGCACCTCAGCATTTTATGTGTCCTTTGTCACCAGGGCCCCTGCAGGAAGCCCACATTTTTGCTGCTGAAGAACTTGAATAAGCCCTTCTTGTTGCCATTCATATTTCTTTTCAGCCTTTCTTGCTTTAGTTATAAATACTACAAATCATCCTTCCTTGCATATATTTAATTCCCTTGCTGCATTGGGCAAAACCTGTTATTAGCAATATCAGACACATCTATTTCCCTTGAAATCCAGTCTCATCCGTGCACTGAAAGTCAGTTATGTCAATTAGAGGAGTTTTCCAAACTTTTCCCTGTGTTTCTTCAAAGCTTTTTCAACAGTGTTGGCCTTCATCTGAGAAATCTTAATGAAAAACATGCTTAGACAGTACATCTCCCGTTAATTTATCTTGGGACAAGGCACACCTAAACTGTCCTCAGAACACAATTTGAAGAATATCATGAATATCCCACTTATTATTACTATTCCTCCTCTTTCCTTAGAGACCAAAAAATTTTACTGAGTGTGACTGAAGAATCTGTACTTTTAAATCTTTTTGTCTTACTCGTCATAGCCCTTCATTGAAGCTCAAAAAATAAGGGTGACCTCATTATTTGTCTCAGAAACAAAAATGAGGCTTTTCCTTGTTCTCAACCATATCTTTATTCTGCATGTTGAATACTTTGTCCAAATACACAACATAACTTTTTGTCCTTGGATTTATTCTGCCAATAAGTATATCAATTCTTCATCATAAGGACATCCCTTTGAAATTGCTTTGCATTAGGTGTATGCCTAGTAATTGCATGAATAAGATTATCATGCACACAATAGGCAAACTAGGTTATTCATAACCCAGCCACCTGTTAACAAACTTCAACACTGCAAAGATTTAGAGGAATACCAGGTTAGGCCTTCTCTGTACTAAGATATTTCCAGCAAGATTGCATTAGTAAAGATTTTATAAGCTTCAGATATGCTACAGAAGCACTGTAGTGACCCTGTCCACCTTTATTTTGGTTTAAACACAGAGGATGGAAATGGTAAATTAATTCTGCTAGCATCATTTAAAAGGCAATATTTCTGTAGTCAAGCCCTTATGACTCATTTAAATATGTGGCTAGCAAGTTCCTGAGTGAAAACAAACTACTGTATCTCCATCTAAAGTTGGCTGATTTATAGGGATTGAGCATCTGGCTGCTATAAATTCCAAGTTGTTTAACTGGAATGCACTGCATATTTTATGATGAAGAGGACAATTCCCTTTACTGCAGATTATCTATTACATAAAGGATATTGCTTGATAAAAGGTTGCACTTTATAGATTGATAACTAGACAGCAAATCCTAGACAGTAGGATCATTCTGTGTGAATTTCTAAAAAATTTTAAACTTAATGCATACCATAATAAGCAAGCAATGGCTAAATTTGTAGTATTATACTATACTGTTCCCTACTTCTTAATGTGCCCATTGGCACAGGCAGAACATTTGGCCAACATATCAGTAGTAATGAAAAACTGAACCTCTCAAAACAATATTTTGTGCTTTTTATGGATCATATATAGATCATCATTAATTTTTTATTATCTACACAGAAACTAGCCCAGAAAAAAATTATTATAATAAATATAATATTAAAACATTAATAAGATTAAGCAGAGTGTGAACCCTGGGATGCATTATTTTTATAACATAGGGTAATGTTTTACTGAGCAATGGATGGATCTTTAATGAACAATAATGTTCACGCTTTTCTCTCAGAGACTACTCTCATTTCAAGTCTCCTAGCCTGTGTATAGAAAGTTTGCATCCTAGCCTAAAGACTGAAAATGTGCAGACATCTTTCAAGAACTACATTTTTTATTTAAAAATACTATATATTGAAGTAGAATTATGGATTTTTTTGCTGTTACATGCTTTCTTTTACTCTCTTTATTATGAGTCATGAAATAATAAAATTACATTTCATATTCAAGAGTACCACAATATTGGTATTACTCTTGTGAATCTAATTCTTATTCGAACCTTGGAATGAGGTTTTTCCTACCAAAAAAGGTACATTATACTTCAGGAGCATGGTCTGGGAAGATAAGGTTCTCAGGCCCAAACAGAAAGGCTATAATACTACTGCCTGATAAGCTTTCCAATAAGAATGTAATGTGATTTATTTATGGTAATTAGTTCATTTAGTTAGAAGAAAGTGCTATCTGCACCAGCAAAAACAAGACCACCAGGTGCCCTTCACATGTGCACAGGTGCTGCTTTCCAGCATATGGTGTGATGCCACATGTGAGGGCAGCTGCCACCCACCACCCAATGTCATGGAGCTGCCACCATCTTGTGATGAAGGTGGCAAGTGAGAAAAGCCTCATGCTGATGCTAAACGGGTGCTTAGGTTTAAAGTGAAACAAAGTGACACATCGCATCACCAGTCACCCTTTATTATTGTGTGTGCCTTGATTATTGGATACTACAAGATACGCTAAATATACTTACCAAATACTACACATTAAGAACATTACAGATACGAGAAAGTGATTGAATCTTATGTGCAGGGAAGTTTGGTCTCCTCTGCTGCTTTTTCAGGGCCTTGTACTGCTTCTTGATGTAGTTAGTTCAGGGTCATCTTTCTCCTGTTTTCAGTTTTCTTCTCCACTCCCCTATCCTTAACTTTTGTCAGAAGGGAAATGAGTGGTGCAGAGTCACAAGACCACAGTCACAACAAGCAGTGGTACATATCACCTTTTTTTTTTACCCTCTGAGTAGGAATGACCTTGTGGATAGAGATTTCTATCCTGCAAGGCACCCACAGGACGTACCCACCCAAACCAAAACCCCAGGGGAGGAGGATGCTCACTCCTACCACTCGAGGTGCCCACTTGAGCTGCTTGTGGCCCTGGTAGGTCCCTTTCAGGCTCAGCCCTCTGCATGCTGTTGGAGGTCCATATCTGTGTCTCCTCCCAAGGGACTACTGTTTTCCCTTCTAACAGCTTTTCAAATTTGGTCATCGGCAAAGGACGCCAATGACCCCACTAATTGTGTAGTCCTATCCAACCTTTTTGGCATTTCCCAAGCCAAAGGGCCATTAGTGGCTCTCACCAGGGTCTCTGTTCCCCTCTGCTCTCCTGTCCCAGATATGTTATGGCAAGTGTGACATTAGCAGCAGTTACATTACATAGTCTAACACTGCTGTATTAATCTAATAATCTCATCAGTTCAAACTGGGCAGAAGTGCTCCAGGTCTCATTTATCTGAGCTGTGCTTTGAGGTAGGCTTCATCCTGTGATATTTTCAATGACAAGTTGCTAGTAGTAACATCCTAGTTGCTAGGCAGAAACAATTTCCTTTTTTTAATCAGGATTAACTAAATCACTGACCTTTGTTTCCTTTTGCATGTGGGTTTGGCTGTCATTTAATCTGCGCTGTGTTCTTCCCTTCTTTTTCCCAACATCTTCAAACTGCCTCACTCTGGTGTATGTTAATGCTAGGCTGAATTAAACACAAGTGATCCATTATTATTGAGTAATTTTTTTCTTCCTAACTCCTTGCATGGCATCTGTCTGGAAGAGTTATTTTGACACCTAGACAACAGCTGAAAAACATGTAGTAACAGGCAAGAAGACCAATCATTCTGAGCAAAGCTGCTGATGTCTTTTACTTTATTGACATCAGCAGAAGAATATTTAAGGAGTTTTAAAATGAATAAGCAAAGTGCTAGACAAAGACAAAATATTTATGGAACATTGCAACCTAACAAGCTTATTTTACGTGTTTCTCAAGTATGTGTGTTGGAGGTTTTGAAAATACAGACCCTTATCCTAATCTAAAAGATGCCATACACAACATTCAGTGAATGCAACATAGAGTCTGAAAATAATCAAAATCTAAAACTTGCTTGGTAACTACATTATCCTTCTTTTTTCTATGGATGTATTCAGGCCATAATTCCTATACCGCATTTCATTCACCCTTAGAACTCACAGTATTTTAAAAAGAGATACATCAAGGGATGTAAGAAATTTGGGATTTTTTGCCTAACATATCACATCCAAAATTTGTAGTCTAACATTACATATAGAATATAAGAAATTTCTCCTGGAATTTTAAGAAGAACATATCTGTGCAAAGGGAGGAAATAGCCTCATCAACAACCAAAGAAAATAATATCTTTAATGGTATCTTTCTGTTTCTCTTAAGAACAGGAAGGAATTAATAATTTCATGAATAATAATTGCAACTACAAATCATCAGCTATCATGGCATTTCATGGAGACCAAACTAGAAGATCAGGTCAGAAATATAGCTAAAAACATCTTTTAGTTAAATAAATATTTCTTATGCTGTCCTCAGGGCTCGTCTGTCTTTTGTAATCTTCTTAGATGGCCAAAGGGAAAAAAAAAAAATGCTTTTACTAACATGTCTTGATGCCTTTCAAAAAAAACCTTTAAAATTACTTTTAAAAAATTCCTTAAAACATCCCATAGAAGGAGAAAAATCTCATTGTTAAAAAAGATTAATTTTGCTGATATAAAAATATTCTTGAGAATATAAGTAGAAGTTATAAACTTTGCCATAACTTCCATGTGCTCTACAGAGCCAGACAATATTCAGTACCAGCAGACTAGCCCTTCAGAAGTTTGAACTTGCATTAAAAATACAATATTGGCTTGAGTTTTACCATGTTTTTTTTTACCATCTGAATTACAAAACCCTTCACCTTTCCTTAGATATCTCTTTGTTTATGTATTACTCTCTCTGTTTTTAGAATGTTACAGTAATCATTGCCTTTGCCAAAGATATATCACAAAAATTGTAGGTCATGAATTATGGTTTATCATCAGTATCATATCGTAGCAGTACTATTTTCTAAAAAAATAAGATATAGTTTAAGGTGTCTTTTTAAAAATATATTTACATTTCAATTGTTCCTATTCACTTGAACCAATTTCCACCTGTATAAAAGATTTTGTGGATAAATTCCTGTGTGGTTTTATACAAGATGCCTAAAATGAATCTCCTCCTCAGAGAAGTTTATAGTGGAGTCAGAAGTTTATAGTGGAGATAACTCCAGCAGCTTTAGAACGTCCTGTGTGTGACATGTCTGACCACCACAGAAATTTTGCACATTAATTAAATATAATACATCCTTGGCTGCTTCCTAGTAGAATAGAGAACCATTTTATTTCATCCAGGCAATTATGAAAATCCTTCCTTTAAATACACCTCAAACTGAATGTTCCTGGTTTGTGAGTGTGTGTATAATGTGCATGTGCGCACATGTACGTGAATGTATGTGTATAACCTCTTCTATCTGAGTACCACCTGCCTGGGGCCTGGGATGTATTTTCAATGGATTAAAGGTAAAATACAAGTGGAATCCAATCCTCATGTCACATACCCGTAGTAAGTTCTTCACTGTGCATGAATTTCTGATTTCCACAGTCCAGTGGAAACTGTATGTCCTCACTTGGCCTCATACTGTTTAAGTGCCCAGGAGTCTTTATAGGAATAGATTACTCTTTAGTCTCAAATCTCAGAACAGATTTTATTTCTCAGAACAGGAAGTCAGATTGTTACAAAGGTTTCTGAAGAAAAGAGAAATTCCCTACATAAGGCTTTTTGATGAAATCTATCTACCCCAACACAAGTATGTGCATATGCTTTGAAATATGCAGCTATAATCCATTAATACATTGTAAGGTCTTTAAAACAAACAAACAAACAAACAAACAAGGAAAGGAAGGTATGTGCTTGTTCCAGATGGCTGATTTCTATCATTTGAGTTGCTATTTCCAACTGAAGTAAGTAGGTGGAGTGACGTTAAACTTGGAGAACCTGCTTAGGAAGGCTGGTCTGAAGCTGACCAGATGGAAGTACTGTTGAAGCAGATGTCACAGTCCCAGTTGCTCTCCTCAGTAATATCATTGCCTGGAAAAGATGTCACTGCTAACACAGGCACCCAAAGCCCCAGTTGGTCCATCCAGGGGGCCTGAATTTTAGTGCAGTGCTGCAGTTGTTTACAGAAATATCCGCAAAGGCTTCTTGCTTGTACATTCATGACAGGAAGACCTACAGAGACTTATTTAGGCACAGCAACAGTGGGATAGTTTTGTTATCATAAAGCATGAACACAGTACAATTTAGTTTGCTTTTTTTTTTACAACTTAGTCAGAACTTGTACACAGTACTAATTCAATTTAACTGTCCTCTCATTTACTGCTTTTATTGTTATTTTTACTCTAAGATACCAAATCTTAACTTCTTACTGTAAACAGTGCTGGTGTGCATCAGTGGTTTTAGATAAGGTTGTAGCACAATTGCCATATGCATAAAATTAATGAGGATTTATTTATTCAAAGTGGTGGTGTTTTAATTAGGGCCATTTGCATAATTGTAGCTCTAGATTCCTTTTCAAATGGCTTGGTAACCACAAGCAATTATGACCCATTTCTATCTCCTGATTAACTAAATCTTCCAATTCAGAGAAACAGAGTTTACTTTTTGTTGTGACTGACTTTTTCAGAGTGACTAATGACTTTGCTACCTTCATTACCCCATACTTCAAGTGCTTCAGACTGTCCCAAACCTGCCAAATAACATCACCAATGAAAGATATAGCTATATATCAAAAGGAATATATGACTATCGTGGTTTAACCCCAGCCAGCAACTAAGCACAATGCAGCCACTCACTCACTCACTCCCCCCCACACCCAGTGGGATGGGAGAGAGAATTGAGAAAAAAAAAAAGTAAAAGTTTGAGATAAGAACAGTTTAATAGAACAGAAAAGAAGAAACTAATAGTGATAATAATAATAATAAAATGACAACAACAACAACAAAACAACAACAACAACAACAATAATAATAATAATAATAATATAATAATAATAATAATAATAATAATAATAATAATAATAATAAAAGGATTGGAATATTTCCAAGCACTCAAGTGTAAATTCACTACATCGGAAAGCCTATGTGAAAAGACTGTTGAGTAACAGGAAATCTCTGTTGTGAAATAACTCTTAAAACATTCAGAGAAAAGCTTTTTCAATTATTCACAAGTTACAAGTGAGCAGGAGTTATTTGGGAAAAAAATGCAGGGAACGTAGATCGGATGGGGAATCAGAAAAGAATGGAGGGGGAAAAAAAAGATAATAACACAAAGAAGAGCAAAATGCTATGAATTTCTGGTCAATGTAGTTGGAGAAAGGGGGGGGAAAGAAACACTCAGTCCTGCAAATGAACACGTTACAATAAAATCTTGATCTACCTTGAAGCAATGATCACCTGTAATACAGCAATGTTTCACTTCCGTAGTATAATTTTATGTTTTTTTCTGATGTAAAATCACTTGGCAGTGGGTTGTAGAAAGAGACAGAGAGGCTCTAGAGACAGGAGAACAAATGAAAAAGGTTTGATGACTCAGTGAGAGCTGTTGCTTTCATGTTAATTTCTATGACAGTGTGAAGGTTCTTGACAAGGACAGAAACTAGGTTTTAAAACAAGGCAAATTTTAGTGTATAACCAGATGATTCTATAACAAAAGGCAAACTCTTCTTTCTTCTTTCATTACTGCTGTAGAAAGGAAAGAAATGGACCTGGCAGATGATAATGGGGTCAGGCACTCCACACCTCATGAGCTGTGTGTTTGCTGACTTGCAAGTAAGATATGAACTTGTACTCTTTATCTACTGTCTTCAGCGACACAGACAGGTTTAATAGTTCAGAATTTTCAATTTAATCTCTACACACATAGAACCAGAATTCATTTATAAGTAGTCTAATGGTCTGGAAATCTGCTATCAGACTTTTTACACCTGTGATTAAAATAATAGAAAAATTCAGATGTTCACAGAGCACATATTTTCCTTTTCTTTTGCTGTAGTACAAACATGTGACAACTTTTATTTTAGAACCATCTGGATAACTCAGAGGTCATTAGTGATAGAATCATACTCATGCTATTGGCAAATAAAATACATAGATCCATTGGTCTGAATATAAAAAAAGCAGAAACTGGACCATTTTAACAACTATATGGTATGAACAAGTTCTATTCTTACAAAGCTGAGGGGTGGATGATTTAAGAAGCATAACATATGTTGCCTCCAGGACAAGCCAAGTCCCTGATCCTGGCTAAAAATAGTGCAACCCTACAAGTTCAATGAGATCTGAAAGGTGAACAGAGTTCCTGCAACAGCAAACAAGGAAAGGAAACTGGGTCGAGAGGGATACGGGTGAAAGGGATGCTCTCACTTTCAGCAGAAGGGGATACGTGTGCCCCTGCTACATATTTTATCCACCAAACCACTCCCAAGCTACTCCTTCTCTTGTCACCCAGTTGTGAAGTGGTAATTTTGCAGTAGTTTGCAGTATCAGCCTAACAATTACACCAGTTTATGTCACCTTATTGCTGCACACAGAAATGCAAAGCACCTTACACAACTTGAAGAAAGGAGGCTTTCTATGTAGGCGCTGCTAATTGCACACAAATCATTTATGCTGCTACTCTAAATTAGCCTGTTTTCAGTGTAAAGTTTTATGATGAAAATCAAAGTCTCCTATCATTGCTTATTTGATTTTAATCATTTACATGTATACTCGGACTGCAGCTTGTGCAAATACATTATTCAGGGAAAAGCAGCTTATTTCTATCTCCTCATTTCAGAGACTTGATTATTTTTCCTTTCTCTTCAGTTCATGTTAGTTTGTTATTATATTCATTAACACGTTGCCAGAACTTAGAAGCTGAAACATCCATTAATCAAGAGTTCTAACAGAACATTAAACTATGCATGCACTGAAGAGAAGACTTTGCAGCTAACTTGTTTATTACAGTCTAAATTAAGTTAGAAGCTAGCTAGAGCTATGCTCAGTTCCTTGTGAGAAGAGAGGAACAAAGAGAAGTAGAAAATAAAAAAGGGGCCTCTGGTCCTTTGAGACTAATAAGTCAGAACTGTTACATCCCTGGAAGCCACTGATGTTCTGACACTAACTACAGGAAAATTAAGCTTTCTTCCCAAGAACAGACCATTCATAGATAAACACGCCCCTATTAGTATTACCTTGTTTTGGTTACTATTTTGTGTGACGTAGTTTCAGACCAGTTTTAGGCTTTCTGAATGGTAGATGAAGCAAAAGAGTAAAGCCTTAGACTGACATAGAGATAGTAGCTCTCACCTACGCTATGTGAGATTTCAATGTTCTGACAAAAGGATTTTTAAAGGACAATATTTAAGAAATTAATTCCTGCTACTAATGATACACTTCCTTTTCCCTCTGTTTTTGTGTTCTTCCTCTCCCCTTAATTGTAGCATGCTGGATTCAGCACATGCTGAGGTCAATAGCACTCTGAAATAGCAGGGTAACAGGCCTGTTTAACTATAAAGTGTAATCTATTCTATGATGCAATAGCTCTTTTAACCTGCTGGTAGCACAGACTCCTTCCAAAGGGGATCTGAAGCCTTTATCTTGTGATTTGGATAGGAAAGCATTTGTATTTGCCAACAGCTTGGACCCATTTGAGGAGTGCCAGCTACCATTGCCACGTACCCCTCTCCCCTTGCTTCCTTTTTCCTCCAGACTCTGTGAGGTGGACCAGGTGGGTTTTAGGAAAGAGTTCACAATTTAGCACTTAAAACTGCTTAAGCAACTCAGAATAAGCATCCCTCATGATTTAGCCCTGCCAGGTATAATGAGAACTGAAGCTGTGAGCAGTGGCTTTCTTACAAAATGCTCCAACTCAGTGTTAACTCTAATTTATAATATTAATTACAGTGTGCAGAAAGGATAGTGTGAATGGGATAGGAAGAGAACAATCCAGCACATTGGATTCACATGTGGTTATCCTCAAAGTGAATATCTGTTGTAGGGATTCACCATCTCAATTCCCAATAGTATAGCAAGCAGCACTTGAATCAAGAAAGGGGAAAAGCATGTTTTTCCTGCATCGCTTCACTTCTATTTCTTTTGTCAAGTCTATAAATCCAACTGGATGTAGACCAGACTCTGTATAAAAGTCTACAGAAATACTACTTTGCTGTGACATACTCAGTTTTGGGGAAGGGTGGAGGGGGGCAGAACTTATGGCAAAATTTTTTAATGATCATACTTCTGGATGTTTATGACCAGTGACTGCATAAACACAAATCCTTCACAATCCCTCATTCTTGCCTTATGGCAACCTTTTGTCTTTTACTAAAGCACATCTTACTTACTTGCACTCGTACACTGAAATGCTGTTTTTCCGGAGACTGAATGCTACTCTTCAAGCTTTCTTTTAATGCTCCAGTTTTGATGCTGTTTCAAAGTAAAAGATCAAGAGCTTCCAAAAAAATTTTATTGCAGAGTCTGCTCTGTCTTAATTTGAAAGAGGAACGTAAATTAAAGACTAAAAAGTGCAGGCAGACATATCAATCCTTATTTTAGTCTGATAGTGGCATAATATTTACTATTTACTGGGACCTATGATCAATGCCATCAGATTTCATTTGATTTTTCTGTTCTTGGATAATGGAGGTAGATTGAATTGAGGAGCACAAATGATCTTTCACAACCATCCTTAATCTTTTTGTCACAACCAGAGTTGAATGAAGCAACAGCTTTTTACAGAAACTTTTTCTCATGCTTCACATCCTCCTGCAACTGGAGTGGCTATTTCAATGTTGCTTTGACCAGCCACTTACTTCTGAGCTGGATATAAACATGTTATTCCGATGTAGTAGCATGCTATGTTGTGCCCTGGTACATAACCTACCAAACAACAAGAGTAAGGGGTCGAGGTTCAGAACAGTCCTATTAGGTTCGATAGTTCATTGCAAACCAATTCCCTGTAAAAATGCAGATAATTTCTGACATTCTGCCACAAGTACATAGCTAAACTGACAGCATAATCACATATTTGCTGATGTGAGGAGATGGACACATATATACCTAAGCATTTGAACAGCCAGAACAACGATGGTTAATTCAGGTGATAAGTACTTAATCACACGCGTTAATAGGAAGGGTGGGAATAAAACACAACTCTCTTGACAAAAAGCCACTTTAAATCATAAGAAAACACTCTTCCATTTGAAAAGACAGGAGGAAGAGACATTTTCAAGACGAGAAATATGCTCAGCTGTTTCCTTCTCTGAAAATTGTCACAGAGAATATTTTCAGAAAATGTTATCATAATGATTTTGGAATATGCCATACTCATGAAGAATATTCTCATAAATAAACAACACTGAGTTTTGAGAAAAATAGAATTTACAGGGTAAGCAGGCTGAATTAGTTATACGTATGAAGACAGATTGAGGAAAAGAGTGGAAGGTCCAACATACAGTAAAGGTAGCCCTGGATATTCATATTCTGTACAAAACTGTGCATTCAGTTGTTATCAGAAAACAGTATTAGTTGTATGCATCTTCACCCGTATTTCTGGTCTAGACGTACAAAACTTTGCTTCACTTAAATTCTAAGTCATAGAATCGTATCACAGAACAGTAGAATAGCCCAGGTTGGAAGGGACCTTGAAAGATCATCTGGTACAATATTTCATGGGAAAGGGATCCTAGATGAGATTATCTAACACTCTGTCCAATCTCATCTTGAAAACCTCCAGCGATGGGGACTCTACCACTTCATTGTGGAGGTCGCTCCAGTGAATGATTGTTTTTACTGTAAAAAAATTATTTCTTATGTTGAGATGAAAAGTCTCCCAATGCAACTTGTACCCATTGCCCCTTGTCTTCTCCATATGGCTCCTTGTGAGGAGAGAGCCTCCAACCTCTTTATAACCACCGTTTAAGTACTGGAATACTGTGATGTACTAGAATACTGTGAACTCAAACCACTCTTTGTTGAAAGACTAAACCAAAGATTGATCTACTTTAAATGTTTTACATACATGGAGTATAACTATTTCTGTTAAGAAATGCATTGTTCACTATTTATTGATCTTTTTAGTTATGATTTTTGTTAAGATACCCTTTAAAAGAATATTAGAACTCAAATAATACAAAACCAATACTTTTTAAAAAGTGAAGTAGGACCTAAATCAATAAAACATTTTTCTTTTGAAAGCTCATTATTTAAAAGTGTATTGAAAGTATTTAGTCATTGAGGTATTGTTTGCTTCCACCAAAATAAAGGTAAACATTGATGTAGGTTTTACTTAGCCATCAAACCAAGTGGCACACTACAATCAATACCGATTGCGTCTATCTGGACATGCAAATGCTGGTAATCTGTTGTATATAGATAGGAATGATTTAGAGAGGTTGACATGGGAGAAAAACAGAACAAAATCATAGAAAACCAGTGTTCTTAGACCAAATACAGGAAGAGTATTTTTACTTTTTTGTCATTAAAAGTCTAAATATCAGATAATTAATCTTTAACATCAGCTGCATGACATCTAAGTTTTAGCAATCTCTAATCTTTTCTAAAAGTCACCTTGATGATTTCTGAGATTTAGTACTTTTCTGGGATGAAAATATAGGAATTATTGGCACAAGTAATATTGCTCAAAAGTCATTATAATTCTGATGCCTTCTTTAATAGTGGAACATCAGGTGGAAGTTGCTTTTACTTTCTAAATTTAGCTAGTCAAGAAAAAATTTGAGGATTTATGGTCATTTCAGAGCTATTTTAATCACTCTCAGTATCTGCAAGAACCCTGAACTCCAGGTATTTTTGTGGGATAATTAAAAACAACAGTACTTCAGAGCTCCTTTCTTCTTTCTTATTTATGTCTTTATTTATGATGTATAAGCAAAAGACTTTGCCATCTGGTTTGATCACATCTACCTCTGAAAAATAAATGAAAATTAATAGCTGTTCTTTGCATAAGCTTTCAAGTCTTGAGCCTTGAAATCTCAAGGTCTTTTAGTCTACCAAAATACCATGGCATATGCAAATATTGTGTCATTAGCATATGTCATTTAAAATGAAAGATACCACTAAAATAGTTTCCTAATATCTTGTTATGGATATAATCTGAAGAAAACCATATAAAATGGTTCACAAATGCTTTTACTGTCACACTGTCAATTCTTAAGAAGAGTGGTATGATACTGTAATACATTAATATGGCAGGATGACTGTATGTTGGACTGAAAAAAAAAATCTCAAATGCTGCTCTTCATGGTTACACAAATCAGTGAACCTTGATTGCCTGTGACAATCCAGTTTGTATGGTTGTTATTCAGTAGATGTTCTTGTACCTTGTATACTGATATTATACTAATATAGCAGTCATTAGGTCAAGACAGTAAAGCACATGTAAAATCTAGTTATTTTGTAAACAACCCAGCATACCAACTTTGAGGACTGCTATGCTTTTGGTTTTGTGAACACAAAGGTGATGCACACTACAAGCAAGAAAGGAGTTTCTCTGGTAACACTTGAAAGCTTAGGAGGATTAAAAACTCTGAACCATGTACAAAACCAGTAGGGAAACTATAAAGCAACAAAAAGAACTAAAGAAAATATTATTCCAGGGAGTGGTACTCTGTTGTTGTTGTTGTTATAATTATAATTATTATTAAAGACTATGCATAAAGTGTTCTTTAAGATTTTTTTTTCTGTTTACCCATACCCAGCTTAATCCAATTGAGTGTTTATTAGACTCAGTCTAAACCCTTCACTGAAGCTCAGCCTAGCCACCAGTAACACTATTCTACCTTGAAAAAGGCAACACAACAGGAAAACCTGTGTATAGATGATCTGTGGGGAGGGAAAGGGTGGAGAAATAAGAAGGAAAAGGTAAGAAACTCCGCAAATGAAAAAGGAAAAAGGGCTGAATTAATTCACATTTTTCCAACTGTTCTGTTTCCTTGAAAGCATAGTATAACTACAGTACAAGAAGGCTGGCTGTGGTAAGGGCATTACACAAAAGTTAATGTCATTGGGATTCAGCTTCAGTTCTGCTACACCTCCTACGTGGCTTTGGGAAGGTCTGGTGCACAAATTATTCAAACATGGAGCTGGCAGCTGCAGCTTTTCTGTTTTAACTAAAATACTTTAACTGCACCTGAGTCCAGACTTTACTCCCACAAAATCCTACAACAAATGGCACGGCCCAATAAACTATGTTAAAAGAAGGAAATACAAAATGAAGACAGTGGAGGAAAGGACATGGTAAACTACGTTGCTGAGAAAAGGGTAGGTCCAAGCAGCAAGCTGAAACAGTAGTAGAGATCAGTAAAAATGAGTTGAACCATGAGACTGAAGGAAAGATTTTAGGTATCAATGGACTTTGGATCAGGCCCTTTACCTCTTTCCGGGAAAAAGAACCTTCAAGTAGAAGTCTCTAATTTCTTATTCGTCCAGCTGGACCTTCTTGGTGGAGAAGCACAGGCTGAAGTGCTTGGCTGAGCAGGTGCCAAAGCAGTGTCATTCTTTCCATCCTGGAAAAGGTAGGAAAGTGGGAGACTTACACACACCAATGTCAAAGATGGTTGCACAGTTGCACCAAAGGTGGTGGCCAAGTTTTAAGATGTCATCACACATTTATAGAAGACAGCATATATCCTGTTTGGAGAAAAGGTAGCATTTTATTTTAGTTGAGTTGAAATGTTATAAATTTGGCAATGGGAAACAGTTTTTCTCTCACACAAGTATATGAACAAACAAGCAGTTAATCACTGTATCAGAAGCTCTAGTTCTTACTGTTTGATAGCATTATGCCTAAGGCACAGGGGAAGGCTCTACCACAGAAAAAAAGCTTATCTGCACAGGAAACAAAAGCTATTCTACTGTACCTTGTAGCATGTTGTTATGGGTTTGTTTGGCACAGTTTTTTTGGTAGCGGGGGAGGGGCTGCAGGGGTGGCTCCTGTGAGAAGCTGCCAGAAGCTTCCCCAGCTCTGAGTCAGACCTGCCTCTGGCCCAAGCCAACCCAATCAGTGATGGCGGTCACGCCTCTGGGCTAACACATTTAAGAAGGGTAACCTGCAATGAGTAGTGGGATTGGAATGTGAGAGGAACACCTATGCAGACAGCAAGGTCAGTCAGGAAGGAGGGGGAAGAGGTGTGCCTGAGGAGGTTGATGCCCCTGCAGCCCGTGGTGAGGCAGCAGGCTGTCCCCCCCCAGCCCATGGAGGGGACGAGGGGAGCGGAGGCCCCTAAAGATGGCTGAGACTCCATGGGAAAGCCCGCGCTGAAGCAGTGTGTGAAGATCAGCCCGCGGAAAGGACCCACGCCAGGTAAGTTTGTGAGGAACTGCAGCCCGCAGAGAGGACTCGCGTTGGAGAAGCTCGTGAAGAATTGGCTCCCGTGGGAGGACCCCACGACGGAGCAGGTGACGAGCGAGGAGTCCTCCCCCCGAGGAGGAAGGAGCAGCAGAAACAAGGTGTGGCGAGCTGACCCCAACCCCATCCCCTGTTCCCCTGCGCTGCTGGGGGGAGGAGGGAGAGAGAACCGGGAGTGGGGTTGAGCCGGGAAGGAGGGAGGGGTTGGGGGAAGGTGTTCTACGGTTTGGGTTTACTTCCTAATAGCCTTGTTTTGATTTGATTGGTAGTAAATTAAATTGATTTTGTTTCTTCCCCAAGTTGAGCGTGTCTTTTGCCTGTGACCATAAGTAATGAGTGATCCCTCCCAGTCCTTATCTCGACCCACGAGCCTGCCTTTATATTTCTCCTCATCGCATTGTGGCCGGGGGGGGGAGAGGAATGAGCGAGCGGTTGTGTGGTGCTTTGTTACCGGCTGGGCTGAAACTACAACACGTGTACATTGAGGAGAGGAATGAGCGGCCCGGTATTCCAGGCAACAATAATGAATAAAGGTTATGAAAACAACAATACTGAACATGCAAATTTAACAAACAAATAAACAAACAAAAGACAATGCTGAAAGGCAAGCCTTTAACCTGCTGCTAACGTCACCAATGAAAAAAATGAGAATTCTAACACAGTAATTTGCATTCAAGCGAATATAGCCCAGATCAGAAGAGACAAATCCATCTAGCGTGAATAAAACAGTGTGAGATTACAGGTCACTTACACAAATGCAAAAAGATGTCCTGACATGGTACAGGAAGATAAAAGTGAGTCTGGGTGTTTCAGCTGCACACTGCTTTCTGTTTGTATGTGTGCGCATAAATGTCACTTTTTTCAGAAGAATCCAGTATGCAGTACTGGATCTAAGCAGCAAAGGCTTTTATATAACTGCTTCAACTGCAATGAGTGCTCAAGAAACAACATGCAGACTTTGGTGTACCTAAAAGAAGAGGGTGGATAAATTTGCTCAATGTTTTGTGCTTTTCAGAAGCATGAGACAAGAATCCAAGCACCTTTTTCAATGTAGGGAAAAAGTATACAAAAGAACCTTGATGACTCAGACAGAGGACTTGCTTAAAGTTTCCATAGGCTAGAGTATGCCTTGAGAATACTTGGCAGGGAAGGAGATGGAAAAATCTCCTTATAGCCTATGCCTATGAAGCTCTGCAATAAGAATAAAAAAGATCATAGGATCAGTTCTTCAGGACCATGATATAAACCATAAATGGCATGTACCTCTGTGTGGAGTTTTATGAAAATATTTGTTTTGGTTTAGTACAAATTCAGATGAAATGAGCATATTTGTTAGACATTGCAATATTTAAAGTATGGCCTGTGTGTTTGCCTTTTTGTCACCATTGCAGTATGTTTGTTTTGTTCCTTTATCCCTTAGCACCCATTGAATGCATCATTTTGAACTTCACTGAATAACAGATCTCATGAGTATTGAACTTTATCTCTAAATGCATCTAGTAATAAGGAAGATAGGTTTTAGTTGGGGAGAAGGATTGGAACATAGGTTGTGCTTTCCTTGGAAAGGAAGAACAGAAACATCAAAACACTGAGACATAACATAATTTCCAAAACCCTTTCCATTTTAATTTCTATATGTCAGTTACCTGGTCTACTTGACAAAGGTTAAATTTCAGTTTCTTTAGCATGTGTCTGTGTAAGCTACTTGCCTAACCATTTGTTGAAATAATTTGTTTACGCTCTTACCTTAATTTTGTGTAAACCAAATAAACAAGCTACACCTGGACAGCTTTTAGGATTTCACTTCAATGTTTTTAATGTGCCCTCCACACCTACAATTAAGAATTTCACAGATGAGAACTGCCAGGCATTTACTGATGATTACATGGTATCCAATACAGAATGTATTGAATATAGCTGGTAAGCCTTTCTAGCTGTGTGTTGATTATTCTGCTTATAACTACTTTCATCCTCAATTAAACTTTTGTTCTGAGACTATAGATTGATTTTAATCACCCTAACCAAACACTATCGCACAATAATTGTTCATTATGATTGCAGAGCATCTTTGCAACATCAGATTTTCAACTTATATGATTTTCAACTTTGTCTTAATTGCCTAAATTAATTAAATTAAATGTGGATTAAGTTACCTTAGCTAAACTGATGACATACAGATTTACTATTCTTTCAATAAGAAGGTCATTAGCATTCATTAGGTAAGCCTCATGATTGCTTTGCAGTACGACATTGATAGATGACTGCATATCATGGGTTGTCTGAGTGTAAACAAAATGAAGCATCTAGTGGATACCTAACTACTTTTAAGGTGTAGTACATGATCAGAACACATTCTTTTCAAGACTTAGACATGGATGAGATAGTACCATGGTGACAATGTTTTTTAATTCCCCTCCATTTTCATTTTATTTGAGATCTGATTTTCTATACTAAGTATTTATCTTATTGTTATATTTGAGACCTTAGTTTTGTCATTTCTTAAGGGAACACACTTGAGAGCTTCATTTTCTTATTTCTTAAGGGAACATTATTATTTACTGCAATGTACAGCTTTGATCAGCTTAGCAATAGCATGTTTCATCACAGTGGGATGAACCCCATGCAGCTGCAGCAACATTGAGTATAAGCTCTGCTATCTAGAACCTGAGCAACAACACTGAAATGGCCTTCACATTTCCCTCATTGTTGCTGTGCATAAAACATCAGAAAGTATCAGGAATGATGTCCAAATCACAGATGACTAGATCTAATGCAGTTAGATGAGGGTTTGTCATGCATCAGCTATGGCACAGCTGAACCCTTGGTTTCAACTGGAGCTGAATGCAAAGAGAGGTTAAAATCAGATTGGTCTTACAGAAATGAGAGATCAATGTTTCTTCCACACAGAGCAATCAGAAAAGTGAGGTCTGTGAAAAGAGTCAGGATTGGGGTGGGAAGGGGACTGAACTCAGGGATATTGTGAGGTTATACAGTGACTGTCCTATTAAGGGGACACAGTATGTTTTAATTCTACTCCAGCATTAGGCTGAGGTATCCTCACAAAACCATTTTTTCCTGGCTTTCAATGTTATAAGTAAGTAAATATATAACTTACTACTCAGGTGTAGTACTTTGCCTGTTCTGAGATGTTTGAGATGTGTACTACTGTCTTTGCAACAGTAAAAGACTCTCCACCCAAATTAGAATTAAATTGTTAGCAGATTTTAGATAGTGTGAAGTTGCTGTTTAGTCACTGCCCAGGCACGAAACCTTGCACAGTGCTTCCATCTGTAAATCTGATGATGGGGAATCTGTATTTAACCCTGATGATATTAGTCCTTATCTACAGTCACTTGCACTTTGAGGAAACACAGATAGGAGTATGGGACTCTGCATAACTGTGACTGATACCAGTAAGAATTAGGTGGATATTTTCAGCTTCCACCAGTTTAACTCTACGAACCAAGGCTTCAAAAATTATTCTGTTTTGATTCTCCTACTGCTCTAACAGCCTTGTAAAACAATGAAATAGACTCCTGATAACTGTTAGCATCTACATTTAATTTCTGGTTCTTGGGGGAGGGGGAGAATTCATTTGCCTTCCAAAATAAAGTACACAGAATGCTGACAGGTGGGCATATATCCAAACTGCAGGTATGTGTATGTCAGGTGTTGGTAATGGTGACTCCTCAAAAGTGCAAAGCTGTGTACTGTTTAATATACCTTTCATCTTTTGAAGATCTGTGCTCTGAGTTTTCAAGTTATGTAAATTTTTAGCCACTTTGTGGCTTCCCTACTAAACACTTCTACAAATCATCTCCTGGAGCAGATCAAAGTACTTGTGATGTATGCTGCAAAGCCCAGTTTTAAGTCATTTGTCATGACTCCTGTAGAAGTGCTGTGGCAGAACAGCCACAAGACATTGCTCAGCTGCTTCAGCTGAAGCATCATTCTTTCTCCTTGCTTCCTCCACTAGACTGAAGAGGTGTTTGCCACATTCACTGGTAACCTCTGGGTTATTCAAAAAGTTAACCCAAACTACATCATAGACAATATCCTCCTGGAGTCAGCAGTTCTGATGTATTATTAAAGCAGGGCAGCTTGGTTAAACTAAATGAGAAAAGGGTTCAGTGATAACTGGACTGTGTGTTTAAAGACTGCATGATAATCTTCACAAGCAAGATAGATGGTACTGCTTTTCAGCTTTCAAATTGTTCATTTTCAGACTTCTGAGTGCTTTGATTTATACCCTTAATTATTAAGTTTGAACATAAAAAAAAAAATATTGCACTTACAAAGAAATGGATGGGGAGTATCTTATGTTGCTGCTTTGATATAGATGTGCCTGAAATATAAAATTTCTCACATCTTACCAGGCATCATGGTCAAAAATCCAGTAAACTACTGGGAAAGTACTAAATATAAGAGTTCTGCTAACACTAAAAGTGCTGCAATATGTATTTGTTGTTTGTATATATAAAAATGCACTTTTCCAAAAGCAATTAAACCTTTTCATAATCTTTCTTTCTTTAAATATTTATAAGACTGAATATGCATCATTTCCAATTAACTTCCCTGGGTTACAACGTTTACAGGAAAATGCTAATTGCAGCAATATCCACAAAAGTTTCATATATGTGTCACATTTTAATTTCAGAGTGCAATTTTCTGCCACTATTTATTTGTTGCACATTTATTTTTTTACCAGCTGATTTTAAAAATGTTTCGGTGTATGAGAAATTGTTAGGTTCATATATATATATATTCAGAAATCTATAGGTGGACCTTGAACAAGAGTATCTTAAATAGAAATAAAAATACTAGAGTCATTAGTAGATTGTGAGGAATATATGCTTCTGGAGATAAACTTAATTGCCAACTATCTGCCTAAATAGGCATTTGTATTACTTCCTAGACAGGAATAGGTGTGTTTAGATTAGCTAAGCAGTGAGCTATAGGTGCAAAATATAAGTGTAGATTACACAGCACCTCCATTCCCCAATGAGGAAGAAGTTATCTCTGTAGGATGGGGAGGCATTATTTGATACACTGGGATGTCTGATTGTTTTTGTTCATAACTATTTCAGCTGCTGAAGGAACCTATATAAAAATAAGTGTTTAATTCTGTTATATTAAAATCCTGCAGAAGGAGTTTAATCACTGAGACAAACACACAAGTTTCCACCCCTTAAAAAAGCTCACCAGTCCAATGAGGAGGGGGTCCACTACTGTTGAGTCTTGTATTGATTCTTCCATATTGATTCTATTAAAGTTCTATTTAACTGACTCCAGACCTAGGCAATCTTATTAGAGGACTAAAGAAACAAATTATGCTTGTTTTCAGTGATCATTTTCACTTTCACAGATTCTCAGATTCCAAGAAAGTATCCAAATCAGACTTAAATAAAATACAAAAGTAGACCTGGTCTGGCAGACCTGAATTACTAACTAATTTTAAACAGTAAAGTGATATGTCTTTTGAAGATATAAAAAATAGCAAACTGTATGCTGGAATCATTTTTTTTATACATTTTTAAACATATCCTGGAAAACAGCAGATGTACTGTACCACATTTTTCTCCCTCAAAATTAGAGGGATGGGATGTAGGTAGATAGAAACCCAGAACAGCCCCGGTTGGAAGGGACTTTAAAAGATCATCTGGTCCAACATTTCATGGGAAAGTGATCACAGGTGAGATTGTCTAGCACTCTGTCCAATCGCATCTTGAAAACCTCCAGCAATGGGAACTTTACCACATCAGTTGGGGAGGACGTTCCAGTGAATGATTGCTCTTACTGTAAAAAATTTCACATGTTGAGGTGAAAAGTCTCCCAGTGCAACTTGCACCCATTGCCCCTTGTCTTCTCCATGTGGGTCCTTGTGAAAAGAAAGCCTCTGACCTCTTCGTAGCCACCCACCCCTTGTACTTTCAGGAGGCTCCTCTTGAATAACTCCCAGCACACAAAAGCTACTTTGCCCTCCATGGTTGCTTCACATGGACTCCCTCGCAGCTGCGCTCTGAGTATCTTGAAGTTGCCTCTTCTAAAATCCATGTCCTACTACTGGTCTTCAGTGTGCTCAGCAGGATCTTAAAATCCACAATATTGTGGTTGCTTTATCCAGGGCTACCATTTATAGTTATGTTGTCAGGCAAGTCTTCTTGGTTTATGAGCAGTAAATCAAGAAATGCATTGTTCCTAACCAGCATGTCCATCATCTGTAGGAGAAAGCAGTCCTCAATGCATTCCAGGAACCTGATGGATAACTTGTGTACCGCTTTGTTGTTTTACCAACAAATGTCCAGGTAATTGAAGTCAGTCATGAGGACCAGGTTCTCTTGTCCCATGACTTCCTTGAGCAGCCAAAATAAGGATTCATTGGCCTCATCATCCTGATTTGGAGGTCAGCAACAGATACATAAGTTCTCCCTTGCTGATGATCACTCTAATCTTGATCCAAAGCCATCCAATAGAACTTTCATGGTCTCCATAGCTTATCTCCATACAAATTTCTCTTTTACGTAAACTGCAACTCCAACTCCTCTTCTTCCCTTCCTATCTTTCCAAAAGAGTTTGTAGCCATCCATTGTGGTCTTCCAGTCATGTGACTTTAACCACCACTTTTCTGTGATTCCTATGGCCTCATAACTCTCAGACTGGGCACAGAGCTCCTGTTCGTCTTGTCTGTTGCTGAGACTACATGTCTTGGTATACATGCACTTAAGGTGGCTGGACTTAGGTTTCTTGCCTTTGGAAAGGGTTGGAGAGCATTCTTCAGTACTCTGGTAGGTGTGCTCATTCACCCCATTGCTTATGGATATACAGGTGTCATAGCTGTGGACCCTGCCCCCAAGTTTGTTACTTTAAAGCGCAATTCACTAAGCCAATCTGCTAGTGAAGATTCTCCTGCCTCTTCTAGATAAGTGGATCCTATCTCTCCCCAATAGGCTGTATTCATCGAAGAATGTCCCTTGATCATAGAAACCAAAACCCTGGCAACAACATCACCCACAAAGCCAGGTATTGATCTGCATGATACATCAACCTCTGCCTGCACCCCTACTCTTGACTGGCCAGATAGAGCAGAAGAACACTTGGGCACCTGTCCCTTTCACTTGGGCTCTCAGGGCTCTGCAGTCCTGCTTGATCTGGCCCAGGTTTTACTTGCATTGGTGCCCACATGGAAAAGAAGTAGAGGATAGTAGTCTGTGCTTTTAACCAGTTGTAGCAGCCTCTCTGTGGCATCCTGGATCTTGGCTCCTGGCAAGTCGCAAACATCCCTTGACTGTATATCAGGCCAGCAGATGGGTGCCTCTGTGCCTTTCAGCAGAGTCACTCACCTCTAGCGCTTGCCACTTTCTTTTGCAGCTTTCATTATGTGCTGCTGGTGGGGTTTCTCCCTTTGAATTTTGCTCATTGGAAACCTGTGAGGGTTTCCTATCTTTTGCTAGTTGGTGCATACAAGGAAGGAGACTGAAGTTATATCCTGTTCGCACGAGTCACCAGAACCCATGGTCCTCTGTTCACTGTTGACACTTTGTCTGGTAGTCCTTGGAAGTCAGTGCCATGGGGCCTTGTTCTTCTTGCAGTCTCGAATAATTATCTATTGCTGGTTCCCTCTCCCTAATACAGTGTAACCTGATTACTTCCTTCTGGAGCTCCTCCACCCACTGCTTGAGTGACTCCACCAGAGCACACCTTGTGCAGGTGGATCTTCCACCCTCCTCCACCCAGGAGGCAGGGGTGCAGTTTTTGCAGCCCTTCACCCAGACAGTAGCTTCCCTGATAGGAAGCTCTGTCTGGGTGGCCACCTCCACTCATCCCAGGCTAGCCTGGCTAGGTAGCTGTTTCCTGTCAACAACAGAGACCATTGTCTGGTCTCTACCACCATGCTTCTGACAACATCAAAACACTGCCTAACAAGCCCTTTATTCTCTGGAGACCTCAGGCTGCTGGGTAGACTTGCACAGACACCAGGCAGGCAAGTTGACCACTGAGACTGCAGCTTAAGCCTGCGGGTGAGCAGAGCAGGCAGCAGCCTGATAACTGGCAGAATGCACAGCCTTCCACACGAACTGCCGTGAGGACTGCCATGCTGCTCCCTCCTTGTTTGCATGCCCTGTTTGCTGGTGCTCCCTATGGACCGGTTATATGCGGCTTCCCGCGGTTTGAACTGGCCATGGGGACTGCTGGCACTGCCCAGCTCTCACCTGCCTGTTTTGCAAGACCTCTCAGCTGCCAGTTTGTCCCTACACACGCACAACCCAAGGGAGCCAGTGACCCAGAAACCCGCTTAGACACTCCCTGGGGACCTCAAGCCTCGCACTCCTCCCAGTACATGGCAGCTGCTGCCATCGGGAGCAGGCTGAGCATTGGGTTGCAGGTGGTGAGCAATTGCATTGTACATCACTCACTTTATACATTCTTTTATTAATATTATTATTATTTCATCTCTACTTGTGTTGTCTTATTAAACTCTCCTTATCTCAACCCACGAGGTTTTACCTTTTTCTTCTGATTCTCTTCCCCACCCCACAGTGGCTGGGGGGAGGAGTGAGTGAGCGGCTGCGTGGTGCTTAGTTGCTAGCTGGGCTTAAGCCATGACAGAAACCATCTATGCTTACAGCATAATGGAGATATTCAGTAATTTATGAAATGACAGGTTGTAGAAAGCCATTTTATGTTCATATCAACAGAAACAAATTTGATTCACATCCTTGCAGATATCTGAGTAATGTGAAATCTCCAGGTAATTGTAAGAGTCTGTGTGAGTGGGGACAACAAAGACTCTCCTGGGACTTTTCCAAGACTAATCTAGAGAACTATTCAAATGCACCATTTCTCGCCCACAGCTTTCCTGCTTATACACAGGTTTTGCGCACTGAGACACTAACTTGCTAATCAGTTATCTACACAGAAAAAAAATAATCAAATGGCTTTATAAAATGTGATTATTAGGGTTATTTGAGCACCTAAAGTCTGTAGAATTGTCTGAACAACAACATTATCTAGAATTTTCTTTAGAATTTCATTGAAAAAAACAAAAAGATACCTCCTGATAAAGGTTTCTTATCGTGCTTTTTGGAAATGTTTCAGAATTTCAGTTAATATGATAAAACCCCCCAAAATGTCTTTCTCAATGGAAAAGACAGCAAAACAAACCAAGACAAACCAAGCAAACAAAGAAAGAAAATCCAAAAAGGAATATTTAGAATTTATTGAGCCAAAAATTTGACACAGCTAATGGAAGAAAAAAACCTTTTTGCTTGGAATTTGGTGATTTCTGTTTAGACAGAAAGTATGATGAAACCATCCTTGAGATCTCAGACCCCTTGGATTTCTCCTAAACTCTCTGTGAAGTGACCAAATCAGCTGCAGGATTCTGAGTAGCCTACTTCTTCCCAAGGGCTTGTTTACATGGCATAAACACCATGAAAAATGTGGCTTTCTAGCCTGGATGCAAATCCCTGTCTTCAGCATAGGGGAACCTCACAAGGTCCTTAACCACAGCCAGAATAACTTTTCTTGCTATATTTCCAAAGTCCTAGGAAGGTCTACCACCACTGATTTCTCTACCCTTGTCTCAATTGCAATTTTTTTTGCAATTCCTTCTCCTTGCAATTTTTTTTTTGTTTCTGTGGGAAGTTTAGTCAAGACTTACACTGACACATGGTTTCCTGTAGGAAGGAGAAATCTGTCTGGTTTATGCACTATCAGCATTACCCTTTACTTAGAGCATTCCCTTGGCAGCAATTTACTGTTGCTCTGAACACAGCAACAAGGAGGCAGATGGACCTTCCTCACCCCTCTCACAGACTCAAGCATTCTCAGACTCTCCAAATGTGTACATAGGAGAATAAACCAAAACCAGCACAGGGAGCAGCAGAGGGATATGTAACAGAAGAGTATGACCACAGAGAGCAGATCTATGACAGACGCTCACTCGTACATCTGTTCAAGGGGAAACCCTCACAAGAACAGTGTGTAAGCACTTCCCAAAAGGTCACCAAACTATTTCAGCCACTGAAATCTCTCCTATTACTGTTGGCAAGTGGAACAGTCTTCCACTTTTGTAAAGAAGCCAAAGTCAAAATTGGTCATCTGGAGAGTCGGGAGGAAAGAAACGTTCAGTTATCCTACAGAATAAAGTAACACAGGACTATTTGTTGTTTCCATTTCCAGAGGTGTTTGTCCTCAGAAAGAAACAAACATACTCATATGTCTTCTCAAAAGGTGACTTTTGATAACATAGAATATTTTAACCTGATGACATTTTATGATCCTATGATAACTGGCACCAATCAAACTAGAGAAGATTTTTATGATTTATTGTGCTCTGTTTTGCTGGAAACAAAAGTAATGGTGTAGTAAAATGGAAACATACTGAATTCTTTACACAACATTTACCTATTCAGGGTACAAACAAATGGTATAATTTTTCAGATTCCAATCAGTTTAGGGAAAACTACAATCAACTAGGGACAGAAAGTCCAGAAGTTCAAATCTTTGGTAGATTTACTGAGCAAGAAAAAAGGAAAAACCTTGATATTTCTTTTGGATAAATTTGCATTTGTCTTGTATTTTTAATGTAGGTTACTTCATCAGCTCAGCATGGGAATAGGTTTTACTAACAAAATGGTATGGCTTTTTTTGCCTTTTTTTTTGTTTGTTGGGTTTGTTTTTTTTACAGGAGTATAATGAATTTGTACTTACCCTCTAGAGCTGTGTGTTTTTTTAACCACTTAAAAAATTCCTTTTGTTCCAAGTACAGTATGCTCACAAAATTGCAAGTTTGTTACTTTTAACATCCTTTTAGAAAACAGACTTTTCTGCTTAGGCAATAAAGTCCCTCTAACACAGATACAGATGTTGAGAAAGGGTATATACGTGGAGGCATCACCTGTTGTCCTCAGATTGCCAAGGTCTGGACTAGTGAAATTGCGGTGGCAGCAGATTACTGACTGTTGCAGGGAAAAAAAAAGAAGAAAAAAAAGGAGAAAAATCCCCAAAATTTCCTTCACAAGCTTCATTTCTTCCACTGAGCTGACAGAGAGTTCATGAAGGTAAAAAACTGTCTTACCTAGAATAGGCTATAGTACCAGCATAAAGGACAACAATGACTGCTGTGACTTAAGGTGTATGACCCATGAGTGAGTAGTGTCTCCTATGATATGCTGCCAAAATTTTAACAACTTTCTTCAAGCACTTTCCACCCTGTGCCTGTAATACACATGTCATTTTCTAGCTGAAATACACTGCTGGCCACCCATAAAATCTCATACACTTTCCCTCTTTTTCTTGGTTTCATTTCCCTTTCCACACCCTCAGTACTACCATGCCGATCACTTCCCTCATCTTCAGCCCTCTTAGCTCACCACCCTGCCCTACTGTCATGCTGGGTAATGCTGTAAGAAGGTAGTATCACAAGGAAAAGGAAGGGAGTATCTGGCTGCATTGATGAAATGATTTTTCTAAAGTTCATGTGATTTGTTTTCAAAACTGAAACAAAGTTATGTATTCATTTTGGTAATATTAATTTCTGAAATAAATTGTTAGTATATTGTGTTTTTCCATTTCTGAAAAAAAAAATGTTTGACAGATATATTTTGAAATGAACTGATGTTGGTTGGTATGCTTATGAGGTAGGGGCTTGGGTTTTTTTTTTTCAATTTTTAAAAGTACACATTATTATAATATTCAAAATAGGCTAGCATGTCAAATTTTCACAAAAAACTTGGAACAACAAATTTTCTTTTTAAAAACTTGATACTGATTTCTTGAGATGCATGAAAGGTAATCTTTCCTTCTCCTTCCTCCTGTCCCATATAGAAAAAAAAAATAAATCCAGGATCTTTTATTCATGAATTAGAAATATGGTTCTGTTAATGCACTTTCTGATATACACCAAAATTTATACCCATCCCCTCTACAAGTACCTATTCCTGCTGTAAATCCATGAGATTTTTTCAAGTCCAGAAAAGTCGATGGAAAGTATGGCAAACACAAACACCTCATTGGTACTTTATGTGTCTAGAAATTTTTAAAGTAGAAATTCAACATATTATACACTGATTTCAAATAACTGTAGTCAGAAGAATGAGATTTGTAGTAATAATAATAATAACAATGTTATTGAGCTTTGCTGCACAATCTAAGTAATCATTTTTTAGATTAATTTACTCAGAGGCATAAAAAATTTCTTTGCACAGATAATGCCTCATTCAGATTTTCAGATTGCATAGGTCTCCAGAGCTCCAAAGAAAACAAAGATTTTATATGTTTTTAGTACCTAATGCCTTTCACTTTTAAAAACCAACTATCAGGGAAGAATTACTGAAAATCCATTTTTTCCTCTGTTATTTAATAAGACGAAAAAACACGCTGTTTTGTGGATATAGTTAAAAAATCCATAAAGTTAATAATATTTAATTTCAAACTCGTGCTTCATTTTACTGGTACTAGCACATCGATATTACTCTGCTAGCACACAGACAAGCCCCACTTGGAAAGAAATTAACTGAATCAAAATAATGGAAATAATTTTTATTCATGCATTCTGTTTACTGCCACATCATTTATAACTTACTGAATTTGTACAGAACAAAGGAAAGAATAAATCTAGGTATTGTAGTGATCAATGGGAGCTGTAATGGTATTCAGGACAACTTCTCAGCCCACGCTATCTGCCTGCTTTACAGAAGGGCAGCAGAGATAGTTGTGTGCTCACTGACCATGTGGACTTTTCCCACTAAGGAATTCAGGGCAGTTTTGCAGCAATTTGTGCTCTCGCTGGTGGCAAGCACTTTCAGTGCAACAACACAGTTTCAGACTTCTGACTCAGTCGTGCATTTTGATTGACAACTCAAAAGATACAGTCATCCAGGTAGGAAGAATTTGCAGGGACCAGTTACATAGACAGTAACTTATGTACAGAAGATCTTTTCTTACTGGATGTTCCTCCAGAATCTTACCTAACAACAAGAATGCTTCATGTCCAGTTTACATGATAAGAGGCTGGGATGTACATCTGCAGGTATGCAATTGCTTTTATGATTGCAACACTCTGTAGACATGCTCTATCAAATCTTGTTTCATGAGTATTTCCTTTTTGTCTCCGGTGGTTTTTGTAGCTTATGCCAAACTTTGTATTGCCATAGGGAAAATGATTCTGAGTTAAATCCTAATGTGACACATCTACTTTATACTGTAATTCTGAAAGAGTCTTATTTTTCAAAATGTGATTACTGTACCTTATAAAGTACTCTGTGGAATATGTGTTTTCAGTATCTGTCTTGCTCAGTAAAGTATTTAGCTGAAAGAGATAAATGTAAGAAATGTTACTAGAATTCTAGTATTTCTGGTATTAAAAAAACGTGAGCATACTGGTCTGAGTGGATGTCTAGTATTCAAAGTTATTTTCCTCTGGATCAGTCATGTACAGGAACAGCCTTCTTCCAAAAGCAAACCACCACCTTGTTTTCCCTACTCAAAATCCCCATGCCTGTCCACCCTGTGCAAGATGTTTTGTGTGATTGCTTCTTCATAACAGCTTCTCCTGATTTTCCACTTCTACTCAAGCTGCAACTGAGTGGGTATCCTTTGCAATCCTTGAGAAAATCCTTCACAGCACAGAATTTAGAAGTAACTTTTCAAATAGTCTTGTTGGTAAACAGAGACTGATTTTCTTAATAAAAGAGTCTGATAGCTCTTTTGCTGGACTTCCATTAGATTCAGGAGTGATTAGTATCTGCAAGTATTTTTTTTTCTTGGTTGGACAGCTGTCATGGTTTAACCCCAGCTGGTAACTAAGCAGCACGTAACTGCTCACTCACTCACCCCAACCCAGTGAGATGGGGGGGAGAATCAGGGAAAAAAATAAGTAAAACTCATTGATTGAGATAAGGAGAGTTTAATAGGACAGAAAGGAAGAAACTAATAATGATGATAATAACAATAATAAAATGACAACAATAATAATAATAATAATAACAACGACAACAGGATTGGACTATACAAAACAAGTGATGTACAATGCAATTGCTCACCACCCACTGACCAATACCCAGTTGGTTCTCAAGCAGTGAACCACCCAGGCCAACTCCCCCCAGTTTATATACTAGGTATGACATCACATGGTATGGAATACCCTTTTGGCCAGTTTGGGTCACCTGTCCCAGCTGTGTCCCCTCCCAACTTCTTGTGCCCTGTGAGAGACTGAATTGTTATCTCGAGCTGTTTGTCTCAAAGATTGTTAGGTGTGAGAGACTGGACTGTCATCTCAAGCCATCCATCTCAAGAATTGTTACTGCTTATCTCAAGCCTTTTATCTCTGGGATGGCCTGTCTAAGCAGGACATTCCTCCATCCATAAGGATGATTACCAGGCCACTGAGGCATCCAGGGGAGGAAATGGGCTGGAGCCGAAGAAGCATGGAGGAATGTGGAGGCTACCATTTTCATGGAAACTGTAGGCTTTGAGATAAGATACTGGTTTCTAGTGTTGATCACACAAAGGTCATGTGATAGACAAAACCTGCAGTGCGTGAACAGTACATATGTGCATGCATCATAGAACTATGCCCTACAAAAAACATGGAGACAAGCCACGGTGTGCACCCACCACTGAAGAATTGAAGACTGAGGACCAACGGGACGCCACTGGATCCATGGTCATGACTATCCTTGCAACTCTGTCCCAACTGCTTGCTTGATTTCTGCCTTTTCTTCCATTCTATCCTATTGCTACCATTTTCTACTTTTGATACTTTTGATAATAAAACTCTTTTGGGTATATGGCATTTGACCTCTTTTGTGTCTTAATCTCACTCTTGGGATCATATCGAAACCTTCCCCGACGCTGGATCGGGGCATGCTAATCCAGACTTCTTGCTGCCTGGGCATGAAAAGCTGAAAAATCCTTGACTTAGTATAAACACTATTTAGCAACAACTAAAGACATCAGTGTGTTATCAACACTCTTCTCATATTATATGCAAAACATAACACTATACCAGCTACTAGAAAGAAAATTAACTCTATCCCAGCCGAAACCAGGACAACAGCCCAAGCTGCTACAGAACTCATTTTGCTTTTAGCCTAAACCTTTCTACTATCTGGATATCTAATGTGGGCTAGTATTTCAAACCAGTTTTAGCTTACATGATGGTGAGCAACCAAAATCCAGACTGATTTACAAGCTTCCTTTTATGAAGACTACTGGAAAAACTATTAAAGTGTTGGTAAGAAGATTTGAAAGACAGCAGAGGATTTTGACACAGAGGGTTATGGAGGAGTTTTCAGGCAAAAAAATATGGGAAGTTTTGTGCTCACTTTACTGTAGTCATTTCATTGGCAAAAAACTATGCAAACATTTGGACAAACTTTGAGAGATGGAGCTAGGGAAGTTATTAAGGCTTTTGTTAACTGGTCAGTGCAGTGAGCAGGTTAATAATTAATCCCCTTGTATCCAGGCTAAGGAAAAACCTTCAGCAATTTATGCTAAAAATATGAGAAACCCCAGAAATTTTTTAGACTCTTACAATTAGACACATGTATGCAGTCTGATGGAGTGGACAACTCTGAAAATACAATGTGTCCTTCTATAAAAAATATTAAAATAATTGTGGAAGAAAGTTTGTCAACAGCTATTGTTTCAGAGACTGTAATAGAAGTATGTGTACAAAGTGTATTATATTCTATAATAAGAAATATCTGACACAGACTATTATAAAATCCCTTTCTGAGCTTTGGTTGCTGTATACTAAAAATATGTAAGGGGGCTCATTGCTGCTTGTCAAAAATCCATAATGGAGTCTGCATGCATCCAGCCTAACTATACATCAAAGAATGTTCTGATGTTATCCTCAGCTACTAAGCAGCCACCCTTGCTAAACTCGCATGGACACACTGCCAAGGAAGTTTAATTTTTCTAAGCTTCCAAACAAAAAAAAAAAAGGGGAATTTGAAGACACTTTGTTGTTGTTTTCATTAATTCCTTATTTACACCAGAGGCATACCTCATATCTTGTGCTACAGGATACTCAGAATGCATTTCTGATATTTATTATATTTGAGTGCAGAATAAGTTGGGTTGCTGAGGCACAGAAAAATCTTCTGATGCAATGGTGATCCAAACATGGCCTTTCTTACACAGAACAAGCCTACACCTCATATACTCAACCTGAAGCACAAGGGCAATGCATTGAAATGCTCCAACAATTTTAGCAACCCTACACAATTAGAGAGATAAAAATGAAGCCCACAAGGAAGACACTGCATGAGAATACTTGCAAAATGTTACATGTTCAGTACTTTTGGCTACATACCAAGAACTAACAAATACCAGTCTGAAATATAAAAAAAGAGAGAGTAAAAGGCTGTTAACATCTGTACAAAAGCATCTTAGTTAGAAAAAGTGTTTTAACATGACACATGATTTTGGCCACTTCTTGTCGCAAGGATTTTATTGTTCATACTTTATAGACATGTTCTTGAATTTCTACTCATGTTCATGTTCTTGTTTGTACCACCAACACAAGTTTCAGTTGTGGAACTTCAAAAAAAATTAAAAGTTCAGATAAGAAATGAGTATAAATATTCAAATAACAGAGTCGTCAGAATGAGTTAGAAAACACAAAGAAAGTAGTTGTAAACAGTGACATAGTCTTTTTTGTGTTTGAGATTCTGCTTTGACTCTTGAGATTACACAAAACTGTCTGATCTCATCTATGTGATCTAACACTATGGAAAGTCATTTAGCATATTTAATTCCTATTAAAATCAACATAATTCTGAGCCCTCAAGAAATTTGTGAGTTGTCCAGGATTTTGAAAGATCAAATTTTGGCAGAAAAACTGGCTTCCCAGAGAACTGTACTTTACCCAGCTAGATATAACCTTACATATCTCTGTACCTAAATACCATGTATGTACTTAAATACATATATAATTATAGAAAGGCATTTGGAGTTAATGAAATGCTAGACGTGCTTGGCAAAAAGACGGTTTTTCAGCAAGATACTGTGCTCACAAACCTGAACTATTTAATAAAGACTTGTCTGGGAAAGAGGCAAAACTAGGACTTCTGTTTTGTCTGCTTTGGCACCATTTGGGATGAAAGATCATTTTTATACAAAATGCAAATGAATTTGAAGCTGGGGTTATTCCTATGCTGGCTGGCACCACAGCCATCAGGATGTGGAATGACTAAAAAATAGCCTTCATTCCCATGTGAGATTGAAGAGTCCTTGACAGAACGAGAAAATACGGAATTGTCATTTTCAGTGTAGACATGTAAGATTTCCCATTGTTTACTGATAGAGTAATTTAGTAATGTCTCTGCTTCCTTCATCAGAGGTAATGAATGTTTGTTTACAGCTAACCAGAATCTAGTATCTTCTGTTTCAGTTATATATTCCAAATTCTTCTACAGTGCATCCCCACTTCATTAACAGAAGTAGAACCATAGCATTTGTAAATTCAACTCTCATATCAAAGGCTGTGCTTAAAACAGTGATTTTTTTTTTCCTTTAATCATTTCTTTAAACAAGGAATTACATTTGTCAGATTTACATTTGTCTGTGTTTAGTCTGTGATGCAATGAGTCAAAGGTCTTCTTGAAGGGTGGGGATGATGAATTTTGATTTGTAACCCTAGTAGTAACAAACTACACAGATACAGATATCGACATTTAAGCCACATGATAAGGAAAATATCCCTTCTGTTTTGTGACATGTAACTCACTGATTTTCACAATTTAAAATTGTTGGTCCAGCATTTAAATCTTCCATTCATAATGTGTTTTCACAGGAGAAAAAGTACTATAGATTTGAAAAACAAAGGGAGGTTTCCTATAGTATTATATAAAGTTATCAGAAACAGGGGACACATTCAACTTCCCACAACCATGAAATCCTCCTTAAAACATACTCATTAAAGATTATATCAGCTATTATTTATGAACCTACTTAATATTTGTAGGAGCTCAAAACACATTTGGTGATAATGATTTTTTGCTTAGAAGATACTATATCTTATCCAAGATTAGGAGCATTTAGGACAAGGGGAAAAAAAAGTGTACTATACAGTCCTTTAAGGATTTAGACACTCACTTTAACCTTTAATTTTTTTTTATTATTTATGTATTAGTGCATATTTCTAAAGGTTATAAACATGATAGACTTATACACATTACCAAGAGATTGTTCCACTATGATGCTCTTTACTTCCTTTCTATAAACCATGCAATTTACATGAAATTAATTTTATGTTTCAAATAACCTATATTTTTTCATTATAATAAAAAGTTCAGAAGTCAATTTCTGGTTTTCCATTTTCTGCTTTTTGCATTTATAATAAGGCAGAGAAATTACTGAATATGGAAAAAACATAAGATAGTTAATGAAAAGCCTCTGCACCTTCTTTTTCAACCTTAGTATAATTAATGCTTTCCAAATGTTGAAATATATCTGCGTTCTTACTTCACAGGAAGTCTTCTTGAGAGTTACACCAGTATTAAAGTAAACAGTAGCTGATAGACTAGAAGATTAAACAACCACTGCAGCATATATAAATTTTATGATGCAGTTTGCTGTTGCATTGTCTATGACTCCTCTTTGTGTCTTTACTTTGCAACTGGTTTATTGTGATATAAAATTTAATAGTTTGATCACTGATTAGTATAGATAGGTAAAACCATCTCAGAATACAATGAACCTTGAAACTGCAGGTTGCTTTTGAGTTATGGGCAAATTTCCGGTTAGCTTTTTTTACTCATGGGCTTTGATGAAGTACCATGAAACTGATTTCTTCTACCATCATTTTCAAGATATAGAAAAGATTCTGGGAGACAAATTGTAAAAGGATTCTTTCTTGCTATGGGAAAACAGGTTGGCTTAATAACAGCAGGGAGAGTGAGGCACATCAATCTGTTCTACAGACATCCATTAGAAAATTCCTGCTTTTGTTTAGCCCACCATATTTCCCTCACTTTATCTTAGACTTTCTATGGGGTTGTTCATTTGTTTGTTAAAGAACCGCAATGTTCACAGCACCACTGTCCTAAAGGTCATATAGATGATAGGCTTCTGTGAAGAAATTACTAATTTGGATTCACATGTTACTGCAGTTGCCTATTATCCTGTTGTAATCCCCTGATATTGTGTTTAACAATTTCATAATCCCTCCAAGAGGTCAGATAAAGGAGCAGAGCTGGCCAGACTAGTGTGTTTCTTAGCCTTTCCATATTCCTTGGAAAAAGTGCAAAGTCAGATTATTCACAGTTTCTAAGAGCCATGGACTGCCATGGGGAACCTAAGCAAAAAGTCACTGTTGAAAATTAAAATACTTGAAGGGCTATGTGAATAATAAAACAAGTATCATTCTTTAGAATTTCTAGAATAGTACAGGGACCAATGTTGAGTAGCTATGATCGAATACCTCTGGTATTAAACTCACAAGAAGATTAAACTACTTCGTACCTTATAGAACCTGTGAAGGAGAACGAACAAGAGCTGAATATCTACATTTTTCCTGAGGCTTTCTAGCAAAGACATTCCTTTGAGAATGTTCTCTGCTATCCTGCTGTAAATTCAAATATTTCACCAAAACCAATAGACTTATTCTGAGTTTATATTAGTACATTACTGTGTCTAAGTAATTCCTCCCAACCCGTCTTTCCATATATTCATATCCTTCTATGCTTCTAAAAGCAAGAGCCAAATATTGGGGGATTGTTCATCCACCTACACTGTTAGTTACTTTTTCTTCACGTTGTTGAATTTTGGAACTGATAAACAAAAGAACACCCACTGATCCATTCACAAACTCTGTTAGTAGGACATGAATTTTTTAGCTTTGGCCAGGACTCCTGGATAAATACCAGTATCATTTAGAATGACAGCCATAGCCTTCATTGCCATATTACTCCATTTCCTGACTCAAAGCATAGCGTCTGGTGACTATGAAATATTTCTTTTGAACTCTTGCACAAACATACATCTGATGAGCACAGCTACAAGGACTGTCTGCAGATGACTCATTTCTTCTCTGCATTTTTCTGACAGGTAGCCAGACTCATCCAGAGCACAATGGAGAGGACTACAACAGAAGTTCTGGTCTCCTGAATCCAGTTCTCATCTATAATGGCCGGAAGATAAATTGTATTCAAAGTCCAAAACTGGCAAGTAATTTCTCTGCCCTTAGCCCTCCATTCTTTCAGGAATCCTTCCTTACTCATGCTTCACTCTTAGATGGTATAGATAAGTCATTTGGGGGTTTTGTACACTAATGATTCTCTGTGTGGAGTAACCATCACCCCAAGTCCTGACTGTAGTACAATAGCAACAGTGATACTACATCTAATATGTTTTATTGATCAAGACATAAATCTAGGGAAATTAAAGATGAAGCTTTAGGTTTTAAGCAACTTGTTAATCAAAACATTTCCAGAGAGCTAGCAATGCCATTGTTAAGTCTATGCTTATAGTAATTAACATTATTTAGTTACAGATGCCTTTTTATTCAGCTGCCTCTGTGATTGTTGGCTGTTTTCACAGATGAGGAAATTACTTATTCCCACAGTTTGGGGTCTTGATGGCCTTTGCCTGCAACTTCAGTAGAAAATGAAGGAGGGAACCTAGTTCTCTGTGTGCACAGTCTCCCCTCATCAGCCTGCTACACTGCTGATCCAAAGCAGGAGAGGAGGGGATATGAATATTACAAAGAAGGAAGTACTGGTTTTATTCTTTTTCTATGTTAGAGTATCAACTTTTTGGTTGTTACCAGTTCATGCACTTCAGTTCATCCACTTTGCTGCTCTGATCTAGAAATATTATGTTCATATCCTGAAGTCAGATGTGTGGAAGAACTTACTATTATTGTCAAAGTTTGTTGATTTCTGAAGGGCTTGCTTCTGATATTTCTTTTGTCCTCAAAATACTTCCCTGACCCTTTAGTCTGTCCTCATTGCAGTTATTTGATAACTTTGAATTATTTGGGGACCAATTCAGATCAAAGCTCAGGTATGTTAGAAAGAAAAAAAAGCCCACCATGTTTTTGTATTATAGGTAAAGCTTCTCTTTAAAGCTTTTAACTGGGGAACACCCTTCCCAAAGAGCATTGTGTCTTTAGGAAGTACATTCACCTTCTCCTTTAATGCTTGTCGTTTCTTTTTGCATTTTCAGCCACAGCCCTAGCTAATAGCTCTGATTTCTGAGATGGTCACTGAAGGTCTCAGCATTTTTTTATCCCATATAAAATGTATAAGCCAAGATCTTCCTTACCAAATGAAGAGAAAGCAGAGATATATCTATCAGTATCAGTAACATTCCTCAGCCCTTGAATATCTATATACTTTAGTAAGCTGAAATATACAGTTTTATAGAAAAAAACTTATGCAAATAATTCTTCAGCACTACAGAAAATTTTGGCAGGGAAAAATCTTTTAAAAAGCAACTAGTCACTTTTGCTAAAGTGGAAACTGAGGAAAAATCTGTTTCTAAGCAAAGTGAGACTTCTTGGGACAATCTCAATGCTTTTCATTGAAAATAGCTGTTTTCAGAATCTGACTCTGCAAGTGTGAAATCCTTTAATTACCAGAAACTAAGCAGTAGGTAACTCAGACTGTCTAAGCTGCAATGTGATATACAGGTATGCTAAGGCCGTTTAAGCTATCATGATTTATAAAAGCACCTGAGGTGGCTGGATTCAACTCAAGTAACTTTGAAGACAGGCAGAATTAGATGTTATCTCATTTAGGCTTTCCCACACTAAAAAGTCATTGCATTTACTTCTGATCCTTTCTTGCTGTGCTCTCTCTACACTAACCATAGTCTGCAAACATGAACTGAACTGTACTTAAATTATCTTGCCTTAAACAAAACCGTAGGGCATGCAATGTATCAGCAAGAATATCCACGCAGAGTAGCCACATTAGACAATCCAGGAGACTCCTGGAGTGCATAGAGGATAACTTCTTCGGCCAGGTAATAGGCAGCCCTACCACAGGGTATGCATTACTGGATCTGTTGGTCACCAACACAAGTGAGCTAATTGGTGACGTCAAGATTGGAGGCAGCATGGGCTGCAGCAGTCATGCACTAGTAGAGTTCGCAGTCCTGAGGGATATGGGTCAGGTAAAGAGTAAAGTCAGGACCCTGAATTTTAGGAAAGAAAAATTCCAGCTGTTCAAGGAGTTAGTCAATAGGACCCCCTGGGAAATTGCCCTCAGGGAAAAGGGAGCAGAACATTGCTGACAGGTCTTTAAGGATGCTTTCCATAGAGCACAAGAGCTCTCGATCCCTAGATGTAAAAAATCAGGGAAGGACGGCAAGAGACCAGCATGGATGAGTCAAGACTTGGCAAGAAGGTCAAACTGGCTGGTCAAACTGGCAAGAAGGAAATGCATAGGCAGTGGAAGCAGGGACAGATATCCTGGGAAGAGTATAGCGATGTTGCCTGGTGGTGTCAGGATGGGATGAGGAAAGCCAAGGCATGGGCGGAGCTGAACATGGCAGAGGACACAAAGAATAAGTAAGAAGGACTTCCATAGGTATGTCAGCCAGAAAAGGAAGGTCAAAGAAAGTGTACCCCCCGAATGAATATGACTAGTGAACTGGTAATAACAGTTGAGGAGAAGGCTGAGGTACCCAACAACTATTTTGCCTCAGTCTTCACTCTCAATCTTTCTTCCCACACCTCTCAAGTGGATGGACTGCAAGGCAAGGACTGGGGAGCAAAGTCCCTCCCACTGTAAGAGAACACGTTTCTGACGACCTGAGAAACCTGAACATATGTAAGTCTATGGGACCTTACGAATTGCATCCCAAAGTCCTGAGTGAATTGGCTGATGTAGTTGCCATACTTGAAAAGTCATGGCCATCAGCTGAAGTCCCCAGTGACTGGAGCAAGGGAAATATTGCACCCATTTTTAAAAAGGGTAGAAAAGAGGACCCTGGGAACTACTGACCTGTCAGCTTTACATCTGTGCCTGGGAAGATCATGGAACAGATCTTCCTAGAAGCTATGTTAAGGCACATGGAGGACAGGGAGGTGATTTGAGACAACCAGCATGGCTTCACCAAGGGCAAGTCTTGCCTGAGCAACCTAGTGGCCTTCTGTGATGGAGTGACTACATCAGTGAACAAGGGAAGAGCTATGGACATCATCTATCTAGACTTCTGTAAGGCCTTTGACATGGTCCCCCACAACATCTTTCTCTTTAGATTGGAGAGATATGGATTTGGTGGATGGATTTTTCAGTGGATAAGGAATTGGCTGGATGGTCACATCCAGAGAGTAGTGGCCAATGGCTCAGTGTCGAGATGGAAATCAGTGACAAGTGGTGTCCCTTGGGGGTCTGCACTTTGACCAGTACTGTTTAATATCTTCATCAATGACATGGACAGTGGGATCGAGTGCACCCTCAGCAAGTTTGCACACAACACCAAGCTGAGTGGTGTACCTGACATACCTGAGGGACAGGATGCCATCCAGAGGGACCTGGACAAGCTCAAGAAGTGGCCCCATGTGAACCTCAAGAGGTTCAACAGGGGTCAGTGCAAGTTCTTGGGCATCTCCCAGTAACAATACAGGCTGGGGAATGGAGGACTTAGGGGTACTGGTGGATGAAAAGCTGGACACGAGCCAGCAATGTGTGATCACAGCCCAGAAAGCCAACCATATCCTGGGCTGCATCAAAAGAAGCGTAGCCAGCAGCTTGAGGGAGGGGATTCTGCCCCTCTACTCCACACTGGTGATACCCCACCTGGAGTACTGCATCCAGTGCTGGGGCCCTCAGTACAAGAAAGACATGGACTTGTTGGAGTGGGTCCAGAGGAGGGCCATAAAAATGATCAGAGGGATGGAACACCTCTCCTATGCACAAAGGCTGAGAGAGTTGGGGTTGTTCAGCCTGGAGAAGAGAAGGCTTCAGGGAGAACTTATTGTGGCCTTTAAATACTTAAAGGGGGCTTATAAGAAAGATGTGTACAGACATTTTAGTAGGGCCTGTTGTGATAGGACAAGGGGTAATGGTTTTAAACTAAAAGAGGGTAGATTTAGACTAGCTATAAGGAAGAATTTTTTTATGGTGAGGGTGGTGAAACACTGGAGGAGGTTTGCCAGAGAGGTGGTAGATGCTCCATCCCTGGAAACATTCAAGATCAGGTTGCACAGAGCTCTGAGCAACCTGATCTTGTTGAAGATGTCCCTGTTCATTGCAGGGTTTGGACTAGATGACCTTTAACGGTCCCTTCCAATCCAAACTGTTCTATGATTTTATGATTCTATGATCAGATTTGGCCCACTCCCAGTGCCCCATCATGCTCCAAGCACCAGAGACAAAATTACAAGTTTCAAACATGGTATCAGGGAAACCAAATCAGGAAAATAAAACCTTAAAACCACCTCCCTCACCATTGTGGAAGAGCAATAAATGAAACAACTAAATTGTAATTTGCAGTGGAGTAGAAAAGCAAAGAGATGGAATCTATGAAGGTAAGCATTTTTTTTTTGAGAGAGAAAGATCCTTAAACACAAGACACATAAGGCTCAGTGCTACACTTCAGCTGTTAGACCTAATCAAAATAGATAAACATGCACGAGTCTGAAAGGCAATGATGTGGTATGATCATCTCCTATTACACAGGAAGGTTCAATCAGTCATACCTAAGGTGGCAGTTTCATTTTCAGTTAAGGAAAAACATTTTCAGAAAAGACTTCTGTTGGTTTTACTTTTGATTTTTTCTACAGTTCATCTACAGTTTTTATAATTGATGTAAACATTTTCCTCCGGAAACCCTGGGAATTCCCAAGGAAATTACTCTGGGAATTCTGAATTCTACAAGAAGAAACACAGACAAAAAACTAAATTTTGAATCTTGCATAATTTCAATTGGACTTCAATGTAGCCACATATTTGGGGGATATTGCCAGGCATTTGCTCCAGTGTTTGACTAAAGGCACCTGTCTATATGCAGAAAACACCAGTTTGTAGGCAGGACTCACCTTGCAGCCAAGATCTGTGCTAAATGAAAGCAAGCTAAACTTCAAGGAGAATATGCCCTCTGCCACTCTGGGGCATACCTTCTGCCACTGCAGACCTTGTCATAATGACAGGTCCTTCCCTGAGCTGGTTACCCTTAGTTAAAGAATAAGCAGGTCCCTGTATAAATATACTATATTATATTATATTATATTATATTATACCATATTATACTACATATATACAGGAATATACAAGTATACACAGGAATCTAGAAAACCATCAAGGTGGGGAAGAACGGTATCACTGAGTAGGAGTTGACAGGGAAATGGGTTGCATGTCCTTATCCATTGACAACTGCAGAGTTACCATGGTGCCACCTTCAGGGTGATAACATACAGTTTTCTTGATTTATTTTTGTCAGTGATAGATAGGGCAGCATGGCACTAGGCTTTTTTTCTTTTTTCCTTTCCCCACAGCATTCTGTTTACAATAAAACTGTCATCAGAATTTGCAAAGCAACCCAGAGCAGCAGCTTAAACTTTATTCCCATGCCATTGTTGCCGAAATCCGGAATAAAACTCCTTAACAGCAATGAGAAGTTAAGAAGCAGGCACTCCTTTATTGCAGCGCTGGGCACACGGGGGATCGCTCCACCTATCGTGTGCACCTGTCTTGTCTAACGATACAGTTAAATACACACCTGTTATACATATTCATTAAGTTTCTGGGAAATGTTATACATAATCATCAACTTTCCAGTAAATCATTAGCATATGTATATGTCTCTTCACGCAGGTGCAGCAAAGGTCTCTGGTGGTCTTCAGAAGCCCTCTGGTGGTCTTTCATAGTCTTCCTCACTTGTCCGCTTCTTGACCTCCTTTAGCTGATTCTGCGCAGTATGATTCTCATCACTATCTATATTAGTTTGAATAAAAATGTATACTATGTTCTCTTTTGAAATCCAACCTTTTCAATGATTGGTCTTTCAGTTTGTTATCAAAATGGGAAAGGTAGGGAGTTTTCAAGAAGCGAATCTTCTTGGCTTCTTGAAAGAAAATACAAGCCAACAATAATCAGCTAAAAGTACAGTACTGCACATTCTTTAAGTTCTTTATCTACTATGGTTACACCCCACAACTCTATATTCCTAATATTTCAGTTGTAATCAGATTTGATTTCTTTTAAAATGTAACATTTCCCCCCTTTGAAAGTTTTGAAAATCACTTCAATACTTTCACTATAATTCTACTGATCAGTTACTATATATTGGAGGAGGTTCTGGGTTTCTTTGTTCATTTTGTTGTTTTGCAACAGCTTGGACGATCATGTGATTAAAAGAAGTTTCACAAGTCAAACGTGTTAGCCGATTCATCATTCTCCAAGTTAGGATATATAATATTGCTGACAGAGTCAAACTGATCAAAACCAATATCAAAAGAACCACGATGGGGTGACACAACTTGTTCAGGATGCCTGTAGCAGTAGGTGACCATCTGAAAAGTGTGTCCCACCATTTATGTTCTACATCTTTTTGCACTCTTTCAAAAATTCGGTGTATTTCTTTCACATTGTTATGAACAGTTATTAAGGGGGTTTTTTTTGTCCATTTTCCCTAATTTTTTCTAAAATCTCAACTAGATCCTTGTGTTGTAGTAACTGTTTTACCAAAGCGAGATTCATTCCGATGGGTATAGGTAGTAATTCATGAATCAACATGTAGTTAGATTGCAAAAGTTGGTGAGACGTGACCGGGGCCGAATAGGAAAAGTCACATCTTACAATCTTAGTAAAATTGTATGTCACTGACCATTCTTTCAAATTTTTCCTTGCATTTAATAATCTTCCCAATTTCTCATCCTCTTCTGAATATTTAGGTTTTTTCCTTTGGTATTACAATAGTTTTTGTAAGAATTAATGCCATTTGTAAGGTATTCCTTTTGGCTGTTTCCTTAGCTGATTTATCTGTTAATCTGTTCCCTACAATCTCTTTTATATTCCCTGATTGATGTGTTTTACAGTGCATGATTGTTACTGCAGTTGGTTTCCGAACTGCTTGTAGTAAATGTAAAATCTCCTCTTTATATTTAATGTTGGACCCCTGAGAGGATAATAGTCCTCTTTCCTTCCATAAAATCCCATGGACATGGACCACGCCAAATGCGTATTTCGAATCAGTCCAAATATTCACTTTCTTTTCTTCACTCAATTCTAGAGCCCTTGTCAAAGCCACTAGTTCAGCCTTCTGAGCTGAAGCTGTGTTTGGTAAAGCATTGGCTTCTATAACTGATTTTTCAGTTGTTACCGTATATCCTGCATAGCGGATTCCATTTTCAACAAAGCTGCTACCATCTGTGTACAATTCCCAGTCTGGATTGTCCATAGGTACATCCTTCAGATCCTCTTGACTGGAATATACATACTCAATGGTAGTCAGGCAATCATGTTCCAGTTGTCCTTCTTCCTGTATAGAACTTAAAAAGACTGCAGGATTAGTCAAATTAGTGGTTTTCAAAAGTACATCATCTTGCTCCATCAAAATTACCTGATATTTCATCATTCTGTTTGGGGAGAGTCAATGGTCCCCCTTTTGTTCTAACACTGATATCACCATATGTGGTACATATACCACCATCATCCTTCCCAAAGTCAATTTTCGGGCCTCCTGTATTATCATCACAGTGGCTGCTACTGCTCTCAAACAAGCAGGTCAGCCTTTACTTACAAAGTCTAATTGTTTGGAAAAGTATCCAACCGGTCACTTCCAACTTCCCATCTTCTGAGTCAGCACTCCCAGTGCAAGGTGTTGTTTCTCATGTACAAATAACTGGAAGTCTTTAGTCAGATCCGGAAGTCCCAGGGCTGGTGCTGTCATCAGGGCCTGTTTTAGATTCTTGAAAGCTCTCTGCTGATCTGGACCTCATTCAAATGGTGGACCTTTAAGAGCTTCATATAAAGGTTTAGTCAACAGACTATAGTTCATTATCCATAGCCGACACCACCCAGTCATTCCCAAGAAGGTTCTCAATTCGTGGGTATTTCTCGGCTCCGGGATACTGCAAATTGTTTCTTTGCGGTCTGTTCCCAACTGTCTTTGTCCTTGTGAGATTTCAAAACCCAGATATATCACAGTCTGTTTTGGTATATGGGCCTTAGTTCTAGAGACTTTGTATCCGCTTAACCCCAAAAAGTTTAAAAGATCAATTGTTACCTTTATACACGCTGGTCTCTCCTCTGTTGTTATCAATATGTCGTCTACATACTGTAGGAGTAAATGTCCAGGTTTGGGACCATCTCGTTTCCACATCTCAAGTTCTTTTGCTAATTGGCTCCCAAATATTGTTGGACTGTTCTTGAATCCTTGTGGCAATCTTGTCCATGTCAATTGTGTTTTTCGTCCTGTTTTTGGATTTTCCCACTCGAAAGCAAATAATTTTTCAACTTCCTTCTTCCAGGGGTATACAAAAGAAAGCATCTTTTAAATCAAGCACTGTAAACCACTGGTGATTCTCCCCTAGAGTTGTTAAAAGTGTATATGGATTGGCCACTACAGGATGTATGTCTTTCACTATCTGATTTATTGCCCTCAGATCCTGTACTAATCTATATTCTCCTGATGGCTTTTTCACTGGTAAAATTGGAGTATTATATTCAGATTCACACTCCTCTAAGATTCCATATTCCAAAAATTTATCAATTAATTTCTTGATTCTCAATCTAGCCTCAGGTTTAACTGGATACTGTTTTAATTTCACTGGTTTCACATTTTCCTTCAGTTCTACTTTTACAGGTTGTGTCATTTTAGATTTTCCAGGTATCTCTGTGTTTCAAACTGTAGGGATCACAGCATCATCAACTTCTTGTGGCATCTCCTGAATCTTAACCTTCTCCTGTATCATCAATATTTCTCCTGTCTTTGATTCTGGTATCTTTTAAAGAATTTCTTCTCCCTCAAAAGCTATCTGTGTATTCAATTTGGATAACAAATCTCGACCCAACAGGGGTATCGGACATTCTGGTACATACAAAAATTCATGTGTAATTGTTTTATTTCCAAATTTTAAATCAAGGGCTTGAAAGAATGGTCTATTTTCCTGTTTCCCAGTCGCTCCAATTATGTTCGCTGTTTTATTTTCCAATTTCCCTTTGTAAGTATTCAAAACAGAATATACTGCTCCCGTATCAACTAAAAAATTCAACTTTATCATTTCCCAGCTTAATTGTAACCAGAGGTTCAGCTGGGTTCCCCTCCGGTCTCTTTCATTCATTTAAAGTCATCATTTTTGTAGCCTCTTGTTGACTTATTTGCCTTTTGGGGCAATCCCTTTTCCAATCTCCATCTTCCTTATAATATGCACACTGATTCATTCCGAGGGGTGTATTAGGTTCCCAGTTACCAAAGTTTCTAAAACTTCCTCTTCCCCGAGCTCGTCTTCTTCCTCTTGCTGCATTCCCTGTTAAGACAGCTATTAATCTACTGTCTCTGATCTTTTTTTTTCTTTTTTTTTTTGTTTTTTCTTTCTTCTCTTAATTATTATAGACTTTCCATGCTGTTTCTAACATTTTATTTAAATTTCTTGAATCCTCTCCTTCCAATTTTTGGACTTTTTGCCTTATATCAGGTGTTGACTGCTTCATAAAAAAAATCGAAGCCAATTGTTGTTCTGCTTCTGTCTCCAATTTCAAATCAGTATATTTTTAGTGGTTTCCTTCAATTTTTCCAAAAACACAGAGAGAGATTTATTTTTATCTTGATTTATTTCATATAATTTAGACCAATTCAAAGCTTTCGGCATTGCATGTTTTATTTCATACAATACCCATTTTTGATATCGAGTTAACCTTCTCCTGTGTACAGTGTCATTTGGATCCCACTGGGGATCTCTCGAAGGAAAACTCTGTTCCAAAGTTCCAGAAAGCATTCCATTCATAAGTGTTGCCTCTGCTTGTGTTTTTCCAGTTTTATTACCATCTGTTTTTCAGTACTATCCAATAAATTATTCTCCCTGACTCAATACTCCTTTCCCGTGAATGTGAGGGAGAGAGATCCTGCTCCTCCCTTGGTGGGGTTATTTCTAATTCTAGTTCCATTTTATCTTCTTTTGGTACCATACATTTAATGTATCTTTTTCTAATATCACAAGCTGAACAACAACTCTTAGTTTTCTTATTTTCTGAAGTTAATGTTATCACTAAATTGTCTCGACTAATTAACTTGTATTTTTTTTTTTTTTTTTTTTGCCAATCTGTTTTCTGCCTCAAATAAAAAAACAGATCCACATATGGCACTTTACTCCATTTACCCTCTCTCCTACAAAATAACATTAACTGTAATATAGTATTATAACTTAAAGTTCCATTTGTTGGCCATTTTTCTTGATCTTCCAAAACATACAAAGGCCACCAATGATTGCAATATTCAATCATTTGACTTTTACGTAAATCATCATGTAATTCACTCCAATGTGCCAATAAACATCCCAATGGTGATGTTTTTGGTATCTTTTCATCAGTGGTTATATTTCCCATACTCTTTCTTACTCTTAAATAATTTGGCTAATGCCATTATGCTTATATATCAATTACCAAATACATCAAATATCAATTATCAAAGTTCCAAATATTAATAACCAAATATCAAATATCAAATACCAAATACCAAATACCAAATATCAAATATCAAATACCAAATATCAAATACCAAGTATCAAATACCAAATAAATGCAAATGACAATTGTCTCAGATACACAGATGTCCAACCCAGCAATAGCTTTCGCTTATGACTTACGGGTAGACTTATCCCAGATACACAGATGTCCAACCCAGCAATAGCTTTCGCTTATGACTTACGGGCAGACGCCTAGGCTTCTCCACAGACGGGTACCCTCTGAGCCCCAACCCTGCGAAGCTTTCGCCGCGCCTTACGGGCAGGCTATCCGAACAGATTCCAGAGAAGAAGTGCCTTACCCTTTCTCCAGGGAACGTTGCGAGGAGCTTTGCGAGTCGAGAGCGATGGTTCCCCCCCGAGAATCCCTCGGTGCCGGCTGGAGTTCGATCACCACTCGATCTCGTCCAGTCTCACTCGCAAGGTCCCATCTGGGTCGCCAAAACTGTTGCCGAAATCCGGAATAAAACTCCTTAACAGCAATGAGAAGTTAAGAAGCAGGCACTCCTTTATTGCAGCGCTGGGCACACGGGGGATCGCTCCACCTATCGTGTGCACCTGTCTTGTCTAACGATACAGTTAAATACACACCTGTTATACATATTCATTAAGTTTCTGGGAAATGTTATACATAATCATCAACTTTCCAGTAAATCATTAGCATATGTATATGTCTCTTCACGCAGGTGCAGCAAAGGTCTCTGGTGGTCTTCAGAAGCCCTCTGGTGGTCTTTCATAGTCTTCCTCACTTGTCCGCTTCTTGACCTCCTTTAGCTGATTCTGCGCAGTATGATTCTCATCACTATCTATATTAGTTTGAATAAAAATGTATACTATGTTCTCTTTTGAAATCCAACCTTTTCAATGATTGGTCTTTCAGTTTGTTATCAAAATGGGAAAGGTAGGGAGTTTTCAAGAAGCGAATCTTCTTGGCTTCTTGAAAGAAAATACAAGCCAACAATAATCAGCTAAAAGTACAGTACTGCACATTCTTTAAGTTCTTTATCTACTATGGTTACACCCCACAACTCTATATTCCTAATATTTCAGTTGTAATCAGATTTGATTTCTTTTAAAATGTAACACCATGAGAATAAATAGTTTTAAGCCAATCTGTGTCAAACACACATAGCAAACAAGAATGAGATGAACGTCAGTAGGCTTCTGAGACTAGTCATGTGCAGAACTTAATACTGTTAGAGGTATTTGGTGTTCAGGCATAAACTTATTAGTAAGAAAGAAGTGCTAGGTGCTGTAGTTTTACTTCCATGGTGAAAGACTCTAAACATAAGGAATTTCCTAATTTTTTGAACGGGCAATTCATCCGCAGGTGAGATTAGAAAGCTAAGCAACCTTGAAATGCAGGTTTTTCAGTTTACAAGAATGGACCCTGGAAGCAATAAAACTTACAGTATCCTTCCAGAAATCTAGAAACGGATTCATTTAATTCAAAAGTGATAGAACTAGAGATACTTTCTGAACTATTGTTTTGCCAAAAAAAAAAAAAAAAAAAAAAAGAGTGAGTGAATCCTCAGCCATTCTGTCAGTCTGGAAGGTCTAAATTCCTGCAGAGAGTGAGCCAAATGCCAGTTCATCAGGACTCACTGACTGACTCCTTGCCCTGGCACTACCACCAAACTGCCATCTGGCTCTAGTCAAGCTGTCTCACTTCAGCCTGTGCAAAAAAACCCTGTTTTGTCCTTCTAGGCACTAAGCTTTCCTAGGTGGGATTACCCTATACAAAGAGTTAGTATAAGGGTTCAGCTCCATCTGAGGTGAAGCTGTAGATCATTCTGTAATGCAATGTTTATCATTACTAATAATAAAGAAAAGTTTTCCAGAGAGCCAATTCTCTGTCAGTCCGAAAGATGCAGAATTGTGCTTCTAGGGGAAAAGGGCAGGTAGAGAGAGGAGGCATATCCACAGACTGCAAGGGCCTGTGAGCAGCAGCCTGTCTTGATATTTTATAAACTTCTCTGTTACAGCTACAGAACTGTTCTCAGTAACTTAATGAGAAGATTTCTGCTTGTTAAAGCTAGCTATCATTATCAGTGATTTTGCAATTATTCAAGCACCATATATCTTGAAACAACAGATGTCACTGGGTTCATTATAATGGGAAATAGACTTCCAGTCTATTAAATTTCATGTTACTGAAAGGATATTTCAGTGCAGTCATATCAAACTTAGTGAGTCTGCCCCACACAACCACCTGTCAGCATTTTTTAGTTACTTATAGTACTTAGATTTTAATTCAAACATGGCTCCCATTTTACTGATCTCTATTTCCTTCCATGTCTCATAGGTGTCACATAATGCTGTGCTTCAACACTTTTCAGTATGGTCAGTAAGGCTACTAATGCAAAAAAAAAAAAAGAGGAGAATTAATTTTGAATGAGTAACAGTTTACTTCCATGCTTGCCTCTCCTGATGAAAACACTCTACCCAACTAACACACATAATTTCCCAAACCATTCTTTGTTGGCACTTGGATTGTGTTTTCAGTCAAAAGACTTTTTTGAGAATGCATGTGATCACCAGCCTATTCAGTGCCTATCTTCTGCTTCACAGTCTGGTTTCAATGTCCAGCCTAGACAGGCTTTTGTTAAGAATAAGAAAAAAAACCCCACAACATTTTCATACAGGTGAAAACTGAATAAGACCATTAGTGTTATACAAGCTTGGGAAAAAAAGAATGTAAAACATTCCTTATCATTATATGGTTTAACTTCAGAGAATCTCCTTTATTCCCTGCAGTTACCAGGTCAAGCTTCTTCCAAAAATGTTTCACAGAGATCTCCAGAATTGGATTCTTGTCTTCTACATCAGGTCTTCCCAAGGTGATGTGGTTAGAAATATCACATTGTTCTACCAGGGTTTCTTTTGAGTGTGAATTAACTCCTGGGTCTTCTTGTGTTGCTGTATTGGGTTACATGGCAAGGTTTTCGTAGTGGGAGTGAGGCTGTAGAGGCTGGCTGCAGGGGTGGCTCCTATGAGAAGACAACAGAAGCTGCCTCTATGTCCAACAGAGCCAATGCCAGCCAGCTCCAAGACAGACTTGCCACTGCCAAATCTGAGCCAATCAGTGACATTGGTAGCGCCTCTGTGATAACATATTTAAGGGTAAAAAAACACTGTGCAGCAGCAGCTGGGAGAGAGGAGTGAGAAAATGTGAGAGACAACTATGCAGACACCAAAGTCATTGAAGAAGGAGGGGGAGGAGGTGCTCCAGGTGCTGGAGCAGAGATTCCCCTGCAGCCTATGGAGGTCCATGGTAGAGCAGATATCCACCCTGCAGCCCATGGAGGACCCCATGCTGGAGCAGATGCCCTGAAAGAAGCTGCAGCCCATGAAGAGCCCATGCTGGACCAGGCTTCTGGCAGAAACCGAGGCCCTGTGGAGTGGTGCCCATGCAGCAGCAAGATTTCCAGCAGGACCTGTGACCCCATAGGTGACCCATGCTAGCACAGTTCATGAAGAACTGCAGCCTGTGGGAAGGACCTACAATGGAGAAGTTCATCAGGGACTGTCTCCCATGGGTGGGAACCCACGCTGGAGAAAAGAAAGAGTGTGAGGAGGAAGGAGCAGCAGAGACAACACATAATGAACTGACCACAACCCCTGGTCCCTGTGTCTCTGCACCACATGGAGGGAGAAGGTAGAGAAATTTGGAGTGAAATTATGCCCAGGAAGAAGGGAAGGGTGGGGTAGAAAGTAGTTTTAGATTTATTCTTATTTCCCATTATCCTACTCTGATTTGCTTGGCAATAAATTAAATGAATTTCCCAAGTTGACACTGTTTTGTCCATGATGGTAATTGCTGAGTGATCTCCCTGTCCTTATCTTGACCAACAAGCTTTTTATATTTTCTTCCCCTGTCCTGTTGGCAAGGGGGATTGATTGAGCAGCTTGGTGGGTACTTGGCAATCAATCAAGGTCAATGGATGAACAGTTGCACAGTCCAGTGTTTAGGTCACTGAACTCTTGTCTTAATGTCTATTGGTTGGCTGTTAGAACTTCACCACTGCAATGCAAAGGAACCTCAAAATTCCTCTTCTGGCTGGGTGGCTTTTATCTGAACTTAACACAAGTTGACTCTAAATGACAAATGTTTGGGGTTGGGCTTGGGTTTTTTTGACCTAGTAGCCAGCTGCAGAAAGTCTAAGTATACTGGAAACTCAATACAAAATGGTTTTATATCATATAACTTCAGAATCATCAATATATAGACCAATAAATGGGAATAACAAAAAGCATCCATTAGTAGACTGAAATCTGGTATGTTGTCAAAATAAATACCTTTGGCAATGGCAGGATATTTGGATGTGGATTGTTGGAAGTGGGAAATTAATGATAGCCACAGAATCAACTTGATGTGTGTCAGTCCCATCTGGGACCTCGAGCATTACGGAGTGATTTGCTGGAGGAGACATTTGCCATAGCTCCACTTGGTTAGAAGGTGGCTTGCACCTTCAAATGTTTTACTCACATCTGAGCTGGTCCTATCATGAGCAGGCAAAGCTCTCATGAATGTCTATGCAAGGGACAAAGTCTGACTGACATACTCAGCTCTGGGAGAAAAGTGCTTTCCAGGGTATAAAAAAATGCATAGCAAAGATGTCTATTTATTTTCATTACCTGTGTGAACTAGAGACACAAGAAATCATGGACCTTATCTTACAAAACTCTTTAATAAATGTTTGCTTACTGTTGCCTTTGTGCATACTGATAAAAGCCTTTGTTTAAAATTACTTCTATGCATATTTTTGCAATTTATGAAAGCCTGCTTCTGACCAACACCAACTATGAGAAACTCAGGTATCACCAATTAACTTTTCCCCTCAGATGGAGCTGTGTATTGAATGTGCTGTAATGCTTCTACTTTACTCCTATGGTGAAAAGAAAAAAAACCAACAGCAACAACAAAGAAATTAAAAGAAAAGGAAAATAGTGAGGATTGATCATATACATTGCCTCAATCCTACCTCCTACCCTCTGAGATGATTTTAGGATTGGGAATGTGCTTATGTTATTATTTCATAGATCATTTCATAGCAAGCAAACAGATTTGCTTCAGCTCCTGCTATGTTAAACGTGGTTGTATTTCATGGCCAGTCATTCCTGTGCAAAAGGGAAGCCAAGTGGCTTTACTCATTTGGTTTCCATTGCTCCACACAGGAGCACATCTGCTTTTCCTCCTTTTAAGGGAAGGTTCATTTAACTTGGAATTATGTGCAACAGTTTGGTTAAAGACTGCACCCAGATGCTGAACCTCACTAAAACAAATAAATCAAGAGCTGCCTTACTTGTACTACAAAGGTAGAAGGAGTAGGACAAGCTATAAAAAGATTCTTTAGTAGAAAACAATATGGCAAAAGGAAGGAAAAGGTAATTATAATCCTAAAGAGAAAGAGAGAGTTTGATTAGCATAGGTTATAAGTGAATTTTTAAAAACACAAGGTAAAATGAGTTCTGCTAAGTGGTAATTTTGTGTTAAGAACATTTTTTCATTATTCTGTCAAATTCCGTTTATTTCTCTTAAAGAAGGGAGATAGAAACCAGCTGTTTTGTAAAGATTTTATTTCTTTTAAGTACACTGAATATATTTTTTGTAAAAGATGAATAATGAGAATTTTGCAAGTGTTCTCTTGAAAGATATGCTTTATTGTTTGTGGAAGTACTTCTAAATTGGAGATAAAAGATCATGCCTTGGTTCTCCATCATTGTGTCAACAGAATATTAATGGAATCATGTTGCATTTGAGACAGATACATCAGAGTAACAAATATTACATCTCAGAATTAAAGAGATGGTCACAGTAATTAAGCAATGATGTTATACTCTGTACAGCTCCAAAGTCCTTTTTTTTTTTTTTTTACAGTTTTTAAATTGTATCTTAGTCTGTCAAGAGGGACCTCTTTCATATTCTGTGCTGTCTACTGCTTTATTCTGGCCTGTAGAGTTGTGTTTCCTAGCTGTTTTACATTGTACACTGCTGCTGGAGCCAGCAAACTGGTGGATTACCCTAACTGATGATCCTACTCATGTAAATGACAATGTGTTGCAAAGAGAGTTACAGGGTTGGAAATTCTATTATGAAACAGCTATGAGACATTTCTATTCTGTTGCATCTCACAAAACAGGTGGTGGAGAAATCCTTTTTCTTACAAGAAGTACAAGCTGCTTTCTTCTCTCCTTACTAGGATCAAGGGAAAAGCATCATTTACAAATTAAGACTGTCCAGTGAAAGAAATTATTGTCTTGCCAGGGAGACTGGACGGTGGAATAGTTATATTTTGAATGGAATAACAGCCATAGCATTTTTAGTCAGTGCTTGATTTAAATATCATTGTTTTCTTTTGGCTTTAGAACTAAGCAAAACATTCTTGCTTATAGGCCCATCAAGTCAGTTCTGAAGGGCTCCATTTTGACAGTTTTGTTCCCTTTTATAAGGCTCTTTTTGTTGATCATTTCTTTTATGAATAGCCTACAACTATCTATAAAGTATCTAGAACATTATATTTTATGGGAAGGACTGCTGCTGTAGCTGCAGCATCTTTGGTTTGAACAGCCCTTCACTTGCAGGACGGGTGTGTGCCTGCATATGTAGTTGCATGCAGTGTAACAGATGAAGGGATTGCATCACTCTTCGGGTGAGAGAATCTAAGGCTTTTGATATTGGTCCTCATTTACCCTTAAAACACTTATTACCCTAGGTCCTTGTGGTAAGATATTTATACCCGGTATAAAACTGTCCATTTACCATTTTTCTATAAAGTAAGAAATAAATGTCAGCTATTGGACATTTGACCACCACACACACAGAAAACCATGGATACATCATGATCCCAAGGGTTTTGCTTCTAATAAATCCTTTTCTTCTCTCCTCATAAATGAGATCGTTTGAGATAGTGTCTATTGATCATGTCAATAGATGGTCTTATTACAGCAGGACTGATCACTTCCTTTTGTAGATCTCAGGTCATGAAAATTGTAAGTCCTTTTTTAATGAGATCTGACAATAAAGCTGAATTTATTAAATACTCAGATTCTTACTGAAGAATTTGTTTTTAAAACTCCACTGATAGCTTGTCAAAATATCTCAGTGACAGTGGTCTACCTAAAAAATATTATTCATATCTGAATGTTGTTAATTCAAAATGAAAGTGGAAAGTGCCATAGTTTGAGGCAATTGTGAAATTTGGGCTGAAAGTAAATTATTTAGAACATGGGTATGAAGTACTCTTGGGATCTCTGGAAGGCAAGGGTCAGACTGTACAATATCTGCATTAGACAGAACTTCTACATGGTACTTTTCAAATAAATATTATGTTATCTGAAATTTTCCATCTCTAGTTTTATTTTGGGCTAAGGTGAAGAATAGGGTCAAGAAAGGTGGCAAAATGCTGCCAAATCTAATTTAAGAGGTCAGAGAATCTAATTATTTGGATAACTGCCTTATGGTCATGAACAGAAAGAGGGTGAATGTAACAATGAGATAATTAGTGATCTGCGCTTGTAGAGATCAGATAAGGCAAAGTGGCATATTAGAGTACTGTACAAGGTGCCAGGGTTGATCCTGAATGAATATGGGTGCAAAAGTGGACAAAGTTTGTTAGATTTCTTCAACAGCCTGTTGCTAGGATTGTTATATTACTCTGCGGACTAAACATTTAAACTTACATTTTAATTGTGCAAAAAACCCACATACTTTTTTACCCACAGATTATGATTTTCAGCTTCAACTATATATCTCTTTAATATGGACACTATTAACTTCCTGTCTTTTAAAATAACACTGTTGAAAACCCTGACTGCTTTGTGTAGAGCTATGATATTTCTCCAATAGAAAAATGGTTCACTGCTCAAATCTTCCCTTGACATGAATCTTGAATAGGCATATGGGGACATATATCTTTGTACTAGATGAGGCATCTTTCCTTTGCAATGAAATTTTCCACTGAAATAACATTTTAATAAAAAAAAAAAGACAAAAAATACACTTTTTAATGAGGTAAGAATTTTGAAAATAACACCAATAAAAATTTTATTAAATTAGTTTTAAAGATTCTTTAAGTACTGTCAACCTTACTGCACTTGACATGCCATTCTAAATCATGGAACTTTGCAATGTTTCATTTCCAAATAGTTTGTCTTATAAAGGAAACATAGAGAAAAGTAAAATAATAGATCTGGAATTATATGTTTCTCTTTATGTTTTAAGTCATCCAGGTCGTCTCCACTCCTCATCCTCAAGCTCCCTAATTAAGCAAATCAGAGAAAAAGAAAAAAAAAATCTATTTATCAAGAATAGAAAAACTATTTTAGATCATCATATTTCCCAAGAAACATGCTTCACAACAACTTCTAATACTTGTGGTCTAGATACCTTTTCTCTCTCATTGCAGGCTCTTTTTCTGTATGTAAAACTTGGGGTTACTGTTCAAGCATTTTCCAGCATGTCACAATAAATGTCTGAGTTGCAGGAAGATTTATGATCAAAGCTTCTCTATTAGCATGTCTCTAACACAGAAAGATCTATTTTGGAGGAGTCAGGGGGTTAGTTACTTGTTCTTTCCATAGGGGCACACTTGGTTTTTTTTCATTACATTCCAAGTGACTTTTGGGGTTTTCCTCCATCACAGGAGATGATAGTGTTAGAACCTGGGCAGAGATATGTGTGTTAGACTTTAAAATCTCTCAAGGGACAAGAGAGAAAAAAACCTCCATGAATGAAGTACAGAAAGAAACTGCAAAGCTAATATTGTTTTCAGTATTCTAATAAAGTTCCCTGCTCATTATTAGAATAAAACATTTTCTATGGCACATGGAAGTGTATCCAAAGCTGTCTCTTTCTGAACAGTGTCAGCAAGAAAAAACTGAACATCAAGAGTGATGTCTCCACAACCCTTCAATTTGATGAGCCCAGAGGAAGTCCCAAGCATAAGGAGACTTTGAACAGCAACAAAACTTCAGATACAATCAGAGTTCTTAAAAATAATGTGTGAAAAGTGTTTAATTCAGAAAAGAAATACAGTAGTTGATTAAAGCCAATGTTGCCTGGGAACACAGAGGAAATGTATCTAAAACTATACTTCAGGAAGAGAATAATATGAGAAAAAACTCTAATTCTTGTTCTTTAGAACTCTTGTCCTTTAAAATATCTGCATTGCTAAATTCCAGATGATGAGGTGGAGACAACTTTACACAGGTGAAGAAGGAAACAATTTTCCAAAAAACAATGTATTTACTGTGATTTTCTTGGAGTGATAAATCTGTTCATCATATCACTACTTCCACAGAGCAATTAAAGTGTTAAAAAAAAAAAAAAAAAAAGGACCCAGCTTTAAAAGCTGATATTCTTTACAGTGCCTCTCAGATGCCCTGGTCTGGCCCATCCCACGTGGCAACCCTGTGTGCCTACGTTACGAAATTCATTCTTAAGACTCACAATGCTGATTCATTTAGAGGTTACCTGGACCACAGCCAACTGAGCAAGGTTGCTTTTAGCAGTTAATATATACTTTGTAAAAATAAATAAATAAACCAGTTTTTTGCAATTCTTGATCCCAGAGGGATTTGAAAATGTGTGTCAGCTCCCTTTCACTACCTGAATGTTACCTGTTACTGAGATCTTAGCTCTCTTCCTCTCTCCCAGATGTTTTTTTTATTGCATAAGCTTGGAAAACAGCTGCCATAAACCAGGGTAAAGTATCTTCCAGATATCACAAGTTTTAGAACCTTTAGAAAGTTTTTAAGGGGTAGTTCATAGTTTTAGCCTTGTAAGGCATATGAGTTACCAAAAAAAATGATATTTCTGATTGTCTGACATGTTCATAATCTCTCTACTCCAACACCCTGCCCAGAGCAGGCTTAGCCACAGGGTCAGACCAGGTTGCTCAGGCCTTTATCCGGCACAGGCTGGAAGCCCTCCAAGGAGGGAGATGGCACTAACTCTTTGGGCCCTGTCCCTGTTGTCTCTCCATCCTTATATTTCCAGCCTCCTTGGTCTTGCTCAGCTGGCTTCCCTCCAGGACCCAGAGCCTTCTCCACAAAGCTGCCCCTGGCCACCTGCCATTACTCTTGCCTCAACTGCATGGGGGGCCCTTTGGCCCCTTCCTCCCACCAGTCACAGTCCCTCCAGATGGCAGCCCTGTCCTCATAAGCATCAACTGCACTTTGCCCTTGGCATCACCTGAAATCCTGACAGCACACTGTGTGACCTTCTCAGGTCACAAATAGAGGTGTTAAACAGGACAGGGCCCAGGAGATACCCTGTGGGACCCCATAAGGCACCAACTTCCAGACAGATACGACCTAGTGCCTACCATCTCTAAACCCAACTGCCCAACCAGGTATTCAACTCACCTGGTAGGGCACCCACCCAGATACCCTAATTTCCAGCTTGGCTACAAGGACATTGTGGGAGAGTGCTGGAAGCTTTGCTAACATCCTCTCTTCCCCACTTATCCATAAATCCAGCCATTTTGTCACTGAAAGCAGCAAGGTTGATTAGCCACCAACTCCTGCTAAAACCACACTGACTGTTCCCATCACCTTTATCTCCCTCATGTGCCCAGAGATGTTCCCCAAGAGGGTACACTTCATGATTTTTTCAGTGACTGAAGTAACACTGTCTGGCTGTTCTGCACCACCTTTCTTGTCCTTTTTGAAGATGGGTGTGATATTTGCCTTTCTCAAATTGTTGATAATCTCCCCTAATCTCCACAGCCATTCAAAGATAGTTGACAGTGGCCTTACAAGGACACCAGCCAGCTCACTCAGGTGCAGCCCCCCCACATACCACAGAACTGTATGGACTGAGTTTGTTTAGGTAATCTCTGAATCAACCCTCATCTACTGCTGGTCCTTCTTGTCCTTAAGCACTTTTTTTCTAAGCACAGAGGCCTTAGAGATGTTGACGAAGACTGATTTTTCTTTTTTTTCTTTTTTTAATGAGATGCCTATTTGCAAAGGGACAACAGCATGAGGCTTTCCTGATGAAATTTTCTGTTAAATAAGGTCTGTACTACAAGAAGCCTATGTTTTATGTAGAGACTCAGCACACATACACAATATATATGCACATATAACCCCACACCCCACACACATTTACATAAGTGCTAGAACTTCACAGTGGGAAACATACCCTTTTTCTGACAAAAATATTGATAAAACAGTCCCTGTAAGCTTCACAAAAATATAAATACTTTTGTTCTCACTTATTATCATATGGACATCCATCTTTTTCATACTAAAACTTCCCTTTCTTATATTTGACATGCTGTGGGTATTTTGTTTTATAGAAATGGTTCCAATCTTGAAAGCCTTTGAAAAAAAAAGAAAAAGTGAGTGACATATAGGGGATATTTTGAAGACAAAACAAGGCCATTTTTTAGTTTAATTTATGTGGTTACAATACACGATTTAACAAAATGCATATGCATCAGTAAAAGCAACAAAAAATATCACAGTGAATCACATGAAGAATTACAGTGTTCAAATGACATTGTACTACAGTATGATTGGTATGTACTCATTGAATTCATGTATATGTGTGTAGCTTGAACAATAGGAGGGGAAGAAAACTGTATTCTATGGTAAACTAAAATTAACATATTGTAAACCATTTACAGCCACATGTGCTGAAGGTTGAAGAGCTTGTAGACTGTGTTATGCATTTAGTGAGAAATGCTACTAATGGTTGACATGGTGACTCAGTAAGAAAGCCAGAGGGCTCACTTGTAAATCACAGTGAACTCCAGAGACAGTGCGTTGATTCCTAGAGCTATCAGTCAAACTGAGAATCACAGCCATGGCAATTAGCAGCGTGTTTCCAAAGCTCATCACAGAAAGCAGACTCACTGCTTCTTGGAGTGTTTGCCTTCCTGAAACCATGCTGTAGTGGAGGCAGAGAGTATTCAACATGATCAACAGATTGACAATCAACAAGAGTCTGCTATAGGGAATTTCAAACAGGGTTGCAATCTCATTATAAGGTCTTGGCAATTCACTCAATCCAATTTCCCTATCAGGAAAGAGAAAGACAAAGAAAAGCAGGAAAACTGTAGGGGGCTTATTGTGATGATGATGGTGCAGCAAACTTGACAACAGAAGTGTAAAATTGTGGGTTTCTGTCCTTTCTGCTCTAATGCACAGCATTACTTGGTACATCATTCCAGTATATGTAGTGCTTTTGCTGTGCTCCTGGGACTCAGCTCTGTGCAAGAATTCAAGGAATGTTGTGGTAAAAATTGCCATCTGCTTGTCTCCAGGAAAGAAAAGTTGGTTCAACAGCTGAGCTGGGAGGAAAGAGGAGGGTGGCATCCTTCAGCATATGAAAAAATTTTGCTTATGAAGAGAACTGGGTGAGGAAGAGGAAGATGGTGATGGGAAGGGAAGGGAAGGGAAGGGAAGAGGAAAAAAATCAAAGTTATTTCCCATGGCCTGTCCCTCCTTACAGCCACTGCAATGGCCATAGTTACCTGGGCTGAGAAAATTTTAAACTGGAATTTAAGCCAGAGGTACAACTAAACTGGAAGATCTTGAGTTCTTCATTTTGCAACAGGGAAAAACCCCAGATTCAGCCAGTGTTCTAGAAACCTAACTTATCTGTTCTGTAGTAATCTTGCAGCAGCTGAACTGAGAATAAATGTATCTTCAGAATATCACCTGGACTTTTCAACTTCAGCAGGCCTGAGAAAGTAGGTGCAAAGGACTGCTTCTGATAGACACTTCTTTGGAGTTTAATCATCTTTGTGTGTGAGGGAGAAGGGGAGAAATGAAAAAGTGAGGCATATTTCTGCACAGCTTTCACCAAAAAATCCCTGAGAACCCTATGCTATCATTTACAGGACAACCCTCTATGCAAATGCCATATAATAAGAAAAAGTTTTAATCTCTTTGTTGCTTTCATATGAGCTGACGTATGGAGATGAATTAATTAGTAGCAGCATCAGACAGTTTTCATTAAGATGCTGGACATATTAAACTGAGTCAAAATTCTTTTACTTCTATTAACAACCTAAAGATAGGCAGCCAGATCATATTGTCTCAGTTGAAAACCTGAAAAAGGAAGCACAGGAAAAACAAATCATTCCTTGGATTTCCTCCATAGTGTCCTGCTATCAGCGTTTAGACTTGTGCTTATGTGGAGCAAGAGTGGATTTGGAATTTCCTGACCTTGAAGACAAAAGGAAAATTTTTCCTAATTCTCTCCCTCTTTATTTTGTCCACATTCAATATTTGCCAATTGTAACACTCCCCAAAACTTTTTCTTAAGAAAATGGGGAAAAAAAGGGCCCATAATTTTTTTACTGTATCTTCAAACTAAGTATTTCCTACACTGCCCCACAAAAAGAACAATGAGTGAACCCACACTGCAGATCACCCTAAGAGAGGGTAGGAATATTGGTGCTCACTGGACAATAGACCTCACAACTATATAGGTTTAGAATTAGATGTCCATATGTGTAAGCAATTTTTTACATGGAGCAGTATGACACAAGTAGGACTCTAAATAGTGACGTAAAGAAAACAAAATATACATCCAGACCACTGGATGTGTTTCTTTTAGAAGACCTGGTGTTTATTATTAAGAGAATAAATGGCTAACTATTTGCATTTCTACAATAAGTATGATCCACGGTTTTATGAGATACCAGCAGGACCATTGTAATAGGGAAAGTAATAGCATTTTTGACTGATAACAGAGAGAGAAACATTAACAGAATAAGAACTGACAGTGAAAATTAAAAGAAAAGAATGTATATGGGAGATATCCCGATGAACAAACCACGCAAAAATTCTGTCAGCAAGACAGTGAATCAAATAACCTTGAAAGCATGAAATTAAAATTATCATTATACAAGCTGAAGGAAGAAAAAACCCCCCAACATTTTGAAGGAAGAGACAAAGCAGGACTTCTAGTAAAAAAAAGCTAAAGGAAGAAAAAAAATATTAATTCAGTAATAATTAAAAAAAGAGATTGAAAATGTATTAAACTAAATAATATTTTGACAAAAGAAGAGAAAATTAACAAGATACTTCCTGAATTCTACAGGAAGCTGTGTAAAATGTGTTGAGAAATAATGAATGCAGGATTTATTTCACATGCAATAAAACTAAAATACCCAGAAGTTACATCAAGAGCAAAATGATTGACTTTAAAATGTGAAGTAGTGAAATTATTGAAGCTGTACAGAAATTCTCAAGTATATGATCAACATGCTCACCTACTTTATACACACCAAGAATATCTTGTTCAGCTTCATTTTCACAGGTGCAAGTGGATAAAGAGAAGAAACGAAATGGAGGCAGAGAGCACACAATTTCAAAATCAACAGCATCATCTTCCAAGGTTGCATATGCAGGAGCCGGATCTGCCAAATAGTTTTGGTAGTTACAGGTAAAAGTAGGGGCCTTAATAGTTTTATAAGTGTGTAAAATCAGGCTGGGTGTCTGATTTGCTGTAATAGTCAATTCTTGTCCGTGCAATCTGGCTATAAGTGATGGGAAGCTAGAGCAAAATCATGTACGCATACTGTGGAGTGACTTCTCCCCTTTAAATCCTTTTGCTGTCCAGGAGACAAATAAACTATTGCTACAGGCTGATAGCAAAAGTTTCATAACAAGAGTTTATGACTTTGGTAGAGAAGGCCTTTGGTTCAAAACCTGCTGCAAGTGCAGGTGATACCCAAGTCTTCTCATCTGCAATTATTTAGAATACAGGAAGATTTCCATCTGGTGAACTGGGTACCTTATCATTTCTACCAGCCTTATAAACACTTCAAAATTAGAAAGATTAGTGTTTAAGTGCTGTTTTACAAACAAACTTTTGACAGCAGTCATGGCATAAACTGTCATTGCTTCTGCCTGCCAGCTTATTTGACGACTGCAATAACTCACGCTTTCTGCTCACACATTAGTTTTGGCAGTGGTATGGTAAGTTTATTTAATATTTAATTCAATATGTACTGACTTTTGGGAAGTAACAGGGACAGAGGGGCTGCAACTTTTTAAAGCTCTTTACAACATGCATAGAAACCAACCTCAGACTCAGGGAACAGCTCATGTACAGCACAAACCCTCATTTCTCTCTTTGCTTCCCATTCTTTACATCCCACCTATCATTGCACCATGACACACATTTGTACAGCTGCAGTAAGAACTAAGTCAAGCAAAAGTTCTATCTGAAGATGGACCAAACCAAACCAAAAAACTGCTGCCCCAAAGCACCCCCCCTTTTTTTTTTTTTTGTGCAAAGAGATATGCAGCTAATTGATACAGCTGAATAGGTAACTGTTACAGCTGAATGTTGTGCTAGAAATGTTGAAAGAAACGTGACAGTAAAGAAGAGGTCAGTGGAAGAAGAGAGGCAGTGATGCCTTAAACCATTAATGATACTGTCAGTCACATTGTCAACTTACAGCCTCATTTAATATGTAGCTAGGTGGAGCAGGCTACGTTAATTTGAGCAATAGGAGACTTTGTGTAAGTACAGGTTATGAGTGTAGATAGCCAAAATGAAAACTTTAGTTGTGAAAGCTCTGCAGAAAAGGCCATGGTTACTGTAAGGAGAAAAAGAAATACAGAGTACAAAATGCAGAGATGAACAAGTAAAGGGGGGAGTTTTTCTTTGCTCTACCTTTTACAATACAAAATGCTATGCATTTTGCAGCTGCTCCTTTGAGCAGCTAAAATACACTTGTAAAAATTACTTTTTCTTGGTTTATTTTTCTCATCATAAATTCTGTCAGAATACAAAGTTCCCGGTACATAGAGTGACTTTAATATTGCAGTGACATCCTTTGTTTAATACATCAAACAGGCAGCATCACTTCACTCTTTTTAAAGTCCTCTTTTTGTGTGTGCTATTGCATCTAATGTCTTCTAGAAAAGAGCTGTTGACTTGGGCTGACTCTGTAATAAATGAGGAGAGCAAACCACAAAAAACATGTTTCAGTTTTCCAGAAAGGTAGTGGAAAATAATTTTAAAGGCTTTTTTTCTAGTAGCTTTTATAAGTAGATGATTTGGGGCCTACATTAAACTCTAAGAATTGTATCACACATGCAGTTATATCTATTGTTTTAACAGTGAGGAAGCCAAAGAAGGTGATGTGCAAAGGCAAACCTGTGGACGAACACAGCTTTTCTATCAGAAGTACAGAAGGCCAAAATGTTGAGGTAATTAATAAATGTTTATATCAGGTGGAAAAGAGTGGATGACCCAGCACCATACTATCATGACAGCAAATTGTCCTTATGTTACCAGTACTCCCTTGATTGTAAGCAAGGACACTATCAGGACCTCAAGATATCTAGCAAGCATTCAAGCTTCTGTCATGGGAATTTGGTAATTGTATTGCTCCCACCTTAGCTGGCTTGAAGATCCCTGTCTGCAACATGGCTGAAGTTGCATATCCTGTGGTCACTTGGGTTAAATGTCCTGCCTGGAAAATTGTAGGCCATGTGAAGAGTTTAAGTGAACACTGAACTTCTTCCATTTGGTGAATGACATGATTGTGTCGGGTGTGCATAACATGATTGCAGGATGGAGTGCACTCAGGCATAGCTGGAAAGCCAGCAGCAGAGACAAGATTACTATGACCTTGGACCTTTTACAGAAGCTCTGTGACAATGATGAGCAGATCTTGCTTCCAGCCACCTCTGCTTATCTTGGCACCTCATTGATTACAGAGGGCAAAGATCTGAGGTGGAATAACAGTCAAGGATATCGCCTGTGCCTTCTGAGCTCAAAACCAAACCTCAGCATGATCACTAGTGCTGCATCTGTATCACACTGGTAATTTCATCCTCCTTGACCCAGTAACGTAAACTGTCCATGAAAAGAGCTTCTCCTCTACCCCCACAATAATACCTAAACAAATCACTAATTGAAAGAGATTTTGCAAGCCCTGGATTCTACTGGTCCTTGGAGCCAATTTTTCCTTACATTAAAACAGTAAATTTCTGGTAGAGGTTCTTCTACAGAAAAGCTTCTTCTGCTTTCCAAAGATGACCCTTATCCTGTGTTTCTATCATGGTTTAAACCCAGCCAGCAGCTAAGCACCACACAGCCACTCATTCACTCCCCTCCGGTGGCATGGGGGAGAGAATCAGAAGGGTAAAAGTAAGAAAGCTTGTGCATTGAGATAAAGACAGTTTAATAGGTAAAGCAGCTCACACAAGCAAAGCAAAACAAGGAATTCATTCACCACTTCCCATCAGCAGGCAGGTGTTCAGCCATCTCCAGGAAAGCAGGGCTCCATCACACCTAATGGTTACTTGGGAAGACAAATGCCATCACTCCGAATGCCCCTCCCTTCCTCCTTCTTCCCCCAGCTTTATATGCTGCGTATGAAGTCATGGGGTCTGGAATATCCCTTTGGTCGGTTGGGGTCAGCTGTCCCAGCTGTGTCCCCTTCCAACTTCTTGTGCACCCTCAGCCTACTCGCTGGTGGGGTGGAGTGAGAAGCAGAAAAGGCCTTGACTCTGTGTAATCACTGCCAAGCAGTAATGAAAACGTCCCTGTGTTATCAACACTGTTTTGAGTACAAATCCAAAACATAGCCCCATACCAGCTACTATGAAGAAAATTAACTCTATCCCAGACAAAATCATCACACTTTCTTACTTTTCTATTGAGAACCCTGGCTGACATGCTGTCCCTCAATGGAACAGTAGGAGAAGAGTTATTCACATCTAAGCCAGGGGAGTAACTGAAGGATGCTAGAAATCCTTGAGAAGTAAGAAGGACCGTATGAATTCCATAGTCCAAATAGATTTATTCTAAATATACACAGAGAAAAAGAAAAAAAAAAAAAGGTTTAAAAACTTGAATATCTGTAGAACTGTTTCTGAAAAAAAAAAAGTATTGTCTGTTGGGTTTGGAACCATGTTTTGGGCAGCCTCCAAAGATGAGCTCTAGATGATTTACATTTCACAGCTTCTCTGCTGGATTTTTTTATATCTGGCTTGGTGAAGATGTTTTTACTGGTTAGGGTCTCCTCAGCAAGTAATCTTAGTGGAAGGAAAGGATTGCCTGTCCTTGCCATGATCAAGAGACATAATGTAAAAGGATAAAATCACTAAAAATACTAGACATCTGTACGGTAAAATACTGCTAAACAACATTGCGGAAGTAGAGGGTGTCACAGCCACTGACAAAGTCCCACAATACAAAGGCATCTCTCCATCTTTCTGGTAGCCTACCCCTCCTTGGTAGAGATCAGCTTTATGGCACAGAGAGGAAGTCATTGAGAAAACCATTTTGTGTTGAAGAAAGTTTGACAAAGACTAAAAAAATTACTGAGTTAATAACATAGTAATAACTCGATGCTCCTGAGCCAAGAAATGTGGAATAATGGGAACGCTGTGTAGCAATACTTTTAAGAATCAGTTAAAAAAAAAGAAATTCAAAGGATGTATTCAGTCTTACGGTAAAGAGTAGTAAGAGTGATGACTAGACAGATAATCATAATTTAATGTTGACAGGATCTGAACTTGAGTTTTCAGGCTAAGAAAGCATTTAAAGGCTTGATTTTTGCTAATTTGATTTATTTATTTTTTTAGTAAACCTCTGAGGCATTTTTATAACTGTCTGATTTTTCAGGTGCCTTTATAGAAAGGGACAGAAGTGAACTCCACACAGGACAAAGGCAACTTCTCTGACAGTGTACAGTGTGTGCTGTCTGTTAGGTGCACACCGAACTGCATTGCTTACGGACCACCAAGGTCCTGGGTACACAGAGCCAAGTCTCAGTCTAACAGCCATAAGATGAAAAGGTATGGAAGATGAAAATCCAGTACAGTCCAGGCCTCCAAGGTGCCCCTAATAACATCCTCACAGTCTTTTCTTCACTACTGCCAGATGCAGACTGCCCAGACCAGGACCTCACAATAACTTGCTCACCCATGGACATGGATTACCAGTAGAGAAGCACAGATGTCATCCCTATCATAACATGGGCTCAGTGCTCACCCCTCGGTGCTAGCTCCCTCCCTCAGCCCTCAGGGCAGACAAATCATAGAATCATAGAATAACTCAAGTTGGAAGGTACCCGAAAGAATCACCAAGTTCAACTCCCTGCTCCTCGCAGGACTACTTAAAACTAAACCATATGACTAAGAGCATTGTCCAGATGCTCCTTGAATTCTGACAGGTTTGATGCTGTGACCACTTTCCCAGGAAGCCTGTTCCAGTGTCCAACCACCCTCTCAGTGAAGAACCTTTTCCTAATGTCCAATCTGAACTTCCCCTGATGCAGCTTCATCCCTGATGCTTTCCTCATGTCCTATCACTGGTCACCAGAGAGAGGAGATCAGCACCTCCCCCTCCGCTGCCCCCGTTGAGGAAGTTGTAGACTGTGATGAGGTCACCCCTCGGCCTTCTCTTCTCCAAGCTGAACAAACCAAGTGATGGCAGCTGCTCCTCGTATGTCTTGCCTTCAAGGCCTTTCACCATCTTGGTTGCTCTCCTCTGGGCACACTCCAATAATTTGATGTCCTTCTTATAATGAGGCACCCCGAAATGCAGACAGGACTCAAGGTGGGGCCGCACCAGTGCAGTACAGAGTGGGAGAATCACCTCCCTTGACTGGGTAGCTATGCTGTGCTTGATGCACCACAGGACATGCTTGGCCCTTTTGGCTGCCAGGACACTGTTGACTCATATTCAACCTGCCATCAACCCAAATGCCCAGAACTCTTTCTGTGGGGTTGCTCTCCAGCCTCTCATCCCCCAATTTATATTACCCCATCCCAGGTGGAGAATCTGGCACTTGCTCTTGTTAAATTTCATATGGTTGGTGATTGACCAGCTCTCTAGTCTACCCAGATCCCTCTGTAAGACCTCTCTACCCTCAAGGGAGTCCACAGCTCCTCCTAATTTAGTATCATTGGCAAACTTACTTAATGTGCATTTGATTCCTGCATCCAGATCATTTATAAAAATGTTAAAGAGCACTGGCCTTAAAATTGAGAACTGGGGACCCCACTGGTGACTGGCCACCAGCCTGATGTAACCCCATTTACTATAACTCTTTGAGCCCAACCCATCAGCCAATTGCTCACCCAACATATTATAGACTTGTCTAGCTGTGTGCTGGACAGTTTATCCAGAAGGATACTGTGAGAGATAGTATCAAAAGCTTTGCTAAAACACCACATCCACTGGCTTCCCTTGATTAGCTAGATGGGTGACCTTGTCATAAAATGAAATTAAGTTAGTTAAGGAGGACTTTCCCCTCCTGAACCCGTGCTGGCTGTGACAAATGACCGTGTTGTCTCTCAAGAGTTCTTCAATAACTTCCAGAACAACCTTGTCCATAATTCTACCAGGTACTAAAGTGGGACTGACAGGCCTGTAATTACCAAGGTCTTCCATCTTACCCTTCTTGAAAACTGAGACAACATTTTCCAGCTTCCAGTCAACTGGGACCTCTCCAGACTCCCAAGACCATTGAAAAATAATGGAGAGAAGTCCCATGACGGCATCAGTCAGCTCTTTCAGTACCCTGGGATGAATCCCATCGGGCCCCATAGACTTATGTGCATCCAGCTGGTGCAGCAAGTCTCAAACAAGTTCAGGGTCAGCTGGGAGTTTATCATCCCCCAAGTAATGGTCCTCCAACACAGGGCTTTGGGGGTCCCAGGGCCCATCATCACTGTTGAAGACAGAGGCAAAGAAGGCATTAAATATCTCTGCTTTGTCTACATTCCTATTTGTGAGGTGACCAACCTTGTCAAGTAATGGACCAATGTTATTTCTGACCCTCCTTTTGCTGTTATCTTATTTAAAAAAGCCCTTTTTGTTGTCCTTCACAGTGCTGGCCAGCTTGAACTCTAATTGAACTTTGGCCACAAAAATTTTCTCTCTACAGTGACAAACAGCATCTCTATAGTCCTCCCGTGTCAACTGTCCTTGATGAGCCAGGAGATGTTCATAAGTGGTGGTACATTGACTCTCCCATCACAGGGAAGAAGGGACAAGGATTGCTTTGACATCTGTATGCAGAAGAGGTCTCTTTGGAAGTCAGGGTGCTTCAGTTACCTCTGTACTGTTAAAAGCAATTGGTTAAAACCAATTTACCCTCTAATAATGATAAAAACTTGGCAGTTTTTTCCTATAAGACTTGCTTGATCATATATTCCTAGCAATGCAGGTATATGCTGTCCCCACCATTGGTGAAGTCAGTGAACACCTGCATTCATACAATCATGGGCTCATAGACAGAATACACTTTTGACCATTTCAGGCCTCCTTCTGACTTACAGCAGAAAGTGACTTGCTTTCTCTTGCCAACCTCTTTTCAGTATATTTGAGGCTTTTTACCTGTCCCACGTCTGCTTATTTTCCTTGTCATTCATATTCTCCCAGTGTTTGTTCAAATGATTCCCCCATAGGACCTGTCATCTGTTCTGTACAGGATGTGCACTCTTCCTCTAAGTAGCATGTTAATTTGTTTAAAAAATAAGCATTTTTATTTATGGACAATTATAGCAGGAATTTAAATGGACTTCTCTTTGTGTTTTAAAGAGAGATGAATGGATTAAGAATGAACCACTAGCTCTTTTTTAAAAAAAACCAGAATTTTAACAGTTCTCAAACAGAAAGTTCATTTTTCTGTAAGCCTCTGCACTCTTTAATTCCATAGGACTCAAGGTGTGAGGCATCTATTATTCCTAGAAGTGCCAAAAATCCTCTTTGAAGGATTTTTTGAAGGGTAAGAATATTTCTGAGAGTAATAAAGGATGGGATTTCCCCTCCCCAAAACTTTCCGCTTCTCTCTTCCCTTCTTCCATCCCTCCATTCATTTTGCTGGTGGTCAACACTTCTAGGTACTTTTTGCCTCTCTGCAGGGAGATAAAACATAAATACAGATGCCTTAAATTTAAATAGCATGTAAGTTGCATGTGGCAGCATAATATATATTGTGAAATTGTGACTAATTATCATTTTACTTTTTTTTTTTTTTCATATGGGGGAGGAAAGAAGGGGGGGAGAGAGAGAGAGAGGTCCCGAAACACTGTGGAGCAAAGAGAGGAATATCTGACTGACTTCACAAGAAGATGACATGGAGTGCTCAGCCATTATCATTTTAGGAATAGGAGTGTTGCTAAGCAACAAGTCTCACATAATCTTGCTCAGCTTTTGTATCTGAAGAAAATTGAGGCAAGGAAAATTTTGGAAAGCTAATGAAGAAAAAATAGCTTCAGTGCAGAACAATCAACACTGCATCTGACAAGGAGTAGTGCACCAGAGAAACCAAAGCTACTTATAGATACTTAAAAGCAAATTTATTATTATCTGGTATGTTTAATTGGCTGCATACTAGTTTTCCTTTATCTCTGTGTCCTTTAGGGAAGGGAGTACTGCTTCCTTGGATGTGGTTGCAATAACACACACAAACTTTCCTGCTTAGTAAGTTTAACAGTAGAGAAAATTATGTAGCATTTCTTTCACTTTATGCCATTTAAGCAACCAATAAACTGTACATAGCCTACAAAAGCACTGAGAGAATGAGTGGCAGCACTTTTCAATTTTGCATGGATGCCTAAAATAAAAGCTTAAAGGAGGGAATAATTCCCAAATACCTTTTTAAGTCAATACCAGGTATTGAGTTAAATGCATACTACTGGTATTAAAAGACATTGTGCCTGCTGAAATACATGAAGCCACCAATGTTATTTTCATCTTCTTCTTCAATTCAGCTAAACTAGTATTGAGCCTGATAATTTATCATCATACTATTCTTACTCAGGTGTAATGGTCTGAAGAATCCAGCCTATGGCATCCAGTGCAAAAGCATGAAATGTGTTTTGTAGTGGTAACTTGTAAAAGATCATAGGTCAGATGATTTACTGCAGTTACTAGAACTATCAGTGTAATTAACTGTTGTTTTTTATTGTTGTTACAGTGAAAGTAGTGTTGTAGAAGCAAGTCAGCTGACTACATTTTTTCCGTTGACTTACATCAGTCCACTCTATTACTAAAACAAAGTGAATGTAACATCAGTGTGATATACACAACTTGACAGTCTGACAAGCAAGTGCTTTTATTTTAAAAGACCAAACATAATTCATAATGTAAAGGAAGGCAAAAATTGGGAGCCAAATTTTACTGATCCATGGAATGACTTGTGCTATTTAAGCACAAGCTAAAGTGAGATCTCTATCATGCTTTAGTAGACAATGTGATTAAAAGAAAAAACATAGGGAAATAAACACAAGTGGTCATTAATCATTACTATATGCTTATTAAAGGAGAAAAGATAAAGAAAAAAGGACATGGGCACATAAAATTTGCTTAGTTATAGTCTTTCTTACGTCTTCCTGTGTGGAAGCTTTCAGCAGAGCTTACACTTTTTTCGATGCAGACTTGCTTTGGAAAAAATTCAAGAACCTTATTCCCAAAACTAATAGAGGCTCCCACTTAGCAGTACAATTTTTAAGTCTTTAAGGTTGAGGGACATGATCCATCCTACTTTCTCAGAAGTAATAATTCAAGGAAAAGTCTTGGAACATAAATTATCATTAAGAATGCTGAATTCCAATCAATCTTATAATTTCTCTTTATTTGTCAAGTTTATCATAAGCCTCCCTGTCCACACAACTAAGTTCAAGTCAGTTTACTAACAGGATAAACCATCAGTATACTGTAAACAATTCAGTATCAAACTAAAGTGATGATAATGAAAACATTAATCTCATTTGCTATGAGCAGTATGGCAAAATTAATCTCTCTGTGGTGCTGAAGTGGAAGGCTGCTTTTTCTTGATGTTCTCTGCTTCTGTTTGTTCGGTCTGATTTCTGTGGTTAGTGGCTTGCTGGCAGGGGTGAACAGGAAAGAGCTGTGCCGTAAAGTTGAGTGATGGGATCAGAGCATGCTGCTGCTTGTTCATTGCTAACATTTTATATTGTTTTCTTCTGGAAAGAGAAAAGCATATTTCTGTCATGGCTTACCAAATTTAAAGTATCTGTGGCTGTCATCCTTTCATTTTCTCAGCACCTTCATGAGATAGCTTGGCTAGTTTTAACTTATGAATAGGTGCTATGCTTCTATGTATATAAGCTTATGATTATTCCTCAACTTGAAGGTCTTCTACTTTTGAATTTGTGACAAGATATTCCATAATATGTTCAAAGGTATCTTATCTTCAAGTTAAACTCAGATTTCCTCTTAGGTTTATCAACATTTAGTGGGAATTGAAATCTCAGATTTATAATTTTGCTCTTGTTTTGTATGCAGAGCTATTCTGACATCATAGGTCCTTCATGGTGTAATCCTTAAATAGATTCTTTAGCCTTTGTTAGTTTTAAATGGCATCATCTCTTATTAATTACTTTTGTAGAGGAAGTTGTTATCTGCTTTTGGTAGAGGAATTGGTAAAGCACTGCTAGATGACTAATTCATTTTCTCATTTAATTTCTACACTTTATGATGAAACTGGTTACTTAAAGAAGGGGCTGTTTAATTCACCCTGATATACTTGTGTATATCATAGCTACAAAAAGAGTAGATGTTCATGAAATCCACAAATTATTTTACCGGGGAGTTTCTTTGAGGTAGGCTGATCCTTGCAGCACAGCTCCACTTGCACAATGTAAATTCAGTTTCCTCAGCCAGTAAGCATAGTCTGACCAACTGTGTAAGAAAATACTCCTGTCAGAGTAAGAAAATAGGATTCAAAATCATGCTTATGCTGAACTACTCATTCTGAGATGCAAACTGTTAATTGTAACAATCACCAGTGTTTATCCAAGCTGCAGGTGAGGAGTCTCAAAAAACTTGATTTTGGGAACAAAACGGTTTGTAGCATGTGTACACCACTGGCGACAAGCCTAATTTTACCTTCAAAACCACAGAAGAATATTGTTCAGTACAGTAACACAAGCCTGACAAGGAATATGGGCATTTAGTAAGTGTTAAATCCATGTCACCATGCCTTCACTGTATCTGCATCAGACCTGGTCAAATAAAAGCTATCCTGGTTGTGTCTTCTGTCTTATACAGGTTTCCCTCTTGGTTTAATGACTAGTTTTAAATATTAAGCAAATGCACTTGGTCTTACCAGAAAGATGAGCATTAAAATTATTCCCATTTTGCCTTTTGTTAATTAACTTAGCACGATTGCTATGACAGTATTTTTTGGTATTTCCTGTATAATTAATTGCTTGTAAATGCCTAGTTGAAAGACTTTTCTTGTGGTCATTACACCTGGAAAATATATGCAAAATTGCAGTTACTGACTAGTGTTACCTTGAAATTATTTTTTTATGTATTTCTGAGGTAAGCGAATTAAGAAGCCTTTACAGTCTGATTTTTCCACCCATATTATTTCCATCTCAAATATTATGGCAAGATGATAATAGTGAGTGAAACAGCTATGAGAGAAGGACGATGTGTCAGAGAAGAAACATCCACAGTGGAATTCCTGATGGGTCCAAAACTGGTGCCTCCAGGAGAGTACCAAGCAGCCTAAAGAGACATATCCCATAGATATGAAAAGATAGTTCTGTTATTGAGACCTTCACTTCCCAGTATGACCCAGTCTCCTGTGAAAAAAAAGAGGATTAAAAAAAACAAAACCAACCAACCTATTAGTTATTTGACATACTGGACAGCTATTGGGCAACTGAATTGTTTTCAATCTTTAGATCAACTACGTTATGTGACTTCGGGTACTCACTTGCAGTGCATTCATTTGACACAGTTCATCTTGTTCCAAAGTAGCTGGTTTGGGTGCTCATTTTATGCTAGTCCAGTGTTATGTCTGCAATAATATTAACAATATACATGCAATAATATTAGCAATATAGTTTTCTCCTTCACCCTGCAATTCAGTCTCTTTTTCTCCCCACTATCATCAATTTATTAAACTGAACCTAGTTCTGATTTGTTAAGAAAGGGAATATTCAAGGCAGTTAAAAGCATTACAACAGTTATAATCGTTAGCTTCTCTGCAGAGATAACTTTGTTGAACCAATTATTATGATAAAGTCCCAGGGCTGAGAAGTTCTCCATATATCTCTTTGGAGATGCCACACTATACATATTTTCATATTATAATATGCATCTCCTTGCTTCTTGTCTTGATCCTTAAATTATTTATATTTAGAAATCTTTTGTTATGAATATGCACACTTCTGTCTTTTCACAAGAAAGCGTGTTTCATTCTGTAAACATATTTCAGTCTATTTCTGTAATTATATTTCAACAAAATCTGCTCTTTATCAGCTGACCCCTCAGATGCTTAACCATTAAAGATGCTGCCTTTTAACAAACAAATGGGTATTTAGCAATTCCTTCTCAAATGTCCAAAGATAATTACATCAGAAGTACTATTCCATGATATGGAGTTTGCTATAGCAATAGACGCATTCACACACCCACCTTTTGGTTGAAGGCAAGAAATTGTTTAAGCAGATGCTAGCTCTCCCTTGGACCAAGTGAGATGTCTTTCTTAGAGTGAAAAGGCAACAAAAGGTTTTCTTCACTTTCAGTGTCATACCTAATGTTAGAATGTAAAAGCCAAAATGGTTTCCAGTAGAGAGCTGCTGCAGGGAAATTTTATGACGAAGCAGATTACTGTAGGATCTTTAAAAATAGTTATAATTTTTTAATATCATAAGTTGTGGTCTGAAGAATCCAATGCAGAAGAAGCTTAACATATTCTGTTTGCATTACACTGAAAATTTGTACTGCCATCCAGTGACTAAGGCTGTAGGGGTCAGGCAAAGCCACTCAGGGCCACCTTCACACAGGTACCATCATCAGAAAGTCCCTGTCTTTCTGACTTCAAGGTGCTGTCACGGCAGTCTCACCTAGAGTGAACAGGTGCAGTAACCCAACACGGCAGCCGTTCCAACACAGGCAAGCAGCCAGACTCCCTGGCCATTGTCTCTGCCAGCCACCGGCCATCCCCAGCACAACCCACCACAGCCCCTCTCCTGTCCCCGTGCAAGAGCTTTGCTGTTGGTGTGATGTGGGTTTTATAGTATACATCTGTGTACTGGATGTCTGTCTCCTGCAAATGAGAAACTAATGACACTAATTACAGCTCAGCACACCGCAGTCAGCTGCACTATGTATCTCCCCACATGGCCCTGCCAATATTCCTCAGTTTTGGCCTGTCATACTCCTCCTATTCTGGTCCCATGCTATTGCTAACCCTCTGCTTCCTGTCAGTCACATCAAGTAATTCTGCCAATTTTTTTTTGATTGTTTGATGGTGCAAATGCTAGCTAAATGAGGAACCAGAGACCACCATTATTAACTTGTTATGCGCTTTCAATTCAGGCCTCCAGAGACAGAAAGTTATTGTTGATTCATCTCAAGAAGGAAGGTATCCCAGTGGTCATCTCCTTGCCTTTAGCTTTAAATCCCCATCTCTACTTATTCTACATTCATTTACAGTGGTGTGAATTCTCAGAAACACCTCTCCTTATTTGTCTACTGTTTGGGGGATTTTCTTCTGAATTTAAAACTAATGACTAAGGAACTTTTTATTCACTGTGTATATTCAATAATTTAATACTAAATGTAAACTAACCTTACCATTAATAATTCATAATTTGATATCAGTTCAGGGGGGAGTGGAGGATGTCAAAGCAATCAAACAAGCTGTGTTACTGTGTCATGGCTAATAAGTTTTAAACTCCAGGGGCCTTTAAAGCTTTACACATATTTAAGAACTTTTGGTATAAAATAAATTCTTCCGAGCTTTTGGGTGAACTTGTACTTCATATGCTCAACCTCTAAACTAGAGTTTTAAATTTTTGCACCAAAAACCCCACAGCTTCATTATGTTTTTTTCTGCTGTGCTTGCAAATACTCTCCCCCTTCTGGGCAAATGAGCTACACAGAGACCAAATAAATGAACTTTTTCCAAATGGAGCTTTCACCTCCAGGATCATTATTGGCAATGTGGGATTGCTACTTGCTCTATTTTGCAGTTTATTAAGTCATCTGTGGACAGTATTTTATTCAACAGTGTCCTATAAGCTGTTAATCTGTTTGTTTCAACTTCTAATACCATTGTTGACATGTTTGATAAGCATTGCAGTAACAAGCACTTTAAATGAATGCATTACAATCCCATTTCAGATAGCATGCTTCAGGCTGGAAAGGGACACTGGAGTTCTGGAAATTGAGGGCAAAGTAATTAGTAAGGTGGAAGCCACTGGGAATGTGGGGCAGTTGAAAAAAAGATTATCAGGAAATTAAACATGTTTCAGATAATTATCCAGATAATAAAACAAGGCATTCATTGATCTTAGGCTTTGTGTTGCTTTTTCAGCCTTCTCTGTGCAATTCCCATGGACCACTTAGTCTAGCTGAGAAGGAAGAAATCTTTACCTTATTTCACCTCTGGAGCAACCTTTCTGAATATTTTCCCTGATGATCCTGTTTGAGCCCCTCTTGGACAGGATCCATTCCAACTTTGTACTTCCCCTACAAGATTTTGACCATAACAGTATTTTCTGAAAACTTGGAGATGGGTTTGCTGGTTTAGAGAAAATAAAGGTGTTCTACCCCATTGCCTCAGCAAACAGCACATCCTGATTTCATCTGAACTGTTTACACTCCCCTTGTCACTTTCCTGAGTTTTTTGCTTAGCTGGAATTTTGAACTAGGAGTAGAAAATTGAGAATACAAAAACATACTGGAATCTCAGAAACTTATTCTGGCAAGATATCCAGAGCAGGCTTGCAGTGTCAGGAAGTTTGTAACAAATCTAATTCATACATTAGTATACTTTCTAGGAATACTTAGATCCACAGCACAAAAAGTAGGTCTGTTAAAAGTGCTGTCTACTGAGTCATTGCTTTGTTTCTCCCTTTCTTTGCATGAGGCTATAATGAAGTAGGGCCTTCAGACAGAAAAGTGGGGAAAAGTTTTTTCCTTTATGGGGCTAAATACACTCTTTGCACAGAACATTTCTAATTTCATCTAAAATATTTTACTTTTCAACCTCACATATAAATCCTTAAAAATGAACAAGATCTTAAACTTTGTACTGTAAGATTGGCTATAGTTGTATTCTCAGCATAGGCACAGATTTGGTTTGGATTAGTGAAAATACAGAATACTCCAGTGCTCTGACAGTATACGTCTGCAATGCATCCTCAGAGCACTCTGGTCCTATGGTAAGCTATAATAATTGTATAATGTACCAATAGAGCTATCACTCCAGGAATGTTTTTACGTAATACATCATTATAAAATAAAATGCTACCCTTCAACCAGGTACTAGTTAATGTCATCCTGTTACCAATTGTCAGTAAAGTAATTCCTCAAATACATAGGCTGTTAACATATTTTAAATTGCCATTGCAGAAAAAGAAACTGATTGACAATCAAACGCAGCAGGAGAATCTTTTTCTTATTCATTCTCCTACAAAATTAAAATTTTCTAAATAAGAGATTTGAGATAAATGGGGATTTTGTCAGGTATGTTGGTGGTGATTGTAAGAAAACAACGAACGTCACTTGTAGCACCCAAATGAAATAACATGCTCTATTTCTTTGGGACCTCTTCCATATGGTTTCCCAGTCCCTGTGTACTAGGAGTCAGTAGGAAAATAGTCAGATTGTGACTGAAGACCTGAACTAATATTTTACTGAGCTGAAGAAGGATCACTGTTTCAAGATATCTGCCTACTCAGGTAGACATCGATACTTTGGTGATGTTCTGTAACTCTAAGATGAGATTCTAGAGAAAATTGGCCATTCACAATTAAAAAGCATTGGACTCTGGTTTCTGGGCAACAGGTGTAGAGAAAGCTGCAGATGACAGATTTTCAAATTAAATATTTTGTAATTTGTCTGCTTTCCTAACCTCCTGTGGAAAGTTTTCTGAATATAACATTACCAAAAGAATTTGCTCAGTTTTCATCAAAAAGATGCAAGAATATACATTCTTTACACATGTAGCTGAAAGCCAGAGATGGAGAAACAGTGTAAGTTCTAATGAGAGATCTTACAGCAGAACAAAAATTGTAATGGCGTTGAAAACCACATTTTTAAAAAATTATTATCATCTTTAACACCACAGGAAGATTGCTGACCATTGCAACATTAGCTTGGGTACAATAGGTTATATTCCCAAAATGAGAAGGGTTGCTCGTACTGTGCTGCTTCTAGTAAGGTATGTGTTGCAAACCTTATTCAAATTTTTAACTTAAAGTTAGTAACTTACACTGACTAACTTCACTGACATATGTTTGAGGCTGATGGGCCTGCACATGGTAAAAGCTCACAGATCTCAGCATGTAGTCAAATGTCAAGAAAAATCTTTTTTAATTCTTGCTTAATTTGAAAAAGAAAGAAAGAAAAAAGGAAGTTTTGAAAACCTAAGGAAGAGTAAGAAGGTCATCCCAAATATATTGTCAGCAGTTTGTAACTGTATATTTCACAAAAGCTATTGTATGGGAAGCAAATTAACACCCATCCATCAAGTTTGTTTCAAAGTAGAGCAGTTCACTGTTTAAACAGTCACTGTTTTGGAAGCATGGAAGGTCCCACTAATGTCAAGTGCAATACACCAATACACTGCATTAGTAGCCTAATTGAAATTTTAGTTTAGCAGAAGACTGTATTTACAAGGACAAAGTACATTAGCATTTTTTTTCTTCTGTAAACAATTGCTGTAGTTATATATAAATTAAATTAACACACAGAGGTTTGAAAATGTCAATGGTGCCTCCAGGGAAATTTATATAATAAAGTCCTGTTTGGGTAAATTACATGCAAACCTGGGACTCATTGAAGTCAATTGCAAAATCCCTGCTAAGTACAAAAGGACCAGCATTTTGTCTAGAGGGATATTCTAAGCAAGGAGAGATACTAACTGCATTTGTTAACTAAATTTCTTCTTTAGTGTTGCACACCCTTTGCATGGAGAATGAGAGGGTAAGGAGGTAAAATGAAGTATTCCTGCAGCTGGGTTAGAGTATTCACTTCATTATTCAGTTTATTTTCAGTCATGCAATATGAAAATAGAGGGTCAACCCGCCTTGTTTAAAAAGTTATATGTGTGTCAGTAAGCAAACATCTAGCTGCCATATAAGCCAGCAGTTAGCTTTGATCTCCATTAATTTTTTCTTTTGCTTCAAAGGCTCAGTTAAAATCAGCTGCATCAGCTTCCTCCACTAATCATTCAAAAGCCTCAGTCAGAGGGCTAAGGACCACTTCAGGCAAATGCTGAGGACAAATCAGGTTCGAGAAAACAGAAAGTTTTCATTGTCAATGCCTCAATCTGTAATACCTCAACTGTGGAGAAATGATGGGTTCTCATTTGCAGGGATATGTGAAGAGGCAAAGGTTGTTTGGTACCCAGATTTCTAATCTAGTATTTCTTTTGACGTATACCTAATAAATAGCTATGCTTGCATGTAGATTGTAGGATGAGAAGCATATAGCCTGTACAGAATGCAACTTTTAAAATGTACACTAAAAAAACAGGCAAAAGCTCCCTCCCTTAACAGTCAGAGGAATGTAAGTAAGTCTTCTGAAAGTAATTTATAGACAGGATCCTCAGCTAAGATTAATAGGTGTAATGTCACTGATATAGAGAAAGATGTTTTAACTGACATAAGCTAACTATCCTCATGCACCTTTTTATCTAAAGGTTTAGGAGCTCATTTAGACTGATAGCATTTATTTATTCACATTATTTTCTTTCATCTCTCCACTTTCTATTAGATTTAAAATTCTAGCTTTTATTTGGAGGACATGGATAGTAAGATTAATTTTTAAATGTGAAAAATGAAGTAATAGAGAGGCTGATACTGAAGTTTCCTATGCCTATTTGGAGAGTGAAGCCTCTTGACAGGTGCCATCTAGTACAAATATAAATGTGCATGTGAACATACCTAAGACGTATGACTGAGCATATTGTCCACATATTTTCTCCTTCCAAGGTTTTTTCCCAAAAGCTAAGCCTATTCTATTTTTTTCTGTACATTCATCTCACTCCACTCTGGACTACTGTAGGATTATGATCATTCACTCATCATGTGAATGAATCCTGGAAAAGGAAAAAGAGGTAATTTTTTAATGTAGTCAAAAAGAAATTCAGACATTTGTGAATAACTTGCCTAAGGTCATTCAGAAAACCCTGTAAACTCACTGATTTTTTCTGCTAAAATACAAGAATGTAAAAGTTCCCAGTGTTGATTCATTTTATGCAGTTGTTTAATCTGAAAATGAAAGCAGCCACAAAAAAAAATAATACTTAGTTAGCCAAGACAAAATAACATATCTTAGCTCATTTTCTTCTTATTCTTGGAGATTATTCTGTCATTCCACTCTTCCTAGCCTAACTAGTTTAGAAAGCTTTTGAATAATTAGCAAAGAACTTTCTCAGTTCTCTAGTTCTTTAACTGGTGGCTTCACCAAATGGTGATGCATAGAGTATTGTAGTGCATATACAGTGTGGCAAGTCAGGTGAAGTGCAATGCTAAAATGTTACAGAACAGAACTAGTGTCCAGTCATGGTGAAAACTCTACAGATATAGTCAAGAGAAAAGCTCACATGGAAGTGTTTGTAGAACACTTAGTTCTATGGAGATTGCTGGGTAGAGGTTTAAAAAATTTTGGAGAAAAAATTAGTGGTTCTAGTATGGGTCTTTTTCACTGTGCTTATCTGACACCCGATATGATCAAATTTGGCAAACACAAGCTGCCAGCTTGGAAATTAGACCTAAAACTTCCTGATGGCAAAACTTTTTTCATATGTGTGATGCTGTGGCAGTCTTCTATGAATCCTCTCATACAGAGCTGGTTCTATTTTTTCCCAGTACCTTAGCGCTGGTGAGATGAGCAACAACAAATACTTAACAATTACGGTAGAAAAGATCCCTGCTATTAATAATATTAGAGCTTTATCAGCTTTGCGGAGCTTTAAGCTAGACAGGAAGTTGTGGCAGATTTTGGAAGAATAGCACACCTGAAATTGCTTTACATTGTTCTGATCCAAGGCTATTCTTGTTGATTAGAAAGACTTGAGAAATCTTACAGCAGTATTTTCACAGAGAAGTACTGGAGAAACTTTACACCGAGTAAGATACCTGTGGTCCCTTTAAGCTACTTTGACCTTTTGCCAGCACACAGACAAGGTTGTCAGTCTAAGATATGGAAGTGCTTATATTGAAAACAACAAAAAAAATGCTGAGATCTCAGAAAAAAATTGCAATCTGCAATTTCACTCAGCTTTTCAAATTTAAAACCAAATTTTAAAACCAAAAGTTCACTGAATTGTCATACTTTCCTCTGCAGTATCTGCTACAGACTAATATTGAAGAAAGGACATACAAATAAAAAGGCCTACTATAACAATTCTTGCATTTCCTCATGCATGTTGAGTGACAGACCACAGCTAACCGTGAATATATATGAGAATGTCTTTGACAGTCATTCATTCTTATGCTGTGTAGAATCTTTAGAGCCATTTGCATTTTTCAGCTCCTTTCATACACTATTTAGAGGTAGGTAAACTGGAGTTCGGGGAGTGACAACTATTATCTACTGGGAAGACTCAGCCATGAATGTTCAAACAAAGGCATGTGTCCACTGTAACAGCTAAAGAAAGAAATAAAAAGATGTTCAAAAAATATTTTTTTTCCATAGTATAATAAGTTGAAGTAGCTTTCAATAATACTTTCACAGATCAAGTGTTTATAAATTAACAACTTATAGAGGAAGTAACCAGATAAAAAGTTATACAGTGCAGAGTCAGATGCAGTGAGAGAGAATTTCTAAGACTACTAGCGCAAAAGACTTGCTTATTGTCTTTCATTTTGTGCTATATAGTAAAGGCTCCTATGCCTCTGTGTTTTATGACTTGGGGTCTGAACACAAACGTAAAGCTATGTGTTACCTTATTTAATTCCAGGTTTAACACTTTCTAGAAGAAAATCCTTGTCTTTATAATGTAAAATGCATCGGGAAGCACAGGAATAATATTGCTAACAAAAAAGATGCATTTGAGTAAACTTCTATGAAAACACTTCTTTCAAAAGAAAAAATGGCTTTTTACTAATTCTATTTTCATGGATCCATCAGATATTGCTAAAGCAGAAGAGAAAATTAAGCTTGATAGGGTACGAAGCTTTCTGTATTGACAGACTCCTAGAAACTCACATATTTTTTCACTGTATTCACCCTTTACAGTTGAAACCTAAACTTTCAATAAGCTTGGGCACTTAAGGATCTGAGAATGTAAACTGCATCCAGAACTAGCTGCAACTTATTTTGAATGTCATTTTTCTTTATTTCTTATGATCAGTCTTTCCTCACCATTATGTCCAAGTGTAAAAGAGCCTGGTATAGAGCATGAGGAAGTCAATATGCTCAAAACTATGGGTCTTAATATTCTTCAGCAAAGAGCTGGAATACAATCAGCTTGTTTTCTGGTAGAGGATTTTATTCTTTAGTGCAGACTAAAAGGATTCATGCATTTTAGCACAGAAGATCCTATTAATCAAAGCTGACCTGCAGCCCAATACAGTTAATTAAATTTATATGACTCATGGTCCAGCTCTTTCTTCTCTGCTATTTTCTTGCCATTTGTCATTGGGGGGGGGGGGGGGGATAAAAATGGAGTCCTCATTTTTATACCTTACTTTGAAAACTGTAAGGTTGTTCAGCCCACAAGCTCCACAGGATTGGTTTTATTGCCAGGAAGATCTACACTTGAAGTTGACAATTTCATATACCCAAAGAGCACAGCTTGGTGCCTCAAACAGATGTATCAGAACAATGAGGTGAATACTGACAAAGAGGCAGAAGGCAGCCAAGGGCAAAAGCATCTCAGAAAGGTTTCTGCACTGTTGCAAACAGATTCATGAGCTGCAACTGCAAAAAATCCATTTGAAAACCTACAAATTAGATAGGTTTGTAATGAAACAGATAAACCAACAAACACTAGACAAAAGAGGTTTTGAAAGAGAGTTATTTTCTTGGCCACTTCTCCTTTACCAGTTGAACAACTGAAGGGTCTTAATGACAGTGCTTGAAGCAATTGATATTTTAGATCATATATATATATATATATATATAATCCATCATTCCTCATCCACAGCTGGTTTTTTTCTTGTTGATGCTATCCTGAAGCATCCAAACAACGCTTAAAGAATTAGTAAAATGTTAATTTCTTATAAAAAAATGAATTTATCATTTTAATTTTCTCTACAGTTTCAGGACTGTCATGGAGAAAAACTATTTTCTGTTTTGTTTTTTTTTTATGTAGCTGTATACAGGAAATTACTATTGCATTTAGAGTTTTTGTTTTGCATCTATTTGTTGTTTTACAAAGTGTAAATCAGAAGTAATCAAGACCTCTTAGCTGCAAAACCAATATTGCGTGACATAACAGAATCAGAGCCCACACATATGACTCCATATTCTGACCATATCATGGTTGCTTCCACAGTGTCTTTTGGAAATCTGATTTTTAGGGTTTTTTACATCTAATAATACTTTTCCTGTATCTGTTCCATCCACTCTTTGTACTATAGTAAAGCTGGACCTTTAATCCTTGGTACACAAGCACCTAAATCCACAGTGGGGCTTATACTAGGTGTTACAGGGAGCAAGGGCTACAGTTCGCATATCCTGAAATCCGCCTTAAACAAGCTTATAATGCAATAGTCATGAGACTCAAGACCCATTTGATTCTAGTGTTAGCACAGAACCAGAACTTCCATTGTTTAAATATAGAAAGGAAAAAAACAAAGTCCAAAAGAAAATTAAAAACCACTTGCCCACACAAAAGATTTTTTATGGATCTAGCACTTAGAAGATTTGCACACCTTAGACCAAGTCAAATGAAAACTTTTCTGAGTTTTCAGTTCTGTCATGATAACAATACCTTAGAAACATACTATTGTCATTACAGTGTCATTTGCTTGAGCAGGCAGATGCAAGAAAATATGTCATTAATGACTTTTTTCCTCATAATTGCAGAATACATAAGTTACATTTCTTTATACAACAATTTTTAGGAAAGGTGACTTCAGCTTCCATTTTACATTCATTTTTTAATACTTCTCAGCTATAACAGCGTAATAGCAAGCAAAAGATTTTCTTGCTCACTCAAATGCTGCTCCATCACTGTTCTGTAATAAACCATGTTAGATTCATTTTCACATGGCTGTAAACATCAAGAGCCTAACGACATTCAGAACAGCTTGTTCTATTACAGATTCCCTCTCCTATTCGTGTTTCCTTGTAGATATATCGAAAAGACTCACTAATACTGGCTCCTTGCATGCCAGGTGTATTTATGAGAACGAAAAAAGTTTTGTTGGTTGTCTGCATATTTAAACCAATGTGTATGCCATTTCAAAACCTTCACATCCAAACACATGGATTAGTAAAATACTTCTTTCACAAATTCAGACTGCTTTTGTCAGCTTTCTCATGAAATGAGTCAAAATGTCCTGATGAATCTAAGCTTCTTCCTAGGAAACATAAGTATTTGGTTCGTTTCCACTTCCACCACTTATCACTGTGGACTTGGCAATTTCCAGCTACTAGTATGAATATTGTCTGTATACATAATACATTGTATATAATGCAGTATATACAACGTAAATGAGTATTACCTGAACAAAGACATGGTACAAAGACAATAGCTTTTAATCTCTCTTCTTTGTTTTCAACAATGGCATTTGGAGATCTCAGCAAAGGAGATGATAGATGGTGAGACATGGAGACTACATGATTCAAGGCTGATTATCCTACAGAGATGGTCCCGAAGCATTTGCACAAAGCAATTTGGCTCCCAGCTACAGCCTATTCTGTGGCTACACAGGATGCCATCAACAGGACTATACTTTAAACAAATGTTGAACAATTAGTGAAGATTCTTTAAAAGTGGTGCTAAAACCCATCAACAACACACAAAGCATACCCCTAAAACTCATGCTTCACAACTATTGTAAGATATTGTAATAACATTCCTCTCCGTACTATACAAAATGAATCTCAACTACTGTTAACACAATTTCTTCCTTGCTCCACATACTTATGGCCCCAGCTTTCATGCTAAGAGCATTATCTTGTGCTTTTCATGCCATTTTTACCTTTGAAAGGGCTACTGTCATAAAGTTTGTCTCACTAAAGCATGTCTTTTGTAAATACCTCTAGAAAGAAAGTTTTTGCCATTCAAGTCTTTTAAAAGAAAGGGGAAAAAAAGATTAACAATTTTTAATATTACACAAATATTTGAAAAGTAGCCACAGAAGAGGCTTTTATTTCACTTGTGTTAGTCAAAATGAGTTTAATTTGGAAGAGATGACATTTTGACAAGGCATTAGTCATAAAAGAAAGAAAATTATGAGAGAGAGTGAAAGCACCTCGAATACCTGAAGTGATGGATGAGCACTTTCCATATCTATAGGAAAGCATCTTATGCCTCTGTGACTTGCTCTCTTGACACCTCGAGATTAGATCAAAGATAGTCAGTCCCTGGTCAAAAACTTAGACAATGAAATTTTTCTTACAAATGTTTCCGCAAGGAATCAAACCATTACTCATACATGGAGAAAGTGAAGGACAGAAAGTAGGTAAGGTACATTAAAAAAAAAATATATAAAGCCACTGACAAATTTAAAGATAAGTAGTTCTGAATGTGTTTAACACACCAGTTATTTAAAATAATAAATATCATTGTCACTACTAACAGATGAGGCACTAGCAGCTAGAAAACTTTTAATACAAATAAAGGTGCGTATTAATAAGAAAGAAAATAGCATGTGTGTATCACATATGTAAAGAACCTCATATTCTGACAATAAAGAGTCAAAACCCAGTTTTCTTTTCTCAAGATGTTTCACAATACAATTTAGACTTTATAACAGGAACCATTTCCCTGAACACTTACAGATAAAACCTCATACATTCATTTTATATCCTCTTTTCTTGTCCCAACCACCTCTGTCATTACCATTTGCTCCCACATCTTTCCCCTCAATAGCTTTCTTATTATGTCAATAAGTTCCAGTTACCCTTGCTGAATGGCTCTCTCCTGGGTTTTTTGCTCCTCTTTCATCTTAAGGCTTGCTTTTTGATGTCCTCCAGGAACGTCTCTCCATGTTTCATGCTCGAGATCCTTATTGACAGCCTCTTTCTTTTGAATTAGAAGCAGTGCTTGCAGAGATAGTGTAAGATATGTGCACAGAAGGCAGTTGCTTAACAGATTAACACATGATTTTGTAAAAAGGACTTGTTTCCAGTTTATATATGGCAGCCACAACTCTGTGGTCCTGGGGAGTAAACTATCACATTAATAAGTAAAGTCAACTATTATACAAGTGTCATACTTTTCTTCTAATAATAAATAACAGAATGCCTCCTCATGGCTGGATTTCAACATTTGACCACAAAATGAGAAAGAGGGAAGTGACACAAGCTCCTTTCCTTATCCTTTAACTTCACACACAGTGTTTATACAACTACAGAATTAAGATTTTTATCACGCTAAGGTTCTGTTTGACGGGTACCCTGAATCTTAATTAGTGTTTGCAACTCAATTTTGAATTCTGTGAATGAAAAGTGTGATCAAAATGTTGAAGGTTATTAATTATTATTAAATCAGTGCAATTAGGGGAGAGAAATGAGCTGAGGATTCCCAGCGCTCTTATGTTGACTCACATAGCAGTTGCTTGTACTGTTTCTACTGAACAGTAGAAAACTGAATTAAACTCAAGACATCATGAACAGATGTGTGAATACGCTTTAACCAAAGAATGAATGTCCTTTAAAATTTTTAACTCTTAACTATGCCTTAATGAACAGTCATTGCCGATCATCTACCTCATTCCCAAGCTATGCTGCATTAAAAACAGGTGGACACCATCCTCAGCAGATGCATCCAGGTGTTTCACCTTTCCTGGATGAAAAATTACTTACTGCTCTGGGCACATTACACCTTTGGGATTCTTACAGAGAAAGGGGCAGAGATGTGACCTACAGCAAAATCAGGAACATTGCCATTCTGTAACCAGCTTTCCTCTTGTCCTACAACCTTCCTTGTTCTGCCAGCATGTACCAAGACACCCTCAGGTTTACTTTTTCTGGCAGAGAGTCTGTCACTTCTGGGATAAAAGTCTGTGTCACCTCAGCGTACTCAGGCTGCTTGTGAAAGAAGCCAGGAGTGAGGGCTGGAGCTGCAGGACTCATGATCCCAGCACAGGAGTATTCGAAGTGGCAGTAGAGCGTCCAGTATTCCCTGAACTGACAGCAAGTGCCAAAGCCTTCCCTGCAAGACGGGTATATTCTTCCACTTGTTATCAGGTAGTCAAAAGTCTCCTTGGGGCTTCCTTTCCTAAGTACTATCTCCACAATAAGGAAACTGTGATGGCAAAGGTAAGGGAAAAGAGGAAAAGGAAAAGAGAAAGGGAAAAGAGGACAGGGAGAGAAAAAGGGGACAGGAGAAAAGATGGAGGAGAGTCGGTAAGGGAAGGAGAGAGGGAAATCCTTGTTGCTATGCCAGGTTGTTTCATGATATTATGGGCCCTTTTGCAAGGTCTTTATTTAGATGTGTTCTATATACAAGGAGAAAGAAAAAAAAAAAAAGATATGTGTTTATAATTAGTCATTGTGGAGAATTTTTCTTAATTTTTTCAGAAGGTAAGATGCCTTTCAGTTTAAGAATATCTTTTAGTAACAATATCATAGTAAATGGAAAGGGCTGTTTGCAGACTGAAACAAAAGAACTTCTATCAAGTAAGCGTTATAAGAAAATCCAGAAAAATCCTGGTAGGGCTTCAGCATATCTGGAAAAGTTAATACAGCGTTTAACAGGCTGTTGGAAGTAATGAGATCCTGAATGAGAACCACATGAAAGGCAAAGTGCCTCTACTTGAAAGGCTCACCAAGAGGGAATTCCTATCAAAACTCTCAGACACTTTTATTGTCTTTTTAAAAAGCTGACACTTGGGCTGAGAACATGGATTTTTCAATCTGAGTGTATCAGAAGGCTGAGGGTATGCGCAATGTCCAGTCTGACAGCAGCGGAGCCTGCACATTATTCATTTGCTATGTATTGACTCATCTCCCTGCTGCTTGTGTCAGTGATGTTTCTGGCTTTACTTCACATGCAGGACAGGTATATGTAGGGTTTTAGAAAGACTCTCAGTGTGTCTGACCAACAGCTAATAGCACAGAGTAACAATTATCAAATGTAATGCAAACAACTGCAAATGTAATGTTTACTCCAAATCAAAATCTAGTAGAACAGAAGTCAATGATTTAAAAGCAAAGGGGAGGCTAAAGGGGACAGAGTGGGAATGGTCACGTTAAATGGTTGAACATTAATGCAGCTGAAAATACCTTCAGTCTGTCCTGGAAGATAGTCTGTTTTCCAAGGATTCCTTCTCACTTCCTAGCCTAGAGTGTGATTTAGGACTGGTACAAGGGACAAAGCATCTAAGTCAACATGGAGTGGAATTGTCACAGCTGCAGAAAAATTGGCAGTGGCCTAACCTACCCTGAGGAGATTGCTCCAGCTTCTGACGGCTCCTCAAAACTGGTCTAAAATTACACTGAATATCACATCAGGACTCCCTGCAGAAAGACCCAATGGGAATTCCTGTGGGGCTGCAAGTTTTCTGAAGCCACACCTCAGTGAGGCTTGTAGTCTCTGCTGGCTGAATGTTTCTGCAAAGATGAGGTAAGCCCATCTCTGACAAGTTATTCCTCTTTCATTTATATGTAAACAGATGGTAATCATGAATTAAAACTAATAAGTGATGTTCTTTGCTTTATCCTGAGATCCTTTGCACTGGATACAAAGTCAGGTACTCTACAGCGAGACTGCTTGGCCTAAGAGAAAAAAAAAATTTTAAATCTGTGTTTCATCCAGCTGTTAGAAGGTACAGCTAGAATTCACCTCATTTAGGTCTTTTCACATCAAATGGCCTATGAGGAGGCCATAAAGAGCTACTAGTGCCCCCACTAGTAATTCAGTACCAGTCTGTTTCCTATGTGGATTAAAGTGGTAACAACCTTTACTTGTCCTGGCTACATAATTCCCCAGCAAGCTATACTACCATTAAAGAAATGACAGGGGAAAACAAATGTCTCCGGTCTTTCTGTTTTGTCTTTTGATTGAAATTTTCCCCAAACTGAGCTGAAGCAAATGGCTTGATTGAAGTGATCTAAAGCATCTTTGCTCTGCGTGAGAAACATGAAGTTGTCTTCCTGAAGTAAGAACTCCTCTGGATAAGTGAACACCAATATTTCATCAGATAAAATAAGCACATACTATCCATCTAGGAACAAAGTTTGTTTTCCTGGATGATCCTATAGTGTTCTGCAGTCTGGTGCCTCCTGTATGAAGTGACAAGCTCCTGTTCTGATGTTCTCTGTCCACTCTGACCAACGGGAAGTTTTCACACCTACTAGAAATACATTTCTTTGTTATTTCAGGCTCACATTTCTGAAGAGAAACTCACAGGGAAAATGTAGGTCTGCTGGTAACTGAGGGGACAGACTACAATCCTGGGAAAGCTGAGAATGAATATGGCATGTAACAAACCTTGCTGTTTGAAGGCAACATCCACTTTTAGTTTATCTCTTTCACCTATACATATACACACACACACATGCACATGCAGATAATATTTTGAAAGGTGTTTGAAGGTCCTGTCATAAAAGGATAACAATTGCTGGATTTCCTATATACACTGAATTTAGTTCAGTCAGCGGCGAGGCCAGCAGAGGCGACGGTAAGTCGGCGGCTAAGCGTTAGATTGGGGCGGACAGGGAGGTTCCCGAGGCCCGGGAGCGCCGGGGAAGGGCAGAGGGACCCGGCCGGAGCCGGCGGCTCTCGCGGGAGAGGCTGACGCGGCGTGGGCGTTGCCAGGGGCAACCGCGGGAGATTTGAAGGCCCCTGAGGAGAGCCAGCGACCAGGAGCGCGGCGAACAGGACGGGCAAACAGGGCGTGGCGCGTCAGAAAGGGCGTGGCGCAGCAGTTCGCGCAGGCAGGGCGTGCAGGCAGGGCGCAGTCCCCAACTCTTCCTAGCTCGAGCAGGCTGCTCAAGTGGTGGGTGTCAGCCCAGAGGGAGACCCAGGTATGGTTGCCACTCGGGGGAAAGCCATTGTTAGGAAAAATATGGCAACGCAGATAGAGGTCCCACGTAAACATGCAGCTGTCCAGGTCTCTGGCTGCAGGGAGTGCCTGAGTCTATCAGAAATGATGGAGGTCAGCGGGGACACCTCTTGTGTGAGGTGTGACCAGGTCAGTGATTTGCTCAGCCTGGTGGCAGAGCTGAAGGAGGAAGTGGAAAGGTTGAGGAGTATCAGGGAGTGTGAGAGGGAGATAGATTGGTGGGCCCACACCCTACCATCCCTGAGGCAGGGGCAGCAGATGGAGGCTCCGCAAGAAGCGGAGGTTCCCCTGCCCTCCTGCCACCAGGCAGGAGGGGACCTAAGAGATGGAGGGGAATGGATACGCGTCCCTGCTCGGGAAGGCAGGCAAATCCCCTCCCGGTCTCCCTCACCTTCCCAGTTGCCCCTACGCAACAGGTATGGGGCTCTGGAACTTGAGGACCAGGCCAGTGAAGATCAGGGTGTAGATGAAGCCCTATCTAGGGAGGTGCCTAAGCCCAGTCGGGCATCCCCACGCATTCTCACATCCTCAGAAAAAAGAAAAAGGAGGGTAATTGTTGTAGGCGACTCCCTCTTAAGGGGGACAGAGGGCCAGATATGCAGACCTGACCCATCCCACCGGGAAGTCTGCTGCCTCCCTGGGGCCCGGGTAAAAGACATTACCAGGAAACTCCCTGGTCTGGTTCGGACCTCTGATTATTACCCATTGCTAGTTGTGCAGGTTGGCAGTGATGAGATTGCAGAGAGGAATCCAAAGGCAATCAAAAGGGATTTCAGGGCACTGGGACAATTAGTAGAAAGATCGGGAGCACAGGTAGTGTTTTCCTCAATCCCTTCAGTGGCAGGGAAATACACTGAAAGGAACAGGAAAACACACCTGGTCAATACGTGGCTCAGAGGCTGGTGCCATCGGTGGAATTTTGGGTTTTTTGATCATGGGGAGACTTACACAGCACCGGGCTTGCTAGCGACAGATGGTGTCCAGGTGTCTCATAGGGGTAAGAGAATCCTCGCTCATGGATGGCAGGGCTCATAGAAAGGGCTTTAAACTAGGTTCGAAGGGGGCAACGGATAAAACTAGGTGCACCAGAGATGAGCCTGGGGGCAGCATGCCGATGTTAGGGGTGGATTCGATGACCCAGCTCAAATGCATCTACGCCAACGCACGCAGCATGGGCAATAAACAGGAGGAGCTGGAAGCCATCATGCAGCAGGATAGATATGACTTAGTCGCCTTCACGGAAACATGGTGGGATGACTCCCATGACTGGAGTGCTGCAATGGATGGCTACAAGCTCTTCAGAAGGAACAGGCAAGGTAGAAGAGGTGGTGGGGTGGCTCTCTATGTTAGGGAATGTTTTGACTGTTCAGAGCTACACGATTCTGATGACAAGGTAGAGTGCTTATGGGTGAGGATGTTGCCGAAATCCGGAATAAAACTCCTTAACAGCAATGAGAAGTTAAGAAGCAGGCACTCCTTTATTGCAGCGCTGGGCACACGGGGGATCGCTCCACCTATCGTGTGCACCTGTCTTTTCTAATGATACAGTTAAATACACACCTGTTATACATATTCACTAGATTCCCGAGAAACATTATATATAATCATTAGTTTTCCGGGAAACTATTAACATATGTAAATGTCCTTTACGCAAGCGCAGTAAAGGTCTCTGGTGGTCTTCAGAAGCCTTCTGGTGGTCTTCCATAGTCTTCCTCACTTGTCCGCTTCTTGACCTCTCAGGTGCTTCTGCGCAGTACGATTCTCACTATCATCTATATTAGTTTACATAAAAATGCATACTATGTCTATTCTTAAATTTAACCTTTATATTGATTGGTCCTTCAGTCACACCTTATTATTAATATTCTTATGTTAAAACAATCATTGGTTAATCTCTCTTAACTCTACTGATTAGAATCCTCGATACTCAGATCGAGATGGGAGGGGCAAGGGGTTTCCAAGCAGCAAACTGGTGTCCATGACGGTTTCCTTAGCTTCCTAGAACAAAACACTATAAACCAGTAAATCTTTGTCAAAGTTTCTGTGGTTAACTGATTTTAGACAATACTTGTATTCTTATAGTCACATATAGTACATTTCTTAAAGTTCCTAAGTTCCTATGACTACATTTCAAACTTAACATTCCCATACCTAAAAGCAATCATTTTCTACTTCTTAATCAAACCAAACTCTTATATATAATTGGATTTTAATTTCTTTATCAGAATATTTTTAACATTCCCCTCTTTGAAAGTTTTGAAAATCATTTCAATACTTTCACTATAATTTTACTGATCAGTTACTATTGGAGGAGGTTCTGGGATTCTTTGTTCATTTTGTTGTTTTGTAACAGCTTGGACGATCATGTGATTAAAAGAAGTTTCACGAGTCAAACGTGTTAGTCGGTTCATCATTCTCCAAGTCAGGATATATAATATTGCCGACAGAGTCAAACTGATCAAAACTAATATCAAAAGAACCACGATGGGGTGACACAACTTGTTCAGGATGCCTGTAGCAGTAGGTGACCATCCGAAAAGTGTGTCCCACCATTTATGTTCTACATCTTTTTGCACTCTTTCAAAAATTCGGTGTATTTCTTTCACATTGTTATGAACAGTTATTAAGGTTTTCTGTCCATTTTCCCTAATTTTCTCCAAAATCTCAACTAAATCTTTGTGTTGTAATAACTGTTTTACCAAAGCAAGATTCATTCCGATGGGTATAGGTAGTAATTCATGAATCAGCATGTAGTTAGATTGCAAAAGTTGGTGAGACGTGACCGGGGCCGAATAGGAAAAGTCACATCCTACAATCTTAGTAAAATTGCAAACACAATAATTTGAATGATTTTTAGTCTCTACAACTACCTCGTCTACAGATAAAAAGTCACAAACAGTCCTCAAACGTACACAGCCTTTGTCAATATATGTAAGTATTGTTTCAGGGTTTTCATTAGGATGAATCTCAAAATGGCAAATATTTTGTTCAGTATCTAAACAAATATCTTTTGCCTCAATTGCATTACCTTCACAAACAAATCCTTGTTGTTCCCGTACAATGTAAGATTCCAAGTTAACAGTTTGCCATTTTTCATTCACCTTTCGAGCCCATACTCTATGTTCAAAAGGATAGAGTATAGTTCCGTTGTGGTTTAACCCTAATGCAATAATGGGATAGATCGGGTATATGGTAGCATTATATATAGTAAGTACAAAAGTTGTAGCTGTATTTGTAACGGGATCATAAGTAAAGTTTACCAGGTTCCACCAAGATTGGAGTTCTTTCTCAAAATCAGTGGTACTGTCCCAAATTATTTTCCGAATTTCAGTAGGGAGAATGTCTTCTTCACCTTCCCTTATAATTGAGGCGGCTACCGACTGCATCCATATTTGAGCCTGGATACAACTAAGAGCTAAAGAAAGGTTATTTTGGACCACCCTAAGTGCATCAGTAATCAATTTGTGGTCCCTTACATTTACCTCTTCCCATTTTGGTAATATATTGGACAACAGCCACTGGTTGGTCCCCAAAGCCAATAACGAGGATCGTAAAGGTTGTTGCAATTTGGTTAAATCACTAATTGAAATAGCCAACTTGTTCATTATTACTTCCGAATCGATGCTATTTAAAACTTCCAATCCTGTTCCCAAAACACCAGTTAAGTCTCTCCGCGTTCTTCTCATGAAAAGAGTTCGTTTTTGTAGCCAGGTTGTCCATCCCTCGTAAGAAGTCTTTAGGAAAGGTGAGCAAGTTGGCTGAATGTCTGAAACATTGTTCTGCATCGACAATTCAACCCGTTTGAGAGACCATGCCGGGTTAAGCAGCATTTGTTGTAGGCCCGTATTTCTGATCACATATGGTCCAATTTCAAAGATTTTTGGGCTAAGTACAACAATTGGTTGAGTAGTAGGTATTGTAACATCTATTTTAAATCCTCCCCAATATTTGGTATTGTTTTTTCCACACATGACTTTATAAGGATATTGTACAGCAGTCAAATTTAACCAACAGTCTAGATTTTGATTTTTACACAACAAAGTGGGGCCATATGGTCCAATCCCATAACTTTTTGTGGATTCAATGTGAGATTCAGTGATCAGTCTACATCTTATTGTGATGTTATCTCCTTGTATCACCGTAAAAGAGGGTATAACTTCATCTTTGTCAGTCAGCGGAAAGAGGGTATCATCTATGTCATCGTGTGTGACTACTGCAACAAGCATCACTATAGGTCTAGTTACAACATTCATTTTGAATTTAAATGTTAGGTCTGATAATTTTTCTATCGGTGGATTAGATCGCCAATTGTACACCACATAGACTGGTTTGGTCAGAGTGAAATTGTACCAACAATCTCCTTGTTCCTTAATACAGGATTTGGTAATTTCAACATTGCTGGTACTTGGGTCTAGGGAGTAGTTACCGACATTCTTTTGACGGCAACACATAATGATAGAATCCTGTTTGTTACATCTCCATTCTATAGTAGGACAGAATTTCATAGTGATGTTGGAACTTGGGTCCAATAAATTTCCAGAAATGGTAATTGAAGAGGCTTTCTCATAAAGAGATCCTTCCACTTTTCTGCATCCCACTTGAATTTGTTCTCCAACCATCCCAGTCAAGACACGGACCCAGTCTTTTCTGTCTCATTCCCCCCATTCAAATGGGTGGTACACTTCAGAATCATGTATTACTACAGTGGCTAAGCTTGGGAAACGGTCTTTGGGATATCGCCCCATACTCTGAGTATACTGAACAATAGCTTGTGACCATGGTCATTCTGTATTTCTTTGGCTACAAATTAGGGGTGAGATACAAAAAAGTGTTATCAGCCTAATTAAGTGACTCATAATTCAATAAACAACATGCCAACTATTTATAAATTTTCAATTTTAAAGGACCAGTTTCTTTAGCCTTCCAGTTCCCTGTTAGTGTTTTCTTTACTCGAGTATAATGAATCCATGCATCTGACTCCGCAATCTTGACAGCGGTGAAGGTGGTCAACAATATTTGGAAGGGTTCTTTCCAGCGTTCCTGAAGAGGTTCAGAAGTCCATGTCTTCACATAGACATAATCACCTGGCTGGAAATCATGTACTGGATTTTCCAAAGATAAAGGTCTGTTCCAAACAATTGCACTCCGAAGCGCAGTTAGAATTTTTCCTAAAGAGAGCAGATAGTTATACACATCTTGCTTTCCTTTTAAATGTATGCTCAGATTTGGCTCAGGAGATTCATAAGGTTTACCATATAATAGTTCATAGGGACTGATTAATGTCCCACTCTTTGGCTGAACCCGAATTCGTAAAAGGGTTAGTGGGAGGGTCTGAGGCCATTTCAAATTAGTTTCCTGACATATTTTACTAATTTGTCTTTTCAATGTTTGATTCATTCTTTCCACCTTCCCACTAGATTGTGGTCTCCAAGGTGTGTGTAAGTCCCACGTAATTCCTAAAATTCTACTAACACCCTGGACCACTTCTGCAACAAAATGGGAACCTCTGTCAGACGAGATTCCAATAGGTACCCCAAATCTCGGGATAATCTCTTGTAATAACCATTTAATGACTTCCTTTGTTTGATTAGTTCGACTGGGAAAGGTTTCCGGTCATCCTGTAAAAGTATCAACCCCCACTAGAATGTATCAATACCCATTCTGTCGAGGTAACTCCGAAAAATCTATTTGCCAATAATCCCCTGGTTCCATTCCTGATTTCAACATTCCCATTTGAACTTTCCTTTTTACAACTGGATTATTCTTTAAGCATATCTCACATTTCGCAGTTGTCATTTTAGCTATTTCTAGCATTTTTACTGATATCACTTGCCTTTTCAAAAGAGTTATTAATGCTTCTGCCCCCCAATGACATTCCTTATGTTTTGTCTGTATTATTTCCCTCATTACAGATGGTGGAATTACTACTTGTCCTTTTGATGTCACCCACCATCCTTCCAAATTTTTCCTTGCATTTAATAATTTCCCTAATTTCTCATCCTCCTCTGAATATTTAGGTTTTTCCTTTGGTATTGCAATAGTTTTTGTAGGAATTAATGCCATTTGTAGGGTATTCCTTTTGGCTGTTTCCCTAGCTGATTTATCTGCTAATCTGTTCCTTATAATCTCTTTTGTATTCCCTGATTGATGTGCTTTACAGTGCATGATTGCTACTGCAGTTGGTTTCCGAACTGCTTGTAGTAAATGTAAAATCTCCTCTTTATATTTAATGTTGGACCCCTGAGAGGATAATAGTCCTCTTTCCTTCCATAAAATCTCATGGACATGGACCACGCCAAATGCATATTTCGAATCAGTCCAAATATTCACTTTCTTTTCTTCACTCAATTCTAGAGCTCTTGTCAAAGTCACTAGTTCCGCCTTCTGAGCTGAAGCTGTGTTTGGCAAAGCATTGGCTTCTATAACTGATTTTTCAGTTGTTACCGCATATCCTGCATAGCGGATTCCATTTTCAACAAAGCTGCTACCATCTGTGTACAATTCCCAGTCTGGATTGTCCATAGGTACATCCTTCAGATCTTCTCGACTGGAATATACATACTCAATGGTAGTCAGGCAATCATGCTCTAGTTGTCCTTCTTCCTGTATAGAACTCAAAAAGACTGCAGGATTAGTCAAATTAGTGGTTTTCAAAAGTACATCATCTTGCTCCATCAAAATTACCTGGTATTTCATCATTCTGCTTGGGGAGAGCCAATGGTCCCCCTTTTGCTCTAACACTGATATCACCATATGTGGTACATATACCACCATCATCCTTCCCAAAGTCAATTTTCAGGCCTCCTGTATTATCATCACAGTGGTTGTTACTGCTCTCAAACAAGCAGGCCAGCCTTTACTTACAAAGTCCAATTGTTTGGAAAAGTATCCAACCGGTCGCTTCCAACTTCCCATCTTCTGAGTCAGCACGCCCAGTGTAAGGTGTTGTTTCTCATGTACAAATAACTGGAAGTCTTTAGTCAGATCCGGAAGTCCCAGGGCTGGTGTTGTCATCAGGGCCTGTTTTAGATTCTTGAAAGTTCTCTGCTGATCTGGACCCCATTCAAATGGTGGACCTTTAAGAGCTTCATATAAAGGTTTAGCCAACAGACCATAGTTCATTATCCATAGCCGACACCACCCAGCCATTCCCAAGAAGGTTCTCAATTCGTGGGTATTTCTCGGCTCCGGGATACTGCAAATTGCTTCTTTGCGGTCTGTTCCCAACTGTCTTTGCCCTTGTGAGATTTCAAAACCCAGATATATCACAGTCTGTTTTGCTATCTGGGCCTTAGTTCTAGAGACTTTGTATCCGCTTAACCCCAAAAAGTTTAAAAGATCAATTGTTACCTTTATACACGCTGGTCTCTCCTCTGTTGCTATCAATATGTCGTCTACATACTGTAGGAGCAAATGTCCAGGTTTGGGACCATCTCGTTTCCACATCTCAAGTTCTTTTGTTAATTGGTTCCCAAATATTGTTGGACTGTTCTTGAATCCTTGCGGTAATCTTGTCCATGTCAATTGTGTTTTTCGTCCTGTTTTTGGATTTTCCCACTTGAAAGCAAATAATTTTCGACTTCCTTCTTCCAGGGGTATACAAAAGAAAGCATCTTTTAAATCAAGCACTGTAAACCACTGGTGATTCTCCCCTAGAGCTGTTAAAAGTGTATATGGATTGGCCACTACAGGATGTATGTCTTTCACTATCTGATTTATCGCCCTCAGATCCTGTACTAATCTATATTCTCCTGACGGCTTTTTCACTGGTAAAATTGGAGTATTATATTCAGATTCACACTCCTCTAAGATTCCATATTCCAAAAATTTATCAATTAATTTCTTGATTCCCAATCTAGCTTCAGGTTTAACTGGATACTGTTTTAATCTCACTGGTTTCACATTTTCCTTCAGTTCTACTTTTACAGGCTGTGTCATTTTAGATTTTCCAGGTATCTCTGTGTTTCAAACTGTAGGGATCACAGCATCATCAACTTCTTGTGGCATCTCCTGAATCTTAACCTTCTCCTGTATCATCAGTATTTCTCCTGTCTTTGATTCTGGTATTTTTAAAAGAATTTCTCCTCCCTCAAAAGCTATCTGTGTATTCAATTTGGATAACAAATCTCGACCCAACAGGGGTATCGGACATTCTGGTACATACAAAAATTCATGTGTAATTGTTTTATTTCCAAATTTTAAATCAAGGGGTTGAAAGAATGGTCTATTCTCCTGTTTCCCAGTCGCTCCAATTATGTTCGCTGTTTTATTTCCCAATTTTCCTTTATAAGTATTCAAAACAGAATATACTGCTCCCGTATCAACTAAAAATTCAACTTTATCATTTCCTAGCTTAATTGTAACCAGAGGTTCAGCTGGGTTCCCCTCCGGTCCCCTTCATTCATTTAAAGTCATCATTTTTGCAGCCTCTTGCTGACTTATTTGCCTTTTAGGGTAATCCCTTTTCCAATGTCCATCCTCTTTACAATATGCACACTGATTCATTCCTAGAGGTGTATTAGGTTCCCGGTTACTAAAGTTTCTAAAACCTCCTCTTCCCCGAGCTCGTCCTCTTCCTCTTGCTGCATTCCCTGTTAAGACAGCTATTAATCTACTGTCTCTAATCTTTTCCTTCTTTTCTTTTCTTTGCTCTTCTTCTTTCTCTCGATTATTATAGACTTTCCATGCTGCCTCTAACATTTTATTTAAATTTCTTGAATCCTCTCCCTCCAATTTTTGGAGTTTCCGTCTTATATCAGGCGCTGACTGTCCCATAAAAATCGAAGCTAATTGTTGTTGTTCTGCTTCTGTTTCCAATTTCAAATCAGTATATTTTCTAGCGGTTTCCTTCAATCTTTCTAAAAACACAGAGGGAGATTCATTTTTGTCTTGTTTTATCTCATATAATTTAGACCAATTCAAAGCTTTCGGCATTGTATGCTTTACTCCATACAATACCCATTTTTGATATCGAGTTAACCTTCTCCTGTGTACAGTGTCATTTGGATCCCACTGGGGATCCCCTGAAGGAAAACTCTGTTCCAAAGTCCCAGAAAGCGTTTCATTCATAAGTGTTGCCTCTGCTTGTGCTTTTCCAGTTTTTAATACCAACTGTTTTTCAGTACTATCCAATAAATTATCCAATATTACTTGTAAATCATTCCAATCGGGATCCTGAGTTCTAATAATTGTTTCTACAACCCTTCCTACTCTCTCCGGATCTTCTCTATAAACCCCTGCTGCCTGTTTCCATGCCATCAAATCCATAATAGAAAACGGCACCTTGACATATACTGGCCCATGCTGTCCCACTCCCTGTCTCAAGGGAGCCAACAATTGAGATTGCTGACGAGTTCTCCGAGACACTGGGGTATGAACTACTACTTCTGGTGTTTCATCAGCTTCTTCCCTCATTCTAGTACTATCCGGTTCTATTATTCTTTCTGACTCAATACTCCTCTCTCGTGGATGTGAGGGAGAGAGATCCTGTTCCTCCCTTGGTGGGGCTATTTCTAATTCTAGTCCCATTTCATCCTCCTTTGGCACCGTACATCTAATGTACCTCCTTCCAATATCACAAGCTGAACAACAACTCTTAACTTTCTTATTTTCTGAAGTCAATGTCATCACCAAATTGTCTCGACTAATTAACTTGCATTCTTTTTGCCAATCCGTTCTCTGCCTCAAATAAAAGAACAGATCCACATATGGTACTTCACTCTATTTACCCTCTCTCCTACAAAATAACATTAACTGTAATATAGTATTATAACTTAAAGTTCCATTTGTTGGCTATTTTTCTTGATCTTCTAAAACATACAAAGGCCACCAATGATTACAATATTCAATCATTTGATTTTTGCGTAAATCATCATGTAATTCACTCCAATGTGCCAATAAACATCCCAATGGTGATGTTTTTGGTATCTTTTCATCAGTGGTTATATTTCCCATACTCTTACTCTTAAATAATTTCGCTAATGTCATTATGCTTATATATCAATTACCAAATACACCAGATATCAATTTTCAAAGTTCCAAATATTAATAACCAAATATTAAAAATATCAAATATCAAATACCAAATATCAAATACCAAATAAATGCAAATGACAATTGTCCCAGATACACAGATGTCTAACCCAGCAATAGCTTTCGCTTATGACTTACGGGTAGACGCCTAGGCTTCTCCACAGACGGGTACCCTCTGAGCCCCAACCCTGCGAAGCTTTCGCCGCGCCTTACGGGTAGGCTATCCGAACAGATTCCAGAGAAGAAGTGCCTTACCCTTTCTCCAGGGAAAGTTGCGAGGAGCTTTGCGAGTCGAGAGCGATGGTTCCCCCCGAGAATCCCTCGGTGCCGGCTGGAGTTCGATCACCACTCGATCTCGTCCAGTCTCACTCGCAAGGTCCCATCTGGGGTGCCAAAACTGTTGCCGAATAAAACTCCTTAACAGCAATGAGAAGTTAAAAAGCAGGCACTCCTTTATTGCAGCGCTGGGCACACGGGGGATCGCTCCACCTATCGTGTGCACCTGTCTTTTCTAATGATACAGTTAAATACACACCTGTTATACATATTCACTAGATTCCCGAGAAACATTATATATAATCATTAGTTTTCCGGGAAACTATTAACATATGTAAATGTCCTTTACGCAAGCGCAGTAAAGGTCTCTGGTGGTCTTCAGAAGCCTTCTGGTGGTCTTCCATAGTCTTCCTCACTTGTCCGCTTCTTGACCTCTCAGGTGCTTCTGCGCAGTGCGATTCTCACTATCATCTATATTAGTTTACATAAAAATGCATACTATGTCTATTCTTAAATTTAACCTTTATATTGATTGGTCCTTCAGTCACACCTTATTATTAATATTCTTATGTTAAAACAATCATTGGTTAATCTCTCTTAACTCTACTGATTAGAATCCTCGATACTCAGATCGAGATGGGAGGGGTAAGGGGTTTCCAAGCAGCAAACTGGTGTCCATGACGGTTTCCTTAGCTTCCTAGAACAAAACACTATAAACCAGTAAATCTTTGTCAAAGTTTCTGTGGTTAACTGATTTTAGACAATACTTGTATTCTTATAGTCACATATAGTACATTTCTTAAAGTTCCTAAGTTCCTATGACTACATTTCAAACTTAACATTCCCATACCTAAAAGCAATCATTTTCTACTTCTTAATCAAACCAAACTCTTATATATAATTGGATTTTAATTTCTTTATCAGAATATTTTTAACAAGGATGAGAGGGAAAGCCAATAAGACAGATATTGTGCTGGGAGTCTGTTATAGACCGCCTGACCAGGTTGAAGAGACGGATGAATCATTCTACAAGCGGCTGGCAGTAATCTCAGAATTGTGTGCCCTTGTCCTTGTGGGGGACTTTAACTTTCCAGACATCTGCTGGAAATACAACACAGCAGTGAGTAAACAATCTAGGGGGTTCCTGGAGTGTGTGGAAGATAACTTCTTGACACAGCTGGTGGGTGAGCCAACCAGGGGAGGAGCCTTGCTAGACCTGTTGTTTACGAACAGGGAAGGACTGGTGGGAGGTGTGATGGTTGGAGGCCGTCTTGGGCTTAGTGACCATGAAATGGTAGAATTTTCAATTCTTGGTGAGGCAAAGAAGGTGGTCAGCAAAACCACCACTATGGACTTCCGGAGGGCTAACTTTGGCCTCTTCGAGGCACTGGTTGAGAAAGTCCCTTGGGAGACGGTCCTGAAGGGCAAAGGGGTCCAGGAGGGATGGACATTCTTTAAGAAGGAAATCTTAATGGCTCAGGACCAGGCTATTCCCATGTGCCGCAAGTCAAACCGCCGAGGAAAACGACCGGCCTGGCTGAATGGGGAGCTTTTGCTAGGACTTAAGAAAAAAAGGAGAGTTTATCATCTCTGGAGGAAAGGGCGGGCAACTTGGGAGGAGTACAGGGATCTTGTTAGATCATACAGAGAGAAAATTAGAAAGACGAAAGCTCAGCTAGAACTAAACCTGGCCACTATTGTAAGGGACAACAAAAAATGTTTTTACAAATATGTTAACAGTAAAAAGAATCCCAAGGAGAATATCTTTCCTTTAATGGATACAGAAGGGAACGTAGCAACCAGCGATGAGGAAAAGGCCGAGGTACTTAATGCCTTCTTTGCCTCAGTCTTTAATAGTGAATCCAGTCATCCTCAGGGTACTCCACCCCATGAGCTGGAAGGTAAGGATGAAGAGCATAACATACCCCCCTTAATCCAGGAGGAATTAGTTAGGGACCTGTTACGCCACCTGGACACTCACAAATCTATGGGACCTGATGGGATCCATCCAAGAGTACTGAGGGAACTGGCTGAGGTCCTTGCCAAGCCACTCGCCATCATCTATCAGCGTTCCTGGTCAACAGGGGAGGTCCCAGAGGACTGGAGGCTTGCCAATGTGACTCCCATTTATAAGAAGGGTCAGAGGGAGGATCCAGGGAACTACAGGCCTGTCAGCCTGACCTCGGTACCGGGAAAGATTATGGAACGGTTTGTCTTGAGAGCACTCACACGGCAGCTCCAGGATAAGAGGGGGATCAGGCCCAGTCACCATGGGTTTACGAAAGGCAGGTCCTGCTTGACCAACCTGATCTCCTTCTATGACCGGGTGACCCGCCTAGTGGATGAGGGAAAGGCTGTGGATGTTATTTTCCTAGACTTCAGCAAGGCCTTTGATACTGTCTCTCATGGCATACTCCTTGAGAAGCTGGCATCTTGTGGCCTGGATAAGTGCACTATTCACTGGGTGAAAAACTGGCTGGATGGCCGAGCCCAGAGGGTCGTGGTGAATGGGGTGAAATCCAGCTGGCGGCGGGTCACGAGTGGTGTTCCCCAGGGCTCGGTGTTGGGCCCTGTTCTGTTTAATATCTTTATTGATGATTTGGATGAGGGGATTGAGTGCACCCTCAGCAAGTTTGCAGACGACACCAAGTTGGGAGGCAGGGTCGATCTGCTTGAGGGTAGGGAGGCTCTACAAAGAGATCTGGACAGGCTGGATCGATGGGCTGAGGCCAATTGTATGAAGTTTAACACGGCCAAGTGCCGGGTCCTGCACTTCGGTCACGGCAACCCCATGCAGCGCTACAGGCTTGGGGAAGAGTGGCTGGAAAGCTGCCCGGCAGAGAAAGACCTGGGGGTGCTGGTTGACAGCCGGCTGAATATGAGCCAGCAGTGTGCCCAGGTGGCCAAGAAGGCCAATCGCATCCTGGCCTGTATCAGGAACAGTGTGGCCAGCAGGAACAGGGAGGTGGTTGTTCCCCTGTACTCGGCACTGGTGAGGCCGCACCTCGAGTACTGTGTTCAGTTTTGGGCCCCTCACTACAGGAAAGACATTGAGCTGCTTGAGCGTGTCCAGAGAAGGGCAACCAAGTTGGTGAGGGGCCTTGAGCACAAGTCTTATGAGGAGCGGCTGAGGGATCTGGGGTTGTTCAGTCTAGAAAAGAGGAGGCTGAGGGGAGACCTTATCGCTCTCTACAACTACCTGAAAGGGGGTTGTAGTGAGGTGGGTGTTGGTCTCTTCTGTCAGGTGTCTGGAGATAGGACAAGAGGAAATGGCCTCAAGTTGAGGCAAGGGAGATTTAGGTTAGATATTAGGAAAAATTTTTTTACTGAGAGGGTTGTCAAACATTGGAATGGGCTGCCCAGGGAAGTGGTTGATTCACCATCCCTGGAGGTATTCAAAAAGCGAGTGGATAGGGTACTCCAGGGCATGGTTTAGGGGGCATGGTTAATGGTTGGACTTGATGATCTTGAAGGTCTTTTCCAACCGAAATGATTCTATGATTCTATGATTCTATGTATAGTAAAGCACATCATGCAGGTTGGATATTTTGGGCCAGACCGAGGCTCTGTACAAGATCAAAGCAGATTACAACATATTTTTTTTGCCTCTGTATTGGCTATTGTCTTGAGAATACCAGCACCATCTCACACAGGAGGCTGTTCTTCACCTCTTCTCTGACCTTGAACATAGCCTTTTATTCTGCTAAACTAGAGGTAGAGCTGAAAACTGTTAGCTGTTCATAGCAGTAGATATTTTAATTTTAATGTAGTGAGAACAGGGACCTGGAGGTGCAGATCTGTAAAGTGAAGAGTGGCAGTTGGGAATTGGATTCTGTCAAGGACTGAAAATACCAATCCCATGACAAGCTGAAGGCTTTTTTATCCTTCATGAATGAAGCTTATGATATGTGTAATTCTTCCCAGAGCACTTCTTTCTATGTCACAACTGTTTTGTAACTGGGCTATGGATCCTCCAGAATCTTAAATTCAGTACCACAACTGTAAGATTATATCACAGTTAACTGTGAAACATCAGGCAGAAAGCATATGTTAGCACTGTTACAGGTTTGTTGAAGGGTCTATTCCCCTTTATGCAGTTTATTGTATCTCAAACCAAGATGTTTTAACAGAGTTATAATTAAACTTTAATTATTTTGTTCTAGACAGGACATTTTGAACTAGTTTCCATAATCCTGAGAATTTAAGAAGTGTTCTCTCCCAGTATATCCAATTTGTTCATCAAGGTAACTGCAGATCATGTTTTATGAAACAAACTTGCTTTTGTTTAAAAATACTTACTTGACATATTAGCTTTTCTTTTCTAATGGGATTTCAGCTTTACCATTGCTATTTCTAGAGCAACATATTCATATCTAGGGCTCAGCCACAAGATTACCTAATTAAGATGCAGCTCAAATTATTTCAATTACTGTTTCAGGTGACTACCAGGCCTGAATAAAGCTCATGGAAACAAACAAGATGGAAAGATGAAATCAGAAGTTTAGTTCTTTAGCCAGTTAAAGAGACAGAAAAAGTAATACAAATAGATCCAGAAATGAATTTTTAAAAAAGGAAACAACTCCTGTTCCACTAAAAAACATTGCCCACTTTTTTGTACACAGAAATGATTGTACCCTGTTTGTCATCATTAAAAGTATTGCTTTTATATCTGAGCAAGTTTGCCATCATATGTATTATAGCTTCTTTTGGATTTCCCTCCTTTCTTCCTGTCGCTCCCCTGCCCCATCTACTCACCTTTCCGAGCTACTTGGATTTATAGAAGAGAGGAAAGATAAAGGCATGACGAATTAAAGAAAAAAAAAAAAAAAAAACAAGAGGAGAACAATCACCCAGGAGCCAGAAAGATGATTGCATTCCACTTTCAGTTTTGGCAGGTAGTCACCTGCTTAATAACAAAGGCTATTTACATAACTTTTCTTCTAAATCTGATTAACTGTGTATAAAATAGGGGTATATGAAAGTATTGTGAGTGTTACTGTAATTTACTGACATGTACAAAGCACTTTGAGGTGAATAACTAGGACTATTCTAAAAAAACATGAACTAATGTCAAATACTTCATACCCATTCTGTACATGGATGTCTCCTTGAAATACTTTGAAACAATCACTGAACAGACAGCTGAAGTGTAAGGCATAGGAAAAATGAAGATCTGTCTAATATGTACAAAGAAATTGTATGAGAATGTGTCTTTGGTGAAATTAAGAAGGGCAAAAAATATTGTCTGCTGTAAACTGATCCAATTCTACTTACCAAAAGAGATTTTTTTGTGGTTTACATCTACCAAGGACTTGGTCTGTTTAAAGTCACTGTAAAAGACTCCAAAAAGAAGCTGAGAGCAATTGGTTATTTTTGGCAAGACAACATTTTCTATATGAATAAGACATTTTCTATTGTTGCTGATCTTTGTGCAAAATAAATGTTAATACTCTCTTATGACAAATAGAATTCTTTCAATATAATTTTAGGTTCATTAAACGAGACAGTTAAAGATAGCATGACATATCTGACCTTTTTTTCTTACTGCTTCTATGTTAATGTAAACCTTTAGGCAATCAACACAAGCTCTGCAATCAAGCCTGTACAGTTTTTATTCTATTTTCTAAATAGAATCCTTTGTGGCAAGAATTTTGGCCATAAGCTTAAGAGTTGTAGTGGTCAGGAAAAAATGTTCTTTTAAATGAAGTTTCATACTTTTACTGCATCTTTTCAGAAGTGTTTGAGAGAAGCATCTTCAGGGGCACCCCCACATAACCCATCTCACCCCTAAAGACAATCAGCTGATTATCCAATGTGAGCCCTGACAGAATGCTGCACTTGGCATTTTACAGGGATGCCAGCGTCACCTATCATATCTCACAGAAGTTCTTAATACAAAAGAGTGCTAAGTAAGAAATTAAAAGTATTGCTTTTGTTTTTCTTACTTTCCCATTCACCCCCTGTATCTTACACATTCCAGAACGCTTCCTAGAAAAGTTCTGGTTAATAGCACAAAAAAGGAGGTCCAACATCTTGAGTCTTTCTTTGGTACTGTCCGCCTTCAGTCTCCCTCAGTTCCAGACTGTCCAAAGATGATTTCCAAATATTTATCTTCCCATTCCTTTATGAAGTATATGTTTATCTTCACATCATTGAAACAGAGGAGAAAGAAAAAGGTACATCTATCTAGATGAGAAGTCTCTGTTCGGTTTTCATCCAGATTTGGAATCAGCAGGCTCCCATCCAGTCCCAGGAAAGGAAAAGGCAGGAAAGGATCACCATACAGCAAACTTTCCATATAGTGATCTAACTGCTTGTTGCAAGTACCAGATATTTTTTTGTGATATAAAATTATATTTCTATGACAAAATTCTGTATTGTATTTTATTATGTTATAATATATTATTATAAAGATAATAAAATAACCATACATACAATGATAACTATAATAATAACTATAAAAATAACTTTAATAATACAATTCTATAATAGAAAGTTATATGAGGAAGTTATTTTCTCCAAGGATTGTGAGAAATCTTCCTAAGCTCTACCTTGCATCTTACTTTCCTAAGCATTACTTTGCCTTTTCAAATATAGCTGTGGAAAGAGCAATGTGATGACATTTAGGGAAAAGGTCAAGGAAAGTGGAGTTTCCTTTGTAATCTTTAACTTATTTCTGTGCTAAATTTATGGCTTTTCAGGAGAATTGACTACAGCTCCTTTAAAAAAAAAAAGAGTTGAAATTCTCTTTCTGTGATAGAAATAAGGCAGGTTCAGAGCATCATCTCTCTGGTTTACCCATTGGGGACCAGCATTTTAATAGAAAATTTATTTAGAATTAAACAAGGTTACAATCCTTAACTCAGTTAACGTATTCTGGGATATAAAAATATGTGAACATTTCTCCATTTGCAAAGGAATAATTCCAAAGATACAGTAAATTCCCTGAACTCTGGGGACATTTCCATTTGCTTTGATTTGGTTTGTTTTTTTAAAAGACTTTTGAGATGAGTTTGAACTATTCTGACTAAACCAGCAAAGGAGGAAATACAGAAGGGGGGTGTGTATTTTTCTCCATAGAAGTGGGTTTTGTTTTTTTGTTTGTTTCCTAAAGCTACTGTACCAGGTCTTTCTTTTCAAAAGAATTTCAAAGTAAGTTCTCTGTACTTCATCCAGCAGATAAGAAGGATGCACGTTTGTTTCATTTATTTGGAGTTTAGGGTTCATTGAAATAGAAAGAAAAAAAAAAGTAAATATGTGATATGAAAATGTGACCTGAACAATTGTATTTTAACTGTGAAATAAATTGAGCAGCAATGCAGGTAATGTAAGGTCCTCAGTGAAAAGCTTCAAACAATGCATACTTTCAAATCCAGGTCATACATTTTAAAAAAAAAAAGAGAAAGGAAAGATGAATTTGATAGGAAAATCAATTTTAAAAGTAAGATGGGAGGGCAGACCTTCAGCTTGATTTTCCAGGTTTTTTTTATAGATGTTTAGTAAGTAGTTACACTCAGTATGACCATCTGCCCTGTGCATATAGCAGAGAAATGAATTAATTTCAAAGCCTACATTTTCAGACAGGGGGCTGTTATTTGGGTGTTTGGTGGTTTTGGTGGGTTTTTTTTGTGAAACCCTGAAAATATGAACATGCTTTTTTGTTTTTCCTTGGGTTATTTTACCCCCTAAAAATTAAAATATAACCCCAAGGCTCCAGGATATGTTGCTTTAAGAAAGCATTATCAACTTTTCTCTAAATTCCTGAGTATAAACAGTACCACACTGGCCATAGCTCCAATTCTGGCATCTTGCTTTTGTGTCAGTGATTATGGTATATTCCCACAAATGTGTAAGAACTTCTGACAGCATTATTACTTTATGCTTCCTAATTCCTGTTCTTAAAATTCAGCTGTGCCTCTGCTGCACCCATTTATTGATGTTCCTTAAGCAGTTAACACAGAGGTTCTAGCTCAAGGAACAGACCATAGTCATAGAATCATAGAACAGCCCAGGTTGGAAGGGATCTCAGAAGGTCATCTGGTCAAACCTTTTTGGTTTGGAAGGAAAGGAAGCTTGGATGAGACTATCTAGCACCCTGTCCAATCACATCTTGAAAACCTCCAGTGACTGGGAGTCTACCACTTCGCTTAAGGAGGATGCTCCACTGAGTGATTGTTCTTACTGTAAAAAATTTCTTCCTTATGTTGAGCCAAAACCTCTCCCAGTGCAACCCGTAAGTGTTTCCCCTATGCCTTCTCTGCATGGCTCCTTGTGAAGACAGAGCCTCTCCCCTCTTTGTAGCCACCCCTTAAGTACTGGAATACTGTGTTAAGCCCCCCCCAAGCCTTCTCTTTTCCAGGGAGAAAAGACCTAGCTCCTTCAGCTTTTCCTTATAGGACAGGTTTTCCAGCCTTTTGATTATCTTTGTGGCCCTCCCTTCAACCAACAGTCTGTCTGTGTCTTTCCTGAGTTATGGGGACCAGAACTGGACCCAGTACTCCAGGTGCAGCCTGACAAGCACTGAGAAGAGTGGGATGAACACGTCTCTATCTTTGCTAGTAATGTCCCTGTGGATGCAGCCCAGGATCCAACTAGCCTTTATTGCTGCAGTGGCACACTGTTGACTCATGTTCAGCTTGTTGTCCACCAGGACCCCCAGGTCCCTTTCAGCAAGGCTGCTCCCTAGCCACACAGCTCCTAACCTGTACTGGGCTCTTTGGTTATTTCATCCCAGGTGTGGGATTTTGCACTTGTTTTCATTAAATTTCATATACTTCTTGTTAGCCCACTCTTCCAGCTTGTCCAGGTCTATCCATAAGACAGCTCGTCGTTCTGATGTGTCTACCCCACCACTCACTCTAGTGTCAACAGCAAACTTGGTGATGGTGCTTTCAATTCTAACATCCAGATCATTTATAAATTTCCCCTCCATCTCACAGACCACCCATCCAATTTGTAACTTGCCAGTTTGTCCAGGGAAGGCTGTGGGAAACAGCATGAAATGCTTTGCTGAAGTCCAGGTAAACAACATCCATTGCTCTCCCCATGTCAACAGAGGATGTTATTTTGTTGTAGAAGGTGACCTACCACACCCTTTGGTAAATTCATGCTGTCTTTTCACAGTCACCTGCTTCATTTGGTTTGTAATAGTTTCTAGGAGGACTCATTCCATTACTTTCCCAGAGGAACACCCCCTGATATCCACAGATCAGGTGTTATAGATGGTGACCTTGCAATGTCTTCTCTAAACACCCTGGGGTGGACTCTGTCCAGGCCCATGGTTTTATGTGTGTTGAGCAAGAGGCTGCAAACCAGCTCTTCCTCCACTACTAGTGGGTCGACACTTGCATTGTCGTAGCTACTTGATCCTGTGATCTGGGATCCAGGTATGCCAATAAAGGCAGAGGCAAAGAAAGTATGGAGAACTTCTGTCTTGTCAGCATTGTTAGTAACTAGTCATGAGCTTAGGACTTTCCTAAGTTTCCACACTGTATAAAGCAGAGTCATTTGTGTAGTAGCATTCTTCCTAACCTGGGAGGTTTGATGCACAGTCGGGCAGGGGATGTAGGCTGTCTAGGCAGCCCAGCCCACATGGGAATAAGTCAAGTGAATTCTGTTCAACATTCTGCATTTGACTGGTATTGAAGCAGAAGTTGGTTTAGCAAATTCAAACTAAATGTTGACAAGTAGTTCTTTCCAAACTACTGGGAGAGTGAGAAATGTGAATTTAAAAAAGAAAAGAAAAAAAAAAAGGTCTAGGTTTAGGAAGTTACAGACATCAAGAACTCAATGAAGTGGGATTAGGAGGGAGGTGAGGAAAGGAGGTGATTCACATCCTATCTGGTGAGAGGAAAGGAAAGGAACATGGAAACACACAGAAAACTACATGTAGTAAACTGATGATGCTTTAACAGATGCAGAATAAGATGATGTCAGCCGATGAATGTTGACAGATGAAGACATTGCAAAACACAAAGTGTGAGACACTTAGGCAAACAGTTATTATAAGAGGGTAAATGTGATGAAAGACCCAATGAATGAGCAGATTATTTTGCACGTTGTTGTTTCTTTAGTAGGAAACAGAGCCTTTTTTATATTCCATGGTGAAATAATTGCAGCAGTGTCCAGAACTAACAGAGTAATCACAAATATCACACCATTTATGTTGAATAGAAACATTGGTGGATTGATCTTGAAGGATTTCATAGCTGAATTATATTTATATCAATTTTTTTGCTTCTGGTTGCAAATGAAGAAATAGACCCCATAACACTTGTCTGTCATATGTAAAAGAAGTTTGGAGTTACATTAATCTGAAATGTGAAATATATTGGTGACTAATTTTTGTCTTGGGTTTACTGAAGCTACCTCAAACAAGTTTCTTCCTGATAGAAACTAGTAACAGTGACAAAATATCAATACTGACTGTTGCCCTTGCTGACATTACAGTGTAACTAAAACATCCATTTGAAGGCACTTAAATGGAGTCCCCTTGAATCATCTCAGAAGAAAAAATGAAGAGCTTACACTTCCCTTACCAGTGACACTTTTGCCAGTCTGTCTATTATAAATACAGCAATTTTAACAGGATGTGAATACCACCCCTGCAGATTATAAGTGTAATATCAGTGGATCTGAATGTGCTGTAACTTACACCTTCCTAAAAAAATCCTAATACCATCTGCCTGTGTCTTATAAAAAGTAAGCTGACAGACAAATATTGACTGCAACTTGGCAAAAGACCTGCACATTTTGCTGAAATTGAAAAAATGAACTTTATCCAATGATCTTCAGAGTTAAACCACCATTGACTTCATGTGTTTCAATTCAGCTGCTGTCAGTATACCTGAAGCAAAAAGCCATTGTTAAGTCTGCCAACATAGCAACATATTTACTGTTTTATGCAAGTGAAGTCATAGTATAAGGCATCTAATCCGTAGTACAGATCCTGGTTTTTGCCACTGGCCCCTGGGTGAATGTAGATAAATGTCTAATCTCTCTATTGTCACAGTTTCTCCTACCGTACAATAGGGTGATGGTACTAGTCTCTTTTTCAAATGTGACGAGCTCTATTCATGAACACATCATGTAAAAGTACAATATCTATTACTCATCTGCCCAAAAGCCACCACAGTAAGTGTGAAACCTTGTCCGATAACAGCCTCCATAGCAATTCCCAAAATTCCTTTGTTCTCCCCATTTTCAGGACTTTCTTTTTACTGTTAAAAAAAGTTACGTGCACACTGTGTGATAAAAGTGATCTAAATTCTCTAGGACAGCATGCACCATAACCCCTCTCTGTAAAACTGGATCTTTTGCAGTAACTCACTAAAAATACCAACACCAACATATCTGTTTCTGCTACTTTCAACTTCTAAGAATTCAGTTTCAAAGTTTGGGATGGGATTTATGATTAAGACTATTACTAAACCCAGGCAATTCTGAGCCCTGAGTGACAATATAATTATTCCAAAGAAGCAACAAAATATTATATAATAAAATATAAAAACTTGTCTGGGGAAACAATTTCATGGATTCTCTCCACATTAGTCTTAATTAAAAATGGAGATACAATTTACCAAAACATTAAGTAAACCACTAAACGTTGTTCTAAATTGTTTTAGGATAAGCATAGGTGAACTGTTGAGCTGCACAGGACCCATTTCACAGCAAAAGAATGAATTCACTTATTCATTGTTACCTGCTGAAGGATGAGGCAGTTAAGGCAAAACATAACCAGTTCTGTTCTGGTGCAAGTGGAAGTACACAATGATTTATAAATGGAAGAAGAGATGAAAATGCAAGTGGACTGGGAATTCAAACTGTGGTTACTGTTACCTTGATGATATACTCACATATTTCTGATTTCTCCTAGCACAATAGGGTGCAGGAAGAGTGAGGAAAGGAAACAGGAAGGTAAAAGTGTATCAAAATAGGGAAAATAAAATAGCACTTTTAATAATTCTAATTCCCCAAGAGTGGTGCCTTTCAGTAGTAACTTTCTTATGGGATTTTGTTTCTCACATTTTTAGTACGAAATTTAATTGATACAACTTTTAACTGTTAATGGCTCGATTTTTCCTGTATCAATATATTTATATATCAATAGTAATAGTACTATTAGTGTAGCTCTGACTCACAGTAGTTCCCAGAGCTTGGCACCAAAGGGATAGATATTATAACTAAACTTATGAACACATTTATTTTTCTAAAGATAGAGAGAGGTACCTTGGGTGGGGTTTCAAAACTTGCAATGATGGTGTGTCTCAGCTGTGTAATGGAGTGTGATAAAGGTTCTCACAGTTATTATCATCCAAGCTGCATTGCTAGACACGCTAAAAATTATTCCAACATTTAGAAATTAATTGCTTAGAATATATGGAGGAAAATAATTAAAAGTACTGTAAGTTATTTTAAAACTGAAAATCGTGCAAGGCCCAAAAAAACCCTGCTAGTGTACTGTTCCCCCAAGAGATATAGACTGGACAGAGCTCCCTCCTCTATCAGACAATGCGATTTTGTGGGAGGTGAAGATCAGCTCTGTTGATGGACTGTTGTGATATAATCATGACTGCAGCTCTGCTATGAAGGTGAAAAAAAAAAAAAGTGAGAGGTACAGATATTTTATTGATGTTATTAACATGCAAAGGTGACTGTGCAGGCTTAGGTCACCGTTCAATGGCAGTCAGGACTCATCTGGTGGCAAGTCACAGATGTCTGGTTTGAGAAATCAGCTTGATTTTTTGAACCTGTTTCAGTACTACAAACTTGGACATCATCTGGCTGACTTGACTGAGTCCCTTTCTTATGTAAAATATTTGTCTAAACTCATCTTGTTTCTGAGAGATATTTTATTAATATTCATTAGTATATCATTCTGTGAACATCTGTCTTCATTGTAGGGTAGTTTCCCTTCACAAGCATTTCTTGTCCTGAATTGAGTGATCCTTGAGAGGAAAAAAAAGTTAACCTATAGTAATAAAAAAACAGATATTGATCATATTGTTCAAAAACCATAACAATATTCATGTTAGCATTCCAGTTTATATTTTTGTGAGTCATGGTTTAAATGGAGCACAGTTAAAAGAGAACAATAACACTCTTGGAGATAAAGGAAGGGATGAAATATACATCTCCTTATACATCAGACACTCAACTGAACTCCCATCTATCAAGCTATCACCAAAAAAATTAAAAAAAAAAAAATGCTGAGAGTAAAAGTATTTGGATTAAATTACAGAAATTATGAGAGTCAAAGATGAGAGCGATTCCAGTGTTTGGAGTATAATAAACTGATCTGGGGCTCTGGTTCTAGTAACAGGACTGAAGGGAAAATTGCTCAGTAGCTGCAAAGCAACACTTGCAGCAAAACTCTTTCAAATGAAAAGGCAATAATGGGAATGCAAGGCTCTGAGAGGAAAGAAAAGGTGTCAGCTTAAAATAACTTTCTTTTAACACGTGGAAATCATTCTTTTGTATATGTAGGCTCTGATACGGCAGTAAGGAATATTGCTATTGATATCAACACCACAGCGTCAGGCCTGTTGAGAAAAGCTTCATTAGACATCTCAGAAATTCTCCATGATTACGGTACTGAGGAATCGGATGCACGGCTAGGGAGTGAGGTTGCAAATTCAGTCCTTCAAAGGTAATTTAAAGTCCAAATACTGTTCCACCAGGTTATTTAGAGAAAAAGGAAAGTGACAAGGACTGAGGAATATTCAATACATTTGCCAGGAATGTTTGAAAAATGCATAAAAATTACGAATATTCATTGAAAGAATTTGCGTTACATTGGAAACTGTAATTAACTTTATGTGGGATAAGGAAAGAAGTATCTGACTTCCAGTAGGCCTTTGCAGGCTCTACATCTGACTTAAAATATGCTCATGCTGCAAAACACAAATTGTGTCATTTTCAGTATAGATTAACTGAAAGAGTTAATGGGAATAGTGAAATTCACAAAATGTTTCCCAGCTATAATGAATACACTGTGAAGAGGCTTATTTGGAAAGCATGTGAAATATCTCCATTAGGCCTGTTTAGTTTGTTGAATTTTTTTTTTCCCTGCTTTTGAAAGATTTTCATTATCTTTTCTTTCAGGATTTTGCTTTTCAAAATGCTCCTGCAACCACGTTTTTAGATATTTTTTGAGGTTTTTTCCTGCATGAAGTTCTTTTTCAAATATGTGGATAACAATACATGATACTTACCTCACTGACATGAAGCTAATCACCCAGTGCAGTGACAGACAGTAAAGGAAGCCTTTTGCACACTATGAAGGGCAGATAGGTATCATGGGGGAAATCAGCAAGGACTGGTGGTGACCAAATCTGTGTTTCTAAAGGAATTGATACCATACCCAAACCCTTTTCATCAATGATTTAGAAGTTAATACAAAATTGCAGGAAAAAAAAAAAAGCAAACAGTACGGCACAAAGATTTTTCAGAATTATAAACAAGAAAGGTCTGATACTCAAAGAGAAAGTGAAAGCTTGCTCAATAGGCAGTGTTAGTGTAAAAAAAGAGATATTCATGTACATGCAAAATTTTTATTGAGTGTGCAGTATGCTATATGTTTAGAAGTGGAGATGATATACTGAAAATGGTGACTGAAAAAAACCCAAGGGTCTACTTAATATGCAGCACAGCAGTTTCTCCTGATGAACTGCTGTGATAAAAAGGACCACAAAGCAAATACTTACCAGAGTTAAGGAATGGACCTTGCCTCCAAGTAAGGCATTCTGTCTAATGAGATATTATTCAGAGAGTTGCATGTTACTAGAAACTGAGGAAGAGGAGGGATGCAACAGACCTGAAGGCTCTCTGTATCTTCAAGGACTGAAGATATTGAGAGACATTTATATGTTAAGAATATTAAAATGAAACTTGATGGTAACTGGTAACAAGGAATAACTATTCTCGTAAGAAGAATATATAGAGCTTGCAAGGGCCCTTTGATCAAGCAGAGAAGCAATGGTTTAACGGTAACATCGAACATGTTCAAATTAGAACTGAGGAACAGCTTTTTAAATGTAAGGGCGATTAACCCTGGAAACAAAATATCAAAGGAAATGTTGATTTTTTTCCATTTCTGGTAACTTCAGATTAAACTGCCACATTTACAGAAATTACACTTTGGTCAAAAACATGATGGCATCAACGCAGGGGCAATTAAGGGAAACTCATAGTGTCTGAAATGTGGGGTGGAAGATTGGATGAGCTATAGCTCTTTCTTGATCTTCAATTCAGTAAATTTCTGATAAGACATGTCTTGTCTGGGAGAGCCCAAAGGAGATTGCTTTATCTTTCTAGCACGTTGTCACAGAAAAATATAGAGATGTTATATTAGGTTTTAGAACTTCAGTTTTTCAAAGGCTCATTTTCTCCCAGTTTGGCAATATCTTTCCTTGTTTCATTGCTTTTTAACAAGTTGAAAATGTCACAGCCATTTCCTGCAAATATCACCAAATGTTTTTTTGTGTGGCACTGTTTCCATGATAATTTAGATTGGATGATCTCCACTGGGGGGGGGGGCAGGATATCTAACTAACATTTTAAAAGTCTTATCATGTTTCTGAAGGAGAAATATTCCTTTTGTGGCCCATCTGTATCTCTGTGAGTAGTCAGCAGACAGTTCAATCCTCATTATTCTTATTTCTGTGTGAAAGGTTTTTTGTCAATATAAAATGTTATTTATTCATTATACTGATATTGTCAGTGAATCCAGACCCACTTCACATTTCAGAATAAGAACAAGCCTCATGTGAAATCATATTCTTAGTTTTCTGTCCTGGTTTTGGCTGGGATAGAGTTAATTTTCTTCCTAGTAGCTGGTACAGTGCTATGTTTTGGATTTAGTGTGACAATAATGTTGATAACACACCGATGTTCCTAGTTGTTGCTAAGTAGCGCTTATCCTGTTGAAGATTGTTCAGTTTCCCATGTTCTGCCAGCAAGCAGGTGTACAAGAAGCTGGGAGGGAGCATAGCCAGGACAGCTGACCCAAACTAGCCAAAGGGATATTCCATACCATAGAACATCATGCTCAGTATATAAACTGGGGGGAGTTGGCTGGGAGGGGCAGATCACTGCTCGGTATTGGTCAGTGGGTGGTGAGAAATTGAGTTGTGCATCACTTGTCTTTTCTTGGGTTTTATTTATCTCTCTTTTTGTGATACTCCTTTTCATTACTATTATTATTATATTTTATTATTATTGTTGGTATTATTATATTTTAATTTAGTTACTAAATTGTTCTTATCTCAACTCATGAGTTGTTGTGGTTTTTTTTCTCTAACTGTCCTCCCCATCTCACTGAGAGCAGGAGGGAGTGAGCAAGGGGCTGTATGGTGTTTAGTTGCTGGCTGGGGTTAAACCATGACAATTTCCCATTTTGATAATTGACTTTGGGTCCCCCCTTTGAGTTGTTTTTTTATTCTGGATTTACTGATATCATTCTTTTATTTATTGCCAGAAAGAAAGAACAGGATCTGCACCAAAGGAGAAGCTAATGAGCAAACAATAAAATGGACTGAAGGCATTTAATTACTGCCACCTAGGTTATCTACATGTTTGAACCCATGGTGAACCTTGAGAAACCTCAGAATTGAACTCAAGTGTCTAACCAGCAATGGCCAGGCAAGTACTTCATGCACTGGCTGAACTGGTCACTCCTCCAGTTATTTCTCTCTGCAAGATTGCACAGCTATTTCTCCTGTGTGTCTGTGCATCTGGATGTAAAGAACTACATCTTACTTGGTTTGCACTGCAGCAATCTATTCTCCCCTCTCCATTTTGTCACCTTCTCTGTGAAATAATATTTCTAATCCCCTTTGTCTGTCCTTTTTTGTATTTGAAGTTTGATTGTGTGTTTTCAAGAGTACAGGAGACTTCTCTAAACCACCTGAATGCACTCCTTTACTCCCTACCAACAAAGTTCAGTTCATCCAGTATTGCAAAGGTAATCTGAGGCAAAAGTGAGACTTGAACTCTCACTTATTTTCTTAATCCTAACCCAGCCCAGCTTAGCACCTTCTTGCTACATTTCCATTTTGTAAAATTATCTTCCTCGTAGCTATTATTTATAACAAGTCTTCAGAGTAAGACTTATTGGTCAAGTCGTTGCATGGGTTCTGGGTAGATAGACACCTGAGACCATAAAGTGACATTTGAGAATAAGGATGACAGTCTGCCACTGCAGGTGATGCAACAAGGGACTTTGATGATTTATCTAAATGAAAATAACAGGTATCAGCACTAGTTTCACTGACATAGCTTTCTTTGAGATACTTGCTCTTACTGCATTCATTCAAAACAATAAAAGGAACAGACTCTTTCCTATAGTGATGGACTACATTGGAATTACCAGATATATGCACTGTCACTGTCAGCACTGCTGTTGTTCATAACCATCTGGAGTGGAGCAATCCCACTTATCAACATGTAATACCAGATGCCACAAGATTTAGTCTTAAGATAAACATGAAGTTCAGTTTTATTTTGTACAGTAGCTCCATTCAAAGCATCAGAAAGCAGTCTGCAAAGGCACATAGAACAGAGAGAGAACATTTTGTAGTGTCAGTTTCATCAGTTACAAATGCACAGAAAAATAATGAATAAAAGAGTGATACAAGAAGACAAAAGCAAGCAGTGGTCTAATGGGATGTGTTGGTTTCTGCAGTGATAGGTAAGAGGTGATTACTTGGGAATCAATCATTCACTGCGATGGTAACACTCATTGCTGATGCTGACCATGAGAATTCAGGCTCAACTGGATGGAGTTCATTAAGAACCCATTTTTATTCCAAACTCTTTTCCACAGCCAACAGTAGCAACCTTTAAAGGAACTCTGGAGGAATAGATGGATGTTTTTAAAAACTCTGTAACTGTGCCAAGTAGTTCTTCAGGGGCAAAAGGGGTCAACATGTAGGATTAGCTGAGCAAAAGGGAATTGTGGGGGCTGGGGTAGGGTGGAATAACACCTGCTACACTATGTTTCTGCACCTCTACTGCAGACAACAGAAACATTACAGGAATTAGAAGAAAAAGAGAACACAAATATTTGACTGGCTAGACTGTGGATTCTGTAGCTAGGACACCTTTAACATTCAGCCTCAAAAAAAGAAAAATAAGACCTAATGCATGCTGAAAGGGAGATGGCATTCATACATCCAAATATTACTTCTTTAGGTAATCATAAAAAACATGATTTTGTGCCATTACATGTGGCAACCAAAACAATGGCCTATAAAACTTATAAACTGTAAATATATTTCTCAGTTTGGTCAATATAATCAATATTAAGTTCCTTTGAAACCAAGTGTAAGTGTGCTAAAATAGTGTAACCAACAGCAGGACGTAACATGGTGATAACATAGTCAAACACTACGTAAAAAACCATGTATTTACTTATGAGAGCAATGTTACCACCAAGGCGATAAACAAAGACTTGCGTAGTTGCACTTTAACAGTGTTAAGAAGCAGCCCAAGTAACAAATTTTACAAGAGGAAAAAGCAGAGCAAGATAAGCACAAGTAACTGCAAAGGGGCAGGAGATCCTCTGAGCAAACAAGAAGGAAGAAGCAAAACCAAGATAAGCAGGTCAGGAGCAAAACAGATCCCCCTTTCTGGAGGGGGTGCAAGTAACACAAGAGTATCAGGTGGAAAGAGTGAAAACATAGAAGGACAAACCCATGTCTGTTTGGACTTCCCTTGTCGAAGAGCTCTCAAGCCTGATTACCCCAAACTCTGTGACTGAGGCCACCAAGGACACAGCCATCAGCCCTGACCACATGGCACCAGCTCTGTGGTACTGCACGCACACAGCTGATTTAGGATATTAGTGCTAAGGAGAGTTCTGTATAGGTAGTTATAATGATTAATAATGTGTAACCACGACAACCAAGTATGTTAATAATTTCTGACTCCATGATTGATAAATACATATATATTCAGTAACAGCAATGCTTACTTTGAAATCAGAACTATGAATGCAGCATAAATTGACAAGCTTGAGAAAGTGGTAGTTAAAAGACGTCAGGTGCTTGTAGAAGTGAGGTTGAATAGTTGTGGCTTCAGTCACAGATATATAGCCAGGACTGCAGGTGAATTTGTGTGACTCTTACAGGGAGCATTTGATACAGATTCACAGCTTTTGATTTCCATGTCAGCTAAAGAAATGTAAATTTTACATGTCTGCATGTCCTGCCTGAAAGCAACAATTTGTCGTCCAAGTGCAGAACAGAGAGTATACTGAGTGGTCCTTAGATGACTTATTCAGTCACTGTACAGGGTTTCTGGTTAATGTAGGCATAGAATAATCTGCTTACTTTAGAAAGCCCTTTATACCAACTGAGAGGTTAAGTGGCAGGGAGTATAACCGAGAGCTGGAATCATTCATATTCAGAAAGAAACCTCTGGAAAAGCCTGTGACACTGGACATGGGCTAAAGTGATGATCAAGAACAAAGTGATAAATAAAAGTCCAAGAGTAGTGTCTACTGGAGAGCTTCATTTAAATAAGTCAATACTAACAGACTTCTTTTAGGCTTTTGGTCAGCTTTTTGTCTCTTTGCCCTGTGAGCAATGTTGTATTTATACACCTTGTCTTCTATATCAGGATCATTTTGCACCTACTGTATTTGAGTAAAATGGCTTACCAAATTTAGGAATTCTTAAAGCACTTTTGTTATATTTTACTTTTAAGTTCTTCACTGTTTGTGCTATAATTCTACATGGGATCTCACTGGTTTCAGTTTTGAATATCATTGGTAATACATTTCTTTAAAACATAAATAACTGAAATTTGTAGATTCTGAGTAGTTAAACTTAGCTTTCTGGAAAAACAAGAATCATAATACTCACCCAACTTTATAAAATGTTGTGAAGCTTGTGGATATGAAATGATACAGAATAGTATTGCTAACTTGTTCAGAAACTGAGTATAAAGCTTGATGACATCACATGTAAATAAAAATGACAGTTCAGAGTTCAGACTCACACTACTGATCTTTTGAAAGCTCTCTAATTTTTCTAAGAAGGTAAATGTTTTTCTTTATAAAAGTATATATCAGGTGAAAATTACTCTGGTACAGAGCTATTTATTGGATGACCTCAATATATATGTCTAAATGGCTTAGAAACATAAGTCATTTGTTTCCAGCCAACTCACACAGCTAACAGACGGGGGGAGCCACCGCCCCTTGTCTCTGGGTGCTGGACAGACAAACTCCCAGGGAGATCCATGAGAGCTCCGTGGCTCTCAAGGGCCTCCTATAGAAAGGGCAGACAGAGTGTTAACCTAAAATTGGAGGAGTACTCAACTTGGATGGTGCAAATCAACATGTTTTATCATTAAATCTGATACCAGTTCAGGCTTCACCTTAATATACCATGCTCCAAATGCTGGGGACTGGCCAACAACCTCCTGCATGGTCCATCTGTCCCTACTTCAGAGAGAAGACTGCTTAGAGAAGGGTGAGGTGGACAGTGGGTAGTAATTCCTTCAGTGATCTGATTCTAATCCCCTCTTATGCATGAGTTTGCACCTGTAAAGTTTGTTCATGCAAACAGAAATGATGAATTACCTTCTTGAAAGAAATTGCCATCTTTTATCTGCGATGCAGTTACAGAAAACATGCACATTGTTAGGCACCACAATTGCAAGGAACACTTTGAATCTCCATCAAATTAACACATTTTTAATTCACAGTATGAGGAGACTGTAAGTGAACACACAGTCTACTATTGCCTCTCGGTGGCCGGGCAGTAGCTTCTGAAGGTGTTCATTTGGGATCATTTGGGATCTAAGGTGTTCATTTGGGATCACATGTTTGAATATTCCATCCTGTGGAGTTTTGGAATATTTTGTTCTAAGTCACTTCTTAAACCTAAGTGACAAGACATTTAGCTGATGTAAATCAGCATAGTTTTATTAGCTGAGATTGAACTATATCTATTTATATTCACTAAGCATCTGGACCAAAGGCAAAAATATGTGCAAAGGGACTAAGAAAAATTTGTCTGAAATTCCAGTGAAAAATCAAGTTTGCAAAACACTGATGAGAGCTAAAAAACCAGTTCAACCTGTCTGGTATACAGAAAATAAGGCATTATACAGAAAGACTTTCTAAGAGGAGCAAAATCATTTACTAAATTATTGATTTGTTATGTTGAAGTAGGAACCCTTACCTTTAACCCAGGAAGCAATCATCTTTTTTAGAAAGCATTTGTACAGATGAAACCAAATTTGTCGGTTTTCTCCAGATAGGCTGAGCAGCTTTTAGGACATAAACCAGCTAGCAGAGAGTCTTTTATGTCTGCTTGATATTGGCAGAGTGTCATCAGCCCATGATTCTGGTTGAACTTATCATGTATTTCCTGAAATTTTATGGCAAAGATATATATAAAGCTACCATCCCATAGAAGTTGGAAAGGATGAACAGGAAAACTTTGGACTATAATTCATAGTTAATGGACACTGTCATCAGCACTTGTGACGTTTTCATCTAGCACTAAATATAAGTGGAAAAAACATAATTCTTCTGAGTGATGTAACATACCAGCAATTCATACCCATGATATCAGTCCATAGCCTCACACTTCCCAGATTTCAGCTGGACAATGCATTGTTACAGCATCTAGGTCAGTGCTGAATCTTCCCATTGAATCTTTAATCAATAACACTTGAACTCTTTCTATTGTTACGTACTGGCCAGACTTGAAAAAAAGAATATATATATATCTCTATGTCTATTCTGGTTTGATTGCAAACACCTTTGAGACATTCTGTTGTTATGAATTACATACTTTAAAGGAAATTGGTTTGCTTCTTATATTCTATTTGTAAGTAAATGTCCTGGTAAACCCGACAGACAGAATTATGAGAAACATCAGTCATGAAGTGTAACTCTAATTGGCATCCTAGGGGAAAAAAAAAAAAAAAAAGAAAAGAAAAAAGACAAAAAGGAAACTGCCTGGCTATTTAGAAATATGGCTAAACAGACTTTCAAGGTACCTTACTACATTTTTTCAGAAGTTTTGATAAAAGAAGTGGGCTAATTTGATATATTTTTGCCTTAAACTAAAGTCAACCCATCTGAACCATTAGCCCATGCTATGAAGACAAATTAGTCCCAACTAAGCATCTTAGACATATGAAGTTAGAAATTAATGCTGACACTCCATAGTTTACTTAAGCACTTTCGAAAAAAAGAAGACTACCAAAAGGATCAGTGTACCTGTTTTTAAGCTGAATCCTGCATTTCTATGATTTGTCTATGTTGTCTCCTTACTCCTTTCCAAGATTAGAAGATGTGTAAGCAGTCGTAAGATCATTGAATTCCCTCATCTCTCTGCTTCTTAGCTGTAGATACAGAAGTGTGCTGATGGCTTAGCACTAGAAAGCAAGGAAGCCCAACAGAGGGGTGTCAGAAAGAGTATCCCCATTGTGTGTGATATGAAGACCCTGTATACGATACTCTTGTTCTTTTTACTTACCTAGGAGAACGCGAACCTGAAGGAATCAGTGCAGGTATCTCTTATATTAACATGGTCCTCCTTTCCCTCACTCTTTTTTTTCCTATCTCTTTTCAGACTGAAAAAAAGAGGAGGGTATTGTGGGGGGGGTTGCAATTATTTTAATGATACTGCAATATTCACTACCAAGGTGCCATTCTGTTGACACAGAAATCCAAGATTTAACTGAATTAAATACACGTGTTCATGACACTGTAGTTGTAGCTATAAACTGAGCAGGTATCCCAGCACAGGTCACTAGTAGTACAGGTAACATTGTGAACAAGATACATAAGATAGGCAAGATAAATAAGATAAAAGTCAGTTGTCTGAAGAATGACAATATGTGTCAATGTTCCACTTAAGTTTAACAAAAACTCACAAAAATGTAAAAAAAATAATATAATACGTATGTATTGTTATGGCATAATCTTGACCAGAAAGAAGTAAATATTCATTAGTTCCCTCAGTCCTATATTACTGAATGGATCTGAATTTCTGTTTGTTGTGACTATCTATGCTTTAGAATATGTGGCCAGCCTTTCAGTAATATTTCATTTTATTTTTGCTAGTGAGATGGGGTTTTTTAAAGTTCTAAAAATGAATTCAAATGAGCTCCCTAACCTGCATCGCTAAAATATCACTAAAACACACAGAGATCAATTATGTTTTTATTTGTAACAGTACATTTCTACTGACTTTTATGGTTAGCTCCAGTTACAAAATTACATTAAAACTAAAAGACACTCATTGTTAACATCCTGCTGTTGTCTGATACTCCTTTAGTTAATGTATTTTTTTAATTTCTTTCCAAGAAATTGGAGTAAAGCAATAAAAGTTAGAACATAGACAAACACAAATCTTAATGTCTGTGAATTATAACTTCCAAAATTTATTAAGAAGTGTTTTGATAACTGGGGATTTTCACAATCCAGCTGTGATTTTAGATAGGAGGAAGAAGGATGGTAAATTTAAGACATCTAATACTTAAATTTTTTAAAGACAGGTACTTTGAATCCTTTCAGATGTCTCAAAGTGAGCACTCACTGATCAAAAAACTGAATATCTCCATTTGCTTTGACTAACCTCTATTGCTTTGAGAAAGCTGCTAAATAAAAGGCCAGCCTCCATTTGTTGGAAAATCAAGCAGATGAAAGGCATGCTCAACTTGTATTTTGCAGTAGGCAACAGATTGTAGGTGATAATTGCAAGTGAACAGTGATGTTATTCTGTTTATAAAATGAATCCCTATGATGTCGGTAATCCTACAGTGCAGACTCTTAGGCTGCCCACACTGTATGATATTTCAAGGTGAGGTACTTAATTATTATCCTCCAGAATACAATCCTTCCATTTCTCCTCATAATTTTAAATTCCTTTATTGATTGGAAATTATTTACCTCAAAGACTTTCAGTGTCACACATGGCTCTTTAAATTTGTTGTTGGGCTGCAAGGCTTCATTTCCCTCCTCTCACACAGCAAAATTTTAAAACCTCAGTAGGATAAAAGAAATAAATATTTCTTACCTGGATCATACAAACTGACTGCATTCCAGGAGGTTTTAAAGGATTTGCTCTCTCTAGCATTGTCTGCATTTGAACAGGCCTCAGAGTAAAAGATGTTGTCTTAAAAATATTGGTGAGAGTATATGGGAAAGCGTCAAGCAATTTACTAAAGAGAGGGTCTAGTTTCAACTTACATGTCTTTCTAAAAAGGAAAAAAAAAAAATATATATATATATAAAAGCAAACTTGAACTTCTTAGACTCCTGTACAAAAACTCTGGTATTTTCCTTAGTTATTCCATATTAAAAACATGTGGAATTATGCAATAAAATTACCATTTTAAATTTCATATACTTCACAGAATGATTAATTTACATTATAGGTTGTAAAAGATGTGAAGCATGTCTGTGTACTAGACAATGATAGCCAAAAGAATCAGTGATAACTCAAATGCCACAGAAATTGGAATATGACACAAATATACAAAACATATTTTCAGCTTTTTTATGCACAAACAAGCTTTGCTAATTTGTACTTAAGGGTTGGCTTAGAGAACACCCATTTGGTTAATTTCAATAGATCTTCAGCTCCCAGGGAAGCTCTAGAAGGTTGGAAAAATGCTCATGTTTTGCAAAGTCAAACAGGGTAAAAGAATTTTCACAACAGTTATAGGGGAAGAATGAAAAGGCTGATAAAAATTAAACAAGTATATACAAGTTACACAAACTTATAGATCTAGATTTTGACAAAGAAATAAGATTTTAGCTTTTCTGGTGTATTGCATGTTTAAATGAGAAAGAGGATTCTGCAGATATAAAGAAATGAGGTTTGTCTACAAGAAGCTACTGTGGTAACTATAGCTTATGCACACATTATAAGGCTATTTTTAAACTAGCTACCTTGGTTATTGCTGTTGCAGTGAGATGCTCTGAGGAATATGTACACTGGATACCTACTTGGATTCTGAATCTCTGATTGTCCAGGGCTTCCCTGCACACTAAGTATATATGAGAAATGTTCTTGACTCAGCAAGAATAAACTTCCCATCCCTTTCCATGCCCATTTATTTATATGTGTCTAAACATAACAATCCATTAGTCTCAATAATGGTGATCAGTACGAGATCAGATTAGAAACACCAGAAAATCTGCTAAAACAGAAGGAGTAACAACATCATGGACTTTTGCCAGTTTCATATGGATTTGGGTCATTGTCAAAAGATTCTACTGCTCATTATCAGCTCCTAAGCAATGTACATTTTATAATTAAATGATAGGTCTCAGATTCTAAACACTTTTCATAAACTACTAGATAAAATCTTCAGAGTTTATACGTGTAGACTAAAGACAGGTTTTCTTCTGTAATAGGAATATCTTTGATCTTCTCTAAGAAAATTACTTCCCATTTTCTGATCTCATGGTATCATGACATGGGACTTGCCTTCCATCTAACCATAGAGAAAGAAAGTGTGTCTATGAATTTGCTGGGTGGACTATGACAATCAAGGTTACAATGCTGTCTTCAAATTGAAGGAATATTTGAGCTTCTGTAATATGAGATTAAACTCTCTTCTAGCAATTGGCCAGTGAGAGGATTGTGGCATTGTCAGTGAATCAGTTCTTTAGTTCTGTCTGATTGCTGCCTGCAATCCATATCAATTGCACAGGAAATGATGTGATTAATCCTATATATCTTTGTTTGGAACCCACAGTTACTATTTAATGTAATTACTTCCCAACTGTGGTTTTGTTTGAAAATAAGTGTTCGCTTGCTTTATTTATTTATTTTAATTTCAAGTCTTTCTGTTGTGGTGTGCATGCTGGAAGCATCTACAAGAATTAATGTCTATCCAACATTTGCTTTTCTCTCAAGATTTGGAAATTTTTGCCACCCCCCTCCCCCTTACTTTCAGCTGCACAGTTGTTAACAGCCCCTCTGTTGGACTACAGTGGATTTGTTTTCCACTCCATATTTGTATCTTACTGTGCCATATAAAATCTTTGGCTGGTTGCATGGCTCGGTTATATCAGCTATTGGAAAAGAAAGTTAACCAAGGCAGACTTCCAATTCCCATGTTTGTTTTTTTTTTTTCAAGGTTATGTTTGGGGTCTTACCTATTTTTTAAAACAGCAACAAGAAAGAGCAGGAAATACTTTCAGAATTAAAAAGCAAAAAGGTCTGTTCCTTTCTGCCACTTTAGTACCACCTTATTGAGAAGTTTACTCTGGTTATGGATGCTTGTTTTAAAAAGGGCCATTCCTATTTTTTTTCTGTATAATACACTCTCTTCTTTAATATTCTTAGTGGTGTGTCACGGTTTAACTGCAGCTGGCAACTAAGCACCACACAGCTCCTTGCTGACTCCCCTCCAGTTGGATAGGGAGAGAGAATCAGAAGGGTAGAAGTGAGAAAACTCATGGGTTGAGAAAAATACAGTTTAATAATTGAAATAGAATAAAATAATAATAAAACCAACAACAATAGCAATAATAATAATGAAAAGGAAAAAAAACAGAGAGAGAACTAAAACCCAAGAAAGACAAGTGATGCAAATGAAAACAATTGCTCAACACCAACTGACCAATGTTCAGCCATTTCCCAAGCAGCGGCCCCCCAGCCAACTTTCCCCCCCAGTTTATTGCTGAGCATGACATCCTATGGTCTGGAATATCCCTTTGGTCAGTTGGGGTCAGCTGTCCCAGCTGTGTCCGCTCCCAACTTATTGTGCACCCCCAGCTTGCTTGCTGGTGGGGTGGGGTGAGAAGCAGAAGAGGCTTTGACTCTATGTAAGCACTGCTCCGCAACAAGGAAAACATCCCTGTGTTATCAACACTGTTTTCAGCACAAAACCAAAACACAGCCCCATACTCGCTAGTATGAAGAAGATTAACTGTATCCCAGCCAAAACCAGCACATGTTGTCACCATTCTTGGTAGCAATGGTAGGAAAAATGGTAAAATAAGAAGACAAAGAAAAAGGTCCAATAAAAAATTAAATTTATTTTATTAAAGTCTTGATTTCTTCCTTCTTACCCTTCTTTCTGTGAGGATCCAAAACAAAGAACAGATTCTGTATTAACTGCAATTTGCTACGCCATCAAATACTACCACATAACACTTTATTTATTTCATTCTATTAATTTATTTATATGACTATTTACTAGTACTTTGAGAGTTTTATGATTAATTAATAACAAAATGCAAGACTGAATTTTGATCTGTCTGTTGTTTCAAATTATTCAGATAACTCCGAAATATTTCAATATAAATATATCACTGCAGTTAACAAGAAAATTACACACTTGATTTCATCTCTTAAACTAAAAAAAGTTAAATGGATCTACAACAGCTTACCTCAGAGAAACCCATCCAATGATATTTGCTTTCAGTGTAACTCAGAAAAACATTTTTCAAGCATGTACTATTCTTTAGTTACACATCTAAATCCCATTAAAATGAATGACACAATTAAATGCTAGCTTAGGTAGGAAATTGCTTAACTGTGTACTTCGTTTTGTCACTGAGGCCATATTTGATGCAAACCAGCATTTTATGTTATTTCGATTAAACAAGTTACTTTTTCAGATTCCTATACCATCTTGCTTGCTTTAGGAGAACAAAATACACTTAAAACCCGCTGAAATCAGTGAAAGTTAGATGAAGAAAATCTGTGAGGACATTGCACTTTATATTACCAAATTTAATTACTATCACACTTAGCTTTCATGTACTCTAACACCTTTAACTGAAATACACTGCACTTAGTTGCTAATTGCTGTAAAACAGTGTTTCTTAAGCTTGTTATGTGTGTATTTATATAAATACTTATTTGCATGTAATATTTAGTTTGAATATAATTGAATATTTCAAGAGGGAAAATCAGCTAGACCACATTTTTCTGAACCCAACACACAGTTTGAGCTGTCACTGTGTTTGCTTTGTGGCTGACATTTCACTTTGCCTCAAATATGTTGCAATGATAAGAAGAGATTTTGCAAGGCTAAATACTAAAAGACCTGATGAGAAATAACAAGTGCTGTTGATGCTGTTTAAGTATGTGCTCCTATAGGTTTGTTTGTAGGTTATGGCAGGGCTGGTGAACTCAGCAGGACCTTGCAACAGGAAGAACAGTAAGAAAAAGTGTTGCAGACTGCAGTGTCAATTTAACTTTTCAATAGCTATACCCAGAAATGAGCAAAAAAGTAAAAAAAGTTGTCCTGTCAGTCAATATCTGTTTCCATATCCCAGTGTAAGTTTTCATTCCACTTTTAAAAGTCTTATGTCCAACTATTCAGCTATTAAACAACTTGTTCTGTAGAAGGAAATTCTGCCAACAGGCTTCCTTCAAGATTGACCCAAGGAGCACATGTGCTTTAAGTAGCTCATTCACATGCAGATCTGCATTTCATTCCTGCCCATTTCAGAATTTTCCATGTGACTTTGGGATTTTACTTTGGTTTCTTCAATCTGAGCATCCTCAGCTGTAAAATAAGGTTAATAACACTTACTAGCCCTGGTTTTGTTTTATAGAATGTGAGTTCTTTAGGGCATAGACCAACTTTATACATTTGCATAAGACATAACAAAATCTTGGCAAAGGTCTTCAAATGCTATTAAAGTGCATAAAATAATAAAAAGTGCATTATCTTTAATTGGTTTTACTTTATGTCCTCCTAAATTCAAAGCAATAAGTTTAGGTGAAGAGCAGTATAAAATATGATACCATTAACATCATATCACAACTTCTGAGATTACTTTATTCCTTGCACATAAAACCTGCAGAAGACAACCGTTAACAAAGAAGCCTGTGGAAGGACTCTCGCCTCTTGAGGCACAACAGTGATGGGTATCGTTCAGGCTCTGTCTTTCTCCCAGATGGTCAGAGGATTTTTCTCTAACTTGAACAGCAGGATGGGTGAGGTTCTCTAGAGTAGAAGTCCAGGCTTCAGCAGGAGGTTTTGCTAATACAGTAGCAAAACAGATCTTTCTGACAGTGATTAAAAAAATAAAATAGAAAATGTTTGTTAGTGTAGTATCTGTTTATCTGGGTGTCACTATGCAGTATGTCTTTCTGTTTTCAGAGAAGGTTCAGATGGAAAAGCTTTTGGTATTACACCAAAATAAATATTGGTAGTATACCAATATAAAATCTTCCTTACTTTTAGAGATACCCAATTTCTGCCATAACAGCTACAGCAAAGAGATCACTTTCTACCAGAAGTCTTTCTTGCTAACCCTGAAATCTGTAACAATCTGAGGTAGCAATGAACCTGAAACTAGAAGGTAATTCCTGCATAATGCAGTAATTGTGCGATTAGCAGCAGGGACAGAACTGATGAACTGGTTAGGAACAATTTGTGTTTGCCTTCTCTCTTGAATTACTAAACCAAATGAGAAGTGTAAGGAAGAAAAAGCAAGATAAAGTAGAAATAATCTACCTTGTTCAAACTAATTTTGTAATTCCCTTCAGAGCAACTGGAAATGTAGCCACAGAATACAATTTGCACAGTTTTTTAATAGATCATGTAATTTTCCACATATTCTGTACGGGAATGTAGAATATGAATGGGATTGAGGTGCTCTATTCTGATATGGAAAAAATGGGGAAAAAAGAGGAAAGAAGATTAAAACAGAACTTTAATTGCCAATTATGTTACAAAATGTAATAAAGCAAACCCACACTAGTTACTTTTCTTATACTAGTGATTACTGGCCAGTAAAATTGCATAACCTAAAGGAGATTTTTTTCTTCAGTATATCCAGTTTCTTCCCCTTGGCTGTGTTTTTCCTTCAACTCTAATGCCAGAAGTTTGTAGGTGGCCATTATGTTTTATAATCACAGAAATTATTCCTATCACATAATTACTGAACTGTCCTAAGCACAGATGTACTTTAATGAGCCTTCAGGGAATTGGATTTAACTTTCTTCTGGTTCTGACTGGCTAAAAACCATTCACGCACTGCTTGCAGAGTTCACTGCTCGCATATGGATCGTATCTGCTGTCAGTCCTTGCTTCTGCTCTTTAGACTTTGATCACCACAGCTATCTCTTCCTTCTGAAGCTTTTAAAATATGTTGATTTTCCTTATTTAATTTACTGATGTGCTAAGGCAAAAATATCTTGCTTTGGAAACACTGTCTGAGTGTTGCAGACTGGCTTTCCTGGATGAAGTAGACTACCCCATTTCCCAAGGCAAATACTCCTTGTTTAGCTTTCTGCCAAAGGAATTACTACTTTGTGGACTCTGTGTACCAGTGCATTATAGTAGAAATGCTCTGCCTTTGGAATCAGGCTATAGATTAAATGGGATCAGCAAATATTATTTTAGTAAAAAGTCATGGCAACATTTAAAATTCTTTAACTTTAAATGTTTTCATTTAAAGGACTGTAGGTCTTCTGACCCTGGCCAGCTCCCGCATTCATCTATACAAACCTTATGAGAAAAATCTTCCCATTGTCACATTGCTCATGCTACTACCTAAGATCCCCCTTGGTATTTTAAACAGGAAGCATATATCTAACAAATCATCCTGATTTTGGTTTTTAGTTATCCATAAAAGTGGACAAATAATTAATTAATTAGAACCTTTGCTACTTCCTAGGACCATAGGAGAAATATACGTAAAGATTTGTATACATATGGATTTTCCAGTAGATAGGTACATTCTCTAAACTATAAAAGACATTAGTTCAAAGAAGCCAGATGAATAATTGCTATCAGAATATCGTATTGGGAAACCTGTAGTGCTTTACCCAAAGGATATTAAGAAGTCTATGTAACTGACAAAGAAAAAAGTCTGGCGAGTCATCTGATGAGGTTATCAAAGAGACAAAATTTGTAATATAAATGCCAGACCACAGTATTTAAAAAAAAATAAAATCCCAAATTATCCAAAAATCCTATCTTTTGCTTAAAAAGTAATCAGAGGAGGACTGATTTTTTATTTTCCTCTAGCCTTTTAATTCTTTAAGATTCATGTTTACAAGCTTTGTATTGCAACTTAGCTAGAAAAAGGTTAAAAAGGAAAGCTGGTGGGGTTTATATAGCTATTTGATTCTAACTACAAAGTATATAAGAAGAAATATTTCTAGTCTTACAAAATATCTGAGAGAACTGCAAGACTGTGAAAAATCAATTAACACCACCAACAAAAAATAATCTTGTCAACTTTTAGCTGAATCCCAGGCTAGTAGAGCAACCTTCCAATTCCAGTTCCAAATTTCCAGACCCAAACTGTTGTACAAGGTTGGTCACAATGTCACATACTAGGCTGTCATAACAACATTACCAATATACTTTTATCCCTCTCCTTTTTTTTTTTTTTAATGAAAATGACAAATTCTGAGGTAAGTCATACTGCAAATGGATGCCGATCTGTCTTTTGTACAACCATCCTAGAACAAGTGTAACAAGGTCATTAGTGCATCCAACCTAGAGGAAGAATAGCAAAGCCTGACCCTGCTTGCATTCCACTGTTGATGAAAATGTCCCACAGACAAGAACTGAGAGGGACTTCACATCAAAAAACTCATTAAGGTAAGAATGACTATTTAAGTTCAATAATTCATGCCCTATTTATCAGGAAAAGTTTGCATTTAGAATGTATTGGTAGGTTAAACACTATCATGAAAAGATCAATAGTACATGAAATCTTAGTGTAAGACTATATCGCCTTCAACATTACTAATACTAGCTATGTTTTTAAGCACAAAGTGGGGTTTGGAGGATCATTTTTAGTTTTGGTGGTGATACAGATGATCCATATTCTCTTGCAGAGCTAGGAAAAGACAGATAAAATAAACTGTTATTTGACTGTCAGTGTGCAAAACAGTGATTCTGACTTTAGTAGTCCTAGAGTAAAGAACAAGAAAATAAAAGTAGACAGTAATCTGTTTTTGAAAGTCCACTTAAAAACCTCAGAGCCACAGAACATGATCAAATGGTAGATAATGACTAGTATTTTACTGTTTTATGAGAAATAGAAATGTAAGTCAGTAAACACAGTTTAAGTGTGTTCAGATTCTACATTGATGTCATAGATAAGTTTTCAATGCTACCATAAATGAGGCTTTATAAATTAAATATATATAAATTGCCCCATTCCAATAATGAATTTCCCATACTCTCCATAACTTTATCAAATCTGAAATCTTCAGCAGTCATTTATTAATTTGACAAATGTTATCAATGAGACAATGCTTTAAAAATTTCACTGTGAACGCATATTCCTGCTGGTAGGATTTATTTACAGTGATGTTGTTGCAGCACACAGAAACATAACTTGTACAGGAGAATTTTGTGGGATCAACTGATAATAAATGTCTACAAACATAGTAGAGAAGTACTGTAGCTAGTGTAATTGCAGACATTAGCTAAAACAACCATATTTTGGATCCAAACTTGCAGATAGGTCTGGGGTAATAATACAGATCTGCTAACATTGCCAGGTGAAATTTTTAAAGGTAAAGCTTTTGTAATATACTTTCTCACACATACACAGAATCTGTAGGTTTTGGCATAACTAGAACAAAGTCTGCTGTAATAACGGTGACTAACTCTTGGCCTATAAACCGTGTAAACATTTTGAAATGGATCACCACAAGAACAAATCAACAAAATGAAAGCAATACTAAAGCATTACTTAGCAAACAAAAGGGTGGCAGAATTTAAAGCTAATGGAGTGACATTGCAAAAATCTATTTTGGTGGTCAGTTAATCATACTGAGTGACACATCCAATATTAGTGTGACTATTCAGGAAGTCCAGCGCTGTCAGAGTTTGCTTATGTAGAACTACTGTCTCAGACACAAAAACTGTATTGCCAATCTTTATTTATGGTATAGGTACAGATATAAGGTGTGCAATTATTAGATAAACAAGTACAAATTTTCTTGATAAAGACCACTGTCTGTCCACCACCTCACACTACATCTTGAAAGCAACACTTTCATTGAGATAGGAGATTATACACTTATTATTAGCCACTTTATTGTTATTATTAGCCACTTCAGCATTGATAAAAGTCCAAGAAATCACTGATGTGTGAAATACTGAAATACTGATGAAGGACACATTAAAGACATAAACACAACCAGGTTAATGTTCTGTGATTTCATATGACATTATAAAAACCTCTCAGTAGACATACAAAAACTTAGAAACATTCTCATGTTAGCAACATTCTTTCTAAAAATGATTCCCTCTGTCCTCTCTTGTAGCTAAGGAAATTTCTTGTCACACAGGCAAGGCAGAACCATTACCTGGAAGCCAGTTTCAGAAGCAAAAACAGTTTTTTAATTTGCTTTTGTAGTAGACAATAAATTCCAGTTCTGTTTTAGTTTTTCTTGCTTGTGAACTAGCACTGGAAATGAAGCAAGATGATGAGGATATCAGAGATTTCAAGGTTTTTTACTCATATGTAAATTAATGGATACTAATTACAAGTGCTTCCAAATGTCTTTAAGAACAACTAATAAGCAGCTAATAAACAACGTTTGCATCTATGAAAGGACATTTCCCTATGGTTGTCTTCTGCTTATTTCAAACATTGGAGGGTGTAACATGATCCTGGTCAACAACAAGCTTTTGTCCTTGAGTATGTGTCTGTGTGTGCATCTGTCCATCCTATGGAATACTAAAAAACACTTAAAACTTAAGGACCAATTAAAAAAAAAATAATCCCCAAATTTAGGAAGTTTGTTCTTTTGTAAACATAATTCTACAAAATCTAGTGTTACAGAGATGGTAGAAAAATGGGTCAACTGTTGATGGATTCTTCTCGTGTAGGAACTAGGGACCACGGATGGAAGTAGTAGCAGCCAAGCAAAACCCAACCAGATTAGGTGATTCAACACATAATGGGCAATAGACCTACAGAACTCCTTGTCAAAAGAAGGGGTAGATGCAAAATGTTTACAGGGGTTCAAAGGGAAACTGGGAAAGGACTTAGAATTGAAACCAGATCTAACTAAGGAAGCCCCTGTGTTAAAAGTAGAAAAAACAAGGAAAATGTTTTTGAGAGATACACACACATGCTCTGCTCTTTCTTTTCCTAAACATTTGCATAGGACTACTTGTGAAAGACTGAATTGTTATCTCAAGTTATTGATCTCAAGGATTGTTTGCTGTGATTTATCCCAGAGATGGCTTGTTTAAGCAGGACACTCCTCTGGCCATGACGATTTTCAGGCCACTGAGGCCTCCAGGGGAGGAGACAGGCAGGAGCCGGCGAAGCATGCAGGAATGTGGAGGCTACCATTCTCATGTAAACTGTAGTCTTTGAGACAAGGTACTGGTTTCTGGTGTTGATCACGCGAAGGTCATGTGATAGATGACACCTGCAGTGCGTGAACACTGCATGAACAGTACGTATGTGCATGCATCATCGAAATATGCCCTACAAAAAAACTGTGGAGACAAGCCGTGGTGTGCACCCACCACTGAAGAATTGAAGACTGAGGACCAACAGGACGCTGCTGGATCCATGGTGGTGACTATCCTTGCAACTCTATCCCAACTGCTTGCTTGATTTCTGCCTTTTCTTCCATTCTATCCTATTGCTACTATTTTCTGCTTTTGATGCTTTTGATAATAAAAGCTGATGTGCAGAAACAGACTCCACAATCAGTGAGATTGTAAAGTAGGTATGTTCATTCAGCGCTGGGCAGCACGGGGGGTAGTCCCACCAAAGTCGTGCACGCCTGACTCGGCAGTTTGTCTCAAGTTTATACAGTCAAGTGTTACATATACATAGAGTTTTGCAATACGCCTATACATAGGCATGACCTATCCCCGCTTCATATTAAAATTAGCTCCAGGAAGTCATTTCCATAGTCTCCTCTCAACTGTGCTTGCGCAGTGCCTCCTTATGGTGGTTGTCTAGTGGTCGTGAAGATGAAGGCTGCATGTCTTCTTCACAGTGAACTCTTAACCTTCTGTCCCTGTGCAGACTCAGTCGCTCCTTGGCATTTATCCAAATCACAAGGCCGGTCTTGGCTGGTCGACTGCTGCTTCTTATCAGGGACTGTCTGATGCCCCAGCCAGCCTCAACAATGCAAATGTTAAATATCACTTCTCATCCCCTTGGGCCGTGTCTACCTCTATTGAAATTTCTTTAACTTCATTATAAGCTAGATAATTATTAAACAGTTCCTATCTACACCCATATATCTACTATATCTGCTAAGGTTCCTTTGGCTCCCCGTCTCAAAGCTCTTTTGGGTATACAGCATTTGACCTTGTTTGTGTCTTAATCTCGCTTTTGGGATCGTATTGAAACCTTCCCTGACATTGGATAGGGACACTACTGTCAAAGATGGGCCGTTGTCTAAAGGGACCATTGACCTGAACCAGGGTGGTTATTCTTTTGTCCTCATGTGAAATTATGAAAATACGCCCCCAGGCTTCAGCATCCCCTGAGGAGATCATCTTCTCCTGAATATCAATGAAGGTATCTAAAGGATTGTGCCTACAGGATTCTGAATCACGCATTTCATTTCTCCCTTTAAGCAAAAGCACTGCAATACTAGCACCAGCACAGTGAATACCCATTGTTAATTCAAAATTCTTTTTCTTGGCTTCTGTATTTATTTTTTGTTTTTAGCAGACATGACTCATACAACTGAAACATGCAAGAAAGCTAAAGTAATCTTACAAAGATGGAACATGCGTGAACTGGTCTGCCAGAGAAATGTGTTATCCCCATGTCATATTCAAATCTGCATTTCAGCCTGGAGGTTACATCCTGAATGTCACAAATTTTTGAACATCTCAGCTGCTTTCTGCACTTGTACAGGTTTAATTTTTAAACTGTATTTTTAAACTGTACTGTATGTTTTTAGTCTTAATCAAAATCAGGGCACTTTTAGGGCTGCAGCCAAGCAGAGGGATAGCTTGTAGAAATAAGCATGCATGTACATCAGAGGGAGCATGCTCTTGCCAAGTTAAAAACTTTGTGTAGGTCAATCTCTAAAGTCTCTTTTATTCTTCAAACTTTCAGGTTTACTTTGATGTTCACTAGTTCCTTAACAAATCAGCTACTTACGTATCAGGTTCAACACCAATTTGTACCAAGCGAGAGCTGTGGTACTTACAAACTCTTCCTTCCTGCAAACTGCAATCATCCCTTCATGATTCATGTAGGTTATGACATTAGTGGTGAGTTATGAAGTTAATAAGAAAATGGAAAAACAGCAGAGATTGTTATACACTATTAAAATAGTTATGATTCTTCTTGAGAGGTATGACACAGTCAATTGTTCCTTACTCTTCCCTGCATGTTACCTTTTCCAGACTAAAATTTCTATTGTAGATTGCACTATAGTTTGGATTCCATCAAGAAGCTACGTGAAAGCTTTTTAATATAGCTATATAGACTCAAAAAACCATCCTGACAGTCTGACTAAGATATCAACACAAATTTTTCCTTCCTAGATTGCCCCACGCAAAGGAAGATCCTTCTTTGCAAGCAACTGATATTTTGTAATTTCATTAAGCTTAAAAAATTTCTATATATGCTTTGGGCTGTTTACATATTACTGTTTTATAACCTGCTGGTCTCCACAGAAATTTCTTGCAAGAACTGAAAAATATTCTCTCTTTATTTACTCATCAGGATATTAATGCTGCAGGTGGGAGCAGGAATGAAAAGGAGGAGACCATATGCCTGCAGCAAATATTCATAGGAAATAATCTTCAGTTAGGTAGGCAAACACACACATTGCGACTGACTACAGCATGCCCTGTGTTCTTCCAAATAGTAATATTGCCAAGTTATTTAATGTTGTACTGGGAGATTTAAAAAGAGAAAAAAAAAGAAAGAGAAGAATCAAAAGGGTGAAATCTGTCCAAGAAATCAGTGCTAACTTCCTGACCTTGTTTGAAATTCAGGCAAGGCCCTCAGAAGATTTAATATCCTAGTCTCAAGAGTTAATTTATGGTACTTGTTTTGAACCCAAGATTTCTGTGGCTTATGTCCAGATGTTTACTCTGATAAAATATAATTATTATGACATTTAGCACACATCTCTAATTTAAGTACTAGATTGGTTAAAAAAAGCAACTTCTGTTTACATATTTTCTATGCCCAAAGAGATAGGTAAATGTGGAAATGCATGCCTGAGTGACTAGCTATCTATTTAATGAGGTTTTTTTTTATTTAAGGGCAACACAGAAAGGACCTGTGGAAGGTGTTACAGTCCAGGAAATTATTCAGCTGACCTTGCATTGATTGACGTCAATAATTCCACATATCATGGACCAGTCCTTGTGTGTTCATACAAATATTACTTTCAAAGAGAAATACTATATGATACTCAGATGTGTTTCAAATCTAGACAATGCCTATATGGGAAGGTTCCCACATCTCTTAGGCACCCTTAAAATATTGACTAAGTATTGCACAGTGTGCAACAACAGTAGCTAGCACATAACCATTGCCCTGTTTGCTTGACAAAATAATGCCCTGGAGCACCAAGACTGTTGCTTTTAATGTTTTAAGTTCTGTTATTGCTGAGGTCACCTGCAGAATTGCAGCACTTTTACACATTACGGAGAGGTGTATGAACACACAGACAGATGGTCCTGCCTAGAGAATTATACTTTCCTCAAATCCTGGACATCATTAAGCATGTTGTTTTATTCAGAAATACAAAAGGAAATAATGGACAAACCTTTTTGTGCCTGGACGATGCAGGTAGAATTTATAAAACATACCTAAATAAAGAGGATAGTTAATTCCCACGATTTTCAAATTAGTTATTTATTTTTTTCTGCAACATCTAATGCTGGTGATTGATAGATGCTAAGTTCAGGAACTCATGTTTTGATCCAGTTTATCTTTGTCTTTAATTTGATAATTCTTATCCTTGAAAATTCCATAAAATCTCTCAGAAAGGGGAGCACTTTTAACAGGAACACACTCTGACTTAATTCTTTTCAGAAGAAGACAGTGGCAAAAGCTACTGTTTGCTTGGAATTAATGAACAGCAGCAGCATCCACACATATGTACAAGATGCCATCATGAGTACTTGCAACTGAGGAGAAAAATTGCTGGTTTGCTGCTATTACTTTCAGTGACAGTTAGGCTGTAGGAGCCTACCATGCTTTTGAAAAACTTCACTTGGGCACGTCAATCATTTAAGGACTTCAGAAAAAAATATCTCCTGCTTTAATATGTTAGGCAGGCATAGAGAGATACCAAGTGATGCAATGAGATATCAAAATCATTTAGCAGATAAGTGGCAAAGCAAAAATAGCAGACACCCTCACTCAAAGTACCAACCCTCTAAACACCAACACATTGACCCCAGCAGCAAAAATGATGCTAATTAGCGGCTTTTAAGAAAAAAAAAAAAAAAAAAAGAAGTAAAAGATAAGGTAACAAAGGAAGAGAGGCAGGATGGGTGTTTATTACTTGCAAGCTGCATCTTCTTCAAAACACACATCAGACAGCTACTCAGCAGACTGTGACATCCATTGAAATTATTTTCAGTACTGTAATGTTACTTCCTGAAACTACCATTACCTAAGAGTGACCGTGCTAAAAACTGTATTTGAAACTACTCATTATGGACTGACAAACATAACACTCATTAAATGGTCTTGGTACTTTCCATGGTGTACCATGTATCATCTGGATACTTTTGTTACCTGAAAGCTTCTATACCTTCTAAAAGAAGCAATATATTCACCTGAAAAATTATATTCCCTTAAAGTTTTTAACCTGTGTGTGTAGATGTTACAAATATTAACTCTGTTCTTTCTTTGAGAAGGAGGAACTTCAGAACATTCACACAGTGTTTGCAATCCAAAAGCATTAAAATTGACTTGACATCCTCTGAAGGCCCTGGGAGTACGGTCACATAGCGCAGGCAAATCAAATACAAGAAAAATAGGTTTTGCCTCAACCTAGAAAGCAAATAGCATCCCACTGTTACACCAAAGGGCTCCATGTTTCATTGACACATGCTAGTTCCCCGAATTCTCCCATTTCTTTCCAAAGCACCTAGAAAGGTACATGTCCTGACACTCACTAGCACTCAATGGATGGAGACTGCTATTGGGGAGTTGATGCAAAAATTGAGACATGGTGAGACAGCTTGCAAAACTAGGGAGAGCAGTGGATGGGTACAACCTCTTCAGTATAGGTGGGCAGGGAGGAAGAGGAGGACAGGTTAGTCCTTAGTGTGATGGAGTAGCTCAGACACCCAGGGCTCCTTTATGGGACAGGTGACGGGGTGAGAGCTGGAGGTCAGGGTCAGAGGACGAGACAGTGAGACAGATGACACCATGGTGGGAGTGTGTTACCAACCACCTGGTCAGGGATGAGTAGTGGACCAACTTCAACAACCTGAATAAGTCTCTGGGTCACCAACACCAGCTGTCTTGGAGGTTACACCTTCCCACCTTCCTGACATCTTCTGGCTGGGCATTGTGGTGGGACACAAGCTGTCAAGGAGATTTTGAGGGGGTGTCAGAGATAACTGCTTAGAACAGGTCCTGGACGGGTCAACCAGGCTGACACACAATTGGATCTGCCGTCCACTAAGAAGGAGGAACAGGACAGGAGGTAACAATCGCTGGCAGCTCTGGTTACAGTGACCATGAAATAGAGGTGTGCGAGATCCCACAGTGAGGGATGTGAGTAGCAGAGCACAGACCTGGAACTTCAGGCAAGCAGATTTTGGCTTACTCAGCGAGTGGGTAGGTGGGATCCCAAGGGAGGCATATCTGAAGGGCCAGGGAGCTTTAGGTAGCTGGCAGAGCTTTAAGGGTAATGTTCTCCAAGGGTGAGAGAAGAACATGCCCGTACTCAAGCTGACATCTCAGGAGACCAGCATGGCTAAGTGGGGAATTCATAGAGCTCCAACTCAAAAAAAGCTGCACATAGGAGGTGGAAGCTGGGGCAGGTGACAAAACAGAAACTTAGAAATGTTGGCTGGGATTACAGGGGTGGTGTTAGGGAAGGCAAAGCCTAACTAGAGTTCAGATTGGCAAGTGAATTCAACGGCAATGGGAAGAGATCTTATGGCTAAACTAAAGGTAAAAAGCTGAACAGGGAAAACATAAGGTGATTTGAGACAATGGACACAGCTAATTCTAAGGCGAACAGTGCCTTCTTTGCCTTGGTTTTCACCAGCAAGTTCTCACACGCTTCTGTGTGTAGAGACTGGGACCCCTACAGTTCAGGCAAGGGCAGTGTGCAGTCCTACTCAGGGCAAGCACAGCCCTAGCAGTGGTGCTGGTGGGACCAGGGGCAGCTCTGGGGAGAAGGCTGCCCTGGCAGGCAGTGAGCTGAGCAGGGCCAGAGCAGTTGGAGGTAAGGAAAAGATTTTCCCTGTGAGAACTATGAAGCAATGTAGCGAAAGCCTAGAAAGGCTACATGACTGTCCTATATATAGGTGCACAATTGTAATAGATTTTGGTATAATCCTGGTGAAGTATACCACTGCTGTGTATTATTAGGACATATTCTAGGATGTTTATGAACTTAACTATAGAATCATAGAATCATAGAATGGTTTGGGTTGGAAGGGACATTTAAAGGTCATCTAGTCCAACCCCCCTGCAATAAGCAGGGATGTCTTCAGCTAGATCAGGTTGCCCAGACCCCCATTCAACCTGATCTTGAATGTTTCCAGGGATGGAGCATCTACCACCTCTCTGGCAAACCTCCTCCAGTGTTTCACCACCCTCACCATAAAAAAATTCTTCCTTATAGCTAGTCTAAATCTACCCTCTTTTAGTTTAAAACCATTACCCCTTGTCCTATCACAACAGGCTCTACTAAAATGTCTGTACACATCTTTCTTATAAGCCCCCTTTAAGTATTTAAAGGCCACAATAAGTTCTCCCTGGAGCCTTCTCTCCTCCAGGCTGAACAACCCCAACTCTCTCAGCCTTTGTGCACAGGAGAGGTGTTCCATCCCTCTGATCATTTTTGTGGCCCTCCTCTGGACCCACTCCAACAGGTCCATGTCTTTCTTGTTACTCCAGAGCTGAACACAGTACTCCAGGGGGGTCTTACTAGAGTGGAGTAGAGGGGCAGAATCCCCTCCTTCAAGCTGCTGGCCACGCTTCTTTTGATGCAGCCCAGGATATGGTTGGCTTTCTGGGCTGCAAGCTCACATGTCCAGTTTTTCATCCACCATAAATATGAGAACTGGGACATCAGAAGTTCTGCAAATTCTCCCAACATATGAGCAAGTAAAATGCTTAAGAATATAGTTAATATTTTAGTTACGATCAGGTGTTTTCTTGAAAACCATGTGCTTAGATAATTTCTTGAATGAATGTCTCAGTGCAATCAAATTCCCTGCTATCTCTGCTGCCATAAACATCCCCAAAGAATTAACGTCCCATGGAAATTTTAGAAGTCTTTACACCCATGATTCACATTTCAAGATGCATCTAAATTATTTTATTCATGGAAAACTACACTTTTACCTTCCAGGAGCGCTGCTGATGAAGCATTGCTCACAGTGTTAGAAGCTCAAGATGTTCAGCTGTGCATGTGCATGTGTTTGTTCCTATTTTCTCGTGACTGCAAGAGAAAGAGAAATAGAAAAAGTGGGCTATTTAAATTCTGGGAAAATGCTTAAGAGAAAAAGAGGAAAGGCAGCACATACAAATAGTCTGTTTGTTTGTTTGTTTGTTTGTTTGTTTGTTTTAATTGCATTAACAGTCAATATTAATTAAACTCCTTAAGAAGAAAAAGTTACCACCATCCACTTTCACGTTCTTGGAATCTTCTATTCCTATAGACTTCTTCAATCTCTGTTTTCCAGCTGGACACACATTATTGCTGGGTGAATCCTTCATACCCAGATTGAAAGAAATATTTCCTGATATCTTCAACAATAGTAATTTCCTTGGATAATCACACTGATCACTGACACAGGAAGAGCTATTTGTTAGAAAGCAACCAAAAGCTGTGAACAGCATCTTCCCTGAGTTGTGCATCTGAGAAATATTTTACAGTGTGGTTATGCACTCATTAACGATTTTGCATGAAAAGGGAATCCTCTCACTTTTTATTTTTCTTTAATTTTAACTTTCTTTTAAACAATATTTCTTTCCATCTAAAATACAAATAAATCAAAACCTGCTGTTATCTGAAAAGTTAATTTATCATTGAAAGTAATAAAAATATTGCTACCTATATTACTTGCCTGTAAAATTTCAATAGGAAAAGAAAACAAAATAAGCAATTAATTAGAAATTTGGCTAGAAAATACACTATAAACAGTGAGCTTGATACTGAGGCTTAAGAAAGGAGAATGGAAGATTAAATATTCTATTCACATGAGAAATACTAATTTATAGCCATTATGGAGGTATATAGGAAGTATCTAAATGAGGTAATATGGGCTAGTTTTTCCAGTATGGAGGAAAAAAAAAAAAAAAAGACAATGCTTGTTAAAACCAAAACTCTCCAGCACAAGTATCGAGCTCCTGACAGTAGCTGTGAGAGCACAGTTGTGCTTCCATAATATACGCTCTCACATTCCAAAAATTTGTGTTTAGGTGATGAAGGACTCATTCGCATTCTCACACTTCCTGGCCTCAGGTAGATTTTTATTCCATTAGATGATTTAATCTTTTTTTGAACTGTATTAAACTTTTGGTTTCCACAGGGTCCTGTGGCAGTGTGTTCCAAAGATTAATTATTCATTATAAAGAATCTGCTTTACTTAACAAGATTTAAACCTGCTGCCCAATCAAGTTATTTAGTACCTTAATTTGATTCTTGTGTTATGAGATCTATTGAGCAATTTTTCCATCATTCATGATTTTATATATTTCAAATCCAGAGTTTATTTAATTTCACTAAATATTTCTTTTACACAATGTGTTGGTTATATGGGAATCTGTGAAGGAGAAATATAAACTTCAGCCAAGGAGGTTTGTAAACCTCCCCACAGCAAAAGTGAGCCAAATGAGCTGTGTCTGGTTGTGGCTATAAGTAAATCACTACTAGTTGACCTGACATATGCAAATAAGCCCCTAACAACATTTTACCAGGGGTACATTTTAAAGTGCTTCACAAACTCTCTGTTAATTTAAGAAAGCCTTACACTAAAATAATAATGAAAATGTGAGATTCGTTTTATTATTTTTGTTTAGGTGTCTCACAGTAAATGCAAATTCTGCAAAACCAATTACAGCTCATTCCTCCTGTAGTTCTGACAAAAAGAGCTGGAGACCTTATATCAAATTAGGTAGGATTGAACTGCAGCTCTTTCACTAGTATTTAGCTTGTTTGTTTTACTGTGGTGAAGGTGAAACATAAATTCCTCTTCTTTCCTTGACAAAAATTAAATGCTTCTAGTGAAGTGCCATCACTCATGGAGAATAATTTAATGAAATATGTTTAACAACGTACAGGATGTGGACATATAAGGTAAAAGAATATCTGCAAGCACACAAATACTCTCAGTGAACTACTTCAGTGCTAAATGTGGATCTTCTGTTGGGTTAGCATGGTGTACTGACTCTCTTGGGGCTTGAATATCACTAGACTTCATGAAAAATCCAAAACAGTTTGGAGATAGAAGAGGTGATAAAGCAAAGCAATACACCTGTATTTTCAGAGAGCTAACTTAGAAAATGTGATAAATGTTGTATTGTAAAGTTCAAGGTTTTCATACTAAAACTGTCTAGCAAGGTTTATATAGGGGTTGATAGATAGCCTAAATCATATATTAGAAGGGTATAATGTATCTTACTGACCTGATGGATGCTTTTTTACCTTGCTCAGTCTCTGTGCAAATGAGAACACAGAACTACCACAGAAGTATTAAATGTTTTCTGTATGGGCTGATAAGAAGTTTTGAATTTTAACATATTCTAAAAAAAAAAAAAAAGCTCTGATGTCAGAGCTTTCTCTTTCATTAAAATAATTCTCATGGTTTGTTTCAGAAACAGAAAACAGCATATGCAGAGCCCCACCAACAGGCTTTTCAGATCAAACAGACTGTTTTTTAGGTAGATGGAGCAAGAAAGAAATCTGTTAGAATATAAAGTTCGGTTCAAGTGGTGACAAAAATCCACGAAGACATAATCAAGGTAGTGGCACCACAATTAGGAGGAGCACATTGTGCTCCAGGTGTTACAATGAGTGGTATCACTGCAGAACATGAGCAATCTACAGTCTGTATTGCCTTCACCCTTACCACAAAGTTTGTTGGTACCATCATGTTACTGCTATTGCATAGACCTGTGGATGTTTGTCAAAGTTCTTTGGTTGCTGCACATTATGTCAGAAGTTTGCCATGAAATAGCTTAATTGTGGTTTTCTCAGTCAAAATCAACTTTACCTTTCTTCTTTTAACGCCAGTTATAAGAAAATAATAATTGGCTCGCTCAGTCTTAAGTGCATCTCTTGCAAATACTACCTGAACTCCAAAACTTTAGTGTTGCTTAACTTAAGCTAAGCCCAAAGTATTAACCCTACCACAGATTCTGTTTTCCCAAGCAGGCCTCTGTCAACATGGGTGGCATCTGTGTCTCGGCTCAATGCTGGGTTAAAAGAGGCACATGCAATCATCTTCTTGTCTTTTCCCACAATGGTTTCCATAGCAGGATTACATGAGCATGTAACCCAAAAAGAAGCTACCTTATACTCCAACCAGGTGTCCAGTCTTGATGATCAAGCACACTACAGTGTACATCAGTCTAGACTTCACTCATCCTTGAGGATCAATCAGTAGGCTCAAGAAGATCTCCTTCCTGTTCCCAGTCAAGAAGAGCTGGCAGCCACCAAACTGCATCCTGTCTAGTGGAGGGATCACATGGAGGAGAACACAGCTGGACCTTAAATAGGATTCTTGTTTCAAGTGTCCCTGATGGCTTTTAATTAGCTGCTACTGTATTTGATTTTTTTTTTCTCCTCCAGAAATAAGTTACAGATCTATTTTTAGTAAATCCATGAGTTACCTTGATAGAAACATGATTGTTTATCAAAGGTCTTTTTCTCCCCTCCAAAATACATCATTTACACTTAAATTTGCACTTAAAATCTTCAGCCAATTTTATAGGAGTGCCTTCTACACATCTGAGGACATGATTAACCTTTGGTGGTGGTGCTGTGTATCAGTTCAGTGAAGTGTTGTATGGGGAGGAGGGATGCAGACCTTTGAGCATGGGTATTCTTTCCTCCTTCACTTAAGTATTCCAAAGGTTGATTTGATCTAATTAACACACACATCAGTATAAATCATTAAAATTTACCATACTGAATTATACAGCTTCAATCTCCTCATGACTATAAAGGCAGGCTATATAATATACTGTTTATTATAATGAATGGAGGAGGCAATGAAAGAACAGTAATTAAGCAAGTTTCCTAAATCATTAAATTCTCAGGTTAATAGTGGAAGATGAAGGAGTACGAACAGTCCTTTTTGTGGCAGAAGCCAGATACACAGGGAAGGTAGTGGGGCAGAAGGGAGAAGGTAGATCAAAGTGCAGTAACAGATACAGAGTAGCATTCAGGCTGACAGTGTCAGTGGGTTTACAAAGTGTAATATCATTGCATACCCTTGACAGAATTAGAATTATGCCTAATAACAACTCATGTCTAGCATTCATTAAATTGATTTATTATAAATTACTTCTTTTTATTTAGTCAATATATTGCATACTGGCATGGAACTATCTTCATTTAAAGTTCCAATTGTAGTTACAATGACATGAGACTAGAAACTGGGAAATGTTTGGAAAAAAAAGTAATAATAAACTAATCTAAGGTTTTCTTAAAGACAGCACATGTGAAATGCTGATTTTTGGCCTTGGAAGCAACCACATAAAAAACTAACGAGGTCTTAGGTGGACAGGCAGGAACCTCTGAAAACTGTCATATACAATGTGATAAAACCGAAGTCAATAATATGGTAATAGTATAATCAAAACACAAACAAAGGCTAATTTGTCAGATTCTGTCACTATTGAAACAGAGAAATTTGCCCACATACTGAGGGATACTTGCATATTCTTTATAATGTGGAGCTACTTTGGGACTGAATATTCAAATACTGCATCTTATATTTAGCTCAGTCTGGGACAGATTTTTTATTGCTTTTAGGCAGGTATGGAACCCACCTAGGACAAACCTTGTGTTTCATGAAGTACAAACTTGACCTAAGATGCTGTTTCTTCCCCGCCCCCCCCCCCCCAAATGCAATGGAAATTAAATACTTATGGGCTACTAGAAGAGAAGACAAAAATGCAGAAAGGTGAAGTAACTTCCCTTATTTATAGAATGGAATTTGGCTAAGAATAAATAGGTACCCTAATATTTTACTTTTTCATCACCTTTGGATCATCTTTGGCCATTTGTGGACCAACTGCCTAATTGTGGGCTCCACATCCTTCAAAAAAGGCTTTTTATTATGTGATCCATTGTTGTACTGTATGATTTGAAGAGATAACTAAGTAAGAATTGCATATCTATGTATTGGTAAGAATTAATTAGGAAATTGTGAGGCCACTGCCAAACAAAAGCAGTGAATCCTAGAAGCTGAACTCAGTAAGAGTTTTCAGAGGGCATAGCATTGACATTTAATTATCCTAGCTACCTCCCCCTCTCTCCCTTTTCTCCCTTTGGTTATGATGATTCTAGGAGCAGCTTTTACAGTCTTCTTGACAGTCTTATTTTAAACGGTAATTCAAAATTATTTAACTTATCTTGTCACTAAGGGGTCACTTATGAACACTGTTCTCCATGGCTAGGTTCAAGAAATTACTTAAACATGTGTTTTAACCCCTATAGTTTATCTTCAGCATTTGCTTCAGTAATTTTAAAATGTTCTTAACTCCTATTGATTACCAGTCTAATGTCACAAACAATCCAATTGAGCAGGTTCCTTCAGAAAGACATTTAAGTGTATCACTAAACATTACCATGCAAGCAAAAATCCTCTATTTAGTGAATGGCAGGTAATAAAGCTGCGTAGCAACTTCTGTTAAGAAAGAACAATGTTTTTCTTTTACCTATACAGGAGAAGAAGATAGTTTAAAAAATGAACATGTAAGAGCTAATGGCGTTATATGGTGATGAGGAAGAACTAGTGGTAGGGGTAGTCCTTTCCTCAAGGACTGAGTTTTCTATAAGCATATAAGTCCTAGTGGTAGTCCTTTCATCAAGGACTGAGTTTTCTATAAGCATATAGCCAAAGCATTTTCTGTGGCTTCTTTTGATCTGATAGGCCTTGCTCTTTCTCAAGGCCAATTGCTGTTGTTAACAGTGTTTCAATTTTTTTAATGTTATACCCTGTGAAATGTGATGTAATTTTTTGCATGAAATATGCAACTGCAGTGATGAATGTTCATCCTCTTGGCACTGTCCAATGCAACTGCTTTGCAGGGCTCAGTCTATAAGAGCTGCACCCGGATCTCTAAGTCTGAGCTGGGTTTTTGTTTCCTAAGTTAAGAAAGAGTTTGGTCTGTTCCATTACAGTACAAGAACTAAGATAGCAGTTACATCCAGATCTGTACCGGTTCCTCATTTGCTCTCTTTTGACTTTCTCATGACAAAGTCTATGCAATAAGATCATAGCCAAAACCATTTCAGAAAAAGTGCCACACTAGTGACAAATAAGAAGTGCTGATAAAAGAAAGCATCAAAAGCTGTAAAATTTGATTGCCTATGAGCAAAGTCAAAAGATTAATGCATGAGCAACAATGAAGTTACGGCACATACAGCTACACATTTACATATAAACACCCTTCAATAAAGTCACAGGCAATGCTCAGCTTCTTACTATTTCCTTCCAATTTAGAGCAAGAACCTTTCACATAGTTTATCCAGCACTTGACATAACTTTCGTGTTGACACCTAAAGGGGTCCAAACAGTTTCTTCTGTCATATCAAATCAGTATGTGAGACAAGGCAAATGGCACCCTTCTTTCCTCGTCATGTCAGAAAAAATCATTTCTCCACCTTGGTGATGAAAGAGTATTTCATAAACCAACTATTCATAATCCCTGTGAGGATGAAACTACAGGAATTTTTCAAAAATCAAAGCAGGAGAGGCTGTCCCCTCTTTACGAGAATGAATAACAGCAGCCTGTGGATTTCAAGGTTCAGAAGCATTTCCAATCATGATAAAGACTACAAAAAATATTCACAAGACAGTCATTTTCTGCTGTGTAATGGCTCTCTTATCAGGGTATTAGTATTTGCTGTGATAACCCATTTTATTCCCTTTAAAAAGAAAAATATTCAGGCAAATGTGGGAAATTATGATATTCCTTCTACAAAAATATACTTTTTTATGCATGTAACAACAGGTGTTAATGTGTACCTTTCCTGACTTGATATCTACACGTGCATGCTCCTTATAATATCTTGTATTTCAAATCTGCCTAGAAGACTTAGATGTCTAGTTCTTCTTATGTTCAAAATCCTATTTTGTCAATATTAGTATATAAGAGTATTGCAAAAGCCATACTCATAAGCTAAGAACTGGTTAATGTGTGGATTATGAAGCCAGTAATAATGTTAAATATGCTCAATATATTTATTCTGTTTCACAATCCCTGAAGTTCTTGGGTAGTTGGACATGATTCAGTTGATTAAACAGAAGTAACCAGTTTTATATTAGACACAGTGTATATACCATACAGTGCCCACCACTGGCTCCAGAAAGGAGTGCTCTAAGATGTCTATATCTGCCAGTCTTTGCTATTATGGGGCATCTCAACTGACTCTGAACACTCATGTTTATATACCTGAGTCGCTCCTGCCTTGCAGATTCTTTTTTTCCTATTACTAAGCTAGCAGTCTGGTTTTTGTGACCTCCATAGTAAATTCCATTTAATACAGTAAGTGGAGGTAAATTTTATTCAACTTAGCTAATTTTCTAGGGAAAGTATTTGCTGGATACATAATAACACTATTAAGTAGATTAGCTTTAATATAAATTCAACTTTCTCATCATCTCTTCAGAGAGAAGTATTGAAAAAAAAGAGATTTTATGAACTTCCATTAATTGTTTGCCTTTTCTTTAAGAAGAAATATATTATATTTAAGAAGTAAATATATCTTAAATATATATCTTATCTTAAATATGTTATATTTAAGAAGTAATATATTACAAAATAGTTTAAAAACTTAGTAACTAGGGTGTGGTTTTAGTCTCCTATAAAGCAGGATTATTTTTGCAGTCAGGCTGTGATCCTCCACCCAGTTGTATGAGTAATTGTAAACCAACAGTACTGCTCATGTATGTAAAGCAGTTTACAAATGCAAAACCAGCTTTAAAACCTTAGATGTGCCTTTTTTACATGAAGGTTACCTACTTCCATTAAAATCTAGTTCAATTTCAATTTTCTTGTCAGAAATAACAAGCTATATAAATAATAATGGAAAGAGTTGGTTTTTTTTTTTCCCACAGTGTGAATTATCCCACACCATTTAACATTCCTACCCTACCTGGTATCTTTTATACACACTCAGACTATGATTTTTAACAGGATGGGGTGGCACACATTAAAAGCAAAATCACACATTTAAGAACTAGAATGTGAAAAAAATGAACCTAATAATCAGGCTACTCACATTATTCAAAAGAACTAACATTCAAAATGCAAGTAATTAGCATAAATTAGGCTTTATTGAGAAAACTAAGTATTTAACAATTACACAGAATTATGTGGTATTGTAATAACAAAAGCAGTGCCATCAGCCTAAAGTCCTGAAGCTGATAAACCCTCAGTGAGATTAATCCATGTCAGCCACATGGGATAGTTTACATGAAACTACTGTTCAGATCCCTTATTTGTTATTTTCATAATCTTTCTTGAGGTCAAAGTAAAACATGAATTTAGACTACAAACATTTAAGACCAATATGGAAACTACTAAAAGAGAGGTGGTTTTGGACAGTGACTGAAAAGATGGCCTAGAAGTTGGAATGCACTCAAAAGAAAGGTAAAGGGATAATTCAAGAATTAACATGTGAATTAATGCAATATCTGTATTAATAAAAGCTGAGTTAGAACAACAACCTTTACTTCATTGTCTGAAAACTGGTTTTTAAGTAGCCTTGCCACAGTTGACTTATTTCAAATGAAGCTAAAAGGGCTTGAAAATTTGGTGCTTGTTTCCTTGAAAGAGCTATAATTATGATTTCCTAGATGTAAGAAGTTGTTCCTGCATATCTAATACGATGTCAGCAACTGAACAAGGAGAAAAAAAGTTAGAACTCAGTCTTCCTTTAAATGCCATTCCATACCAGCAGCTTTTGCAAACTGGCTGCACTGGCAAAAGAGAAAGAAGAAAAGATGGACCACAAAGCCCCTGGAAGAGCACAGAGCACAGCATGTTCTCCACCAAATCCCTTCATGCAGGGCTTAAAATCACTTAAATATACACACAAGACCAATACACTGAACTGACTCAGATGACAACAATGTTGTCACACCTACACATATAAACAGAATAAAAAATATTTCATTAAAAAAAATAAAACCCAAACAAAAAAACCACCCTAAAGCACATAAGGAAAAAACAAACAAAAAAAACCTTCCCACCTAACAGCCCCTTCTAAGCTACCCTTTCTCTGTGTTACCTGTTAGGAGTGTTCTCATTTAATTGCCTGCAATTCTGATTGTTAGTGGGATAAATGAGGATTGACTGCTGAATAGCTGTCCATACCAAGAAATGTATCATCTGCTAGGTTTTATAATATATTTTAGAAAAATAACAAAAAGACAGTGTATTAAGCATCCTAATTTTTATTTTTTAAAGTATCTAAATAACTTTACTATACTGAAACTTGATTGGGCAATCATACTGAAACTACATTGGGTTATTCTTCCACATGAATATCTTCAGACTATAATGACTATAACAGTCTACATCAGTAGTGCTGCTTCCTTTATGAACTGAAATAGGCTTGAGATCATTCCATCCTTTACAAGTAGGTCTACATCACTAACTCATCTGAGGCTTTGGCTCCTGTCACAGAAATTGCATGGAGGCAAAATATATATTAAAAAGTAAAGTAAGTTAAAAGGCCAAAGATTCACTAGCGAAAGCAGTGTGCACCACCCTTTTTCCCCACCAAGTATTGAATCTTGGATCAGGGACAATTCTGTCTGAGAAGAGTAGAGTTTTCCACTTAGATTGGCCAATTTCCATTACCAAGATCTCAGGTTAAATCTGTATTATGTATAAATTAAATACACACATCAGTGAAGTGATTCATGGTATTTTATCTTTCAAAAGTGAAAAAGCTACTTCTTAACTGAAAAATCAAGGTCTATAATTTTATCATTTTACCCACTGAAATTCAAAGATTAGTATCCTCCTTTGCTCTAAAGGAATAAATCCACCCTTAAAGAATTCTGATAAAGGCAATTAATTTGAAATCCATTGAACACCTCTTCCAATATGACATCTGGTCTACATAAACTCTAAAAATCCAGTCACTTTTACATTTTAGCTTAAACATACATATCTGTTTAGGGAAGAAATACTAGCATAACTATTTTATAAATAAAAGAGTAAGATTTTATTTTCATTTTTATATGTAACTACTCCTTTAAAGTTACTGTAATGCCCAAGAATGTCCTTAATGAGTGGAAGCTTTAGAGTCATCACAATATCATCAAAACATATCACATCCAAAAAACAGATGTATCTTGCATCATTTCATAATCTCAATGGCCCATGGGACTACATTTGTGCTTTACTTTCAGTTCTCTGGAAGGACTTGTTTGCAGTGAAAATTTAAGACTATGGCCCCAGTTTTGGTCTGGTTTCATGTGCCAGTGGGGATGCTCTACTCAATCAAAAGCTGGGAAGCTACTGAAGTACCTGGATGTCTTCATTCCAGTTTTTTCACTAATGTACTCCCTTTCAAAAAGGACAGATCACTACTCAGAATCCAGCCTTATGGATCTACATGCCATGTAAATCTCATTAAAAAGTTATCTAGGGTAGACTGGAAAGGACAAAGAAGTTTTATTTATCTTTGATACACAACAGTTTGCTATGTACACTTCAGAAAGCTTCTACTGCCCTGTAGACACTTGTACACATAGATTGGATTGTGCCTTTTAATAGTTTTAGTCAAAGACGGCTTAACCTTATCACTATGCTACTTGACAACTAAGTACTTTGAAAATAGAGAAAACTAATCAATGAATGGCTCTTTAATTGTATTTGCTGCTAATCAGTACAACATTCTTACAACTTTGAAGTCTCAGCTGAGGTCCCAGAGTGCTACAAATAAGAAAAAAAAAGAAGGAAAAAAAAAAGAAACGAAGTAACAAAAATAGAAAAAAAAAAAAAGAAGAAAAAAAGAAAGAAAGAGACAGAAAACAGGGAGGAAAACCATCCCTCAAACCTACCAAATTAACATTAACTGCACCAGCAAAGAATAAAACCAGGAAACAAAAAAAAAAATATGGAAAATATACTCCTCTAACCTGTCTGAAAGTGTTTTCCCTACAACTCAGATATTATTCAGACATAGGACATTCTACAATGAACGGGAAGTTAAAAATGGAGAACTAAGCTTTCAGTTTTCAGTGAGATTTTCTTTTTTAGGGTAGTGTCAAAATGAGAACTCTAACAGTCAATATATACAGTAAAGAAAACATAAACTTCTCTGGCATGTATATATTGTTCTAGTCTTTTGCAGAAATACTACATGGTGCAAATAGTAGATTGACATTCATCCATATGCATGCATCTGTTTGGTTTGGACTAGCAAACAACCATTTAATGTCATGGAAAGTACTGTGTAAGCAAAGTGGTGTGAGTTTGTAGAATAAAGATTTGAAAAAAGTGAAGTCCAGAAAGATGATAAAAGCTGTGGAATCCAGGTACAAATCTTCTGAATTAACCCAGAACCAGGGAAAAAATGTAAAAATATTCAGTTGTAGCCCAAGAGCCTGACTGGAAAACATAAATAGGAGTCTCTTCAATATCTGTTCAGTAAAACCTTATTGCACAGAGAAGGGTGGAGGTAAACCCTGGAAATATTTCCTAACACAGATGAGTAAGGAAATCATAAAAAAAATTTAAGAAATATTTAAGATTTCCCTTTTTAGGAAAGTTTTCATTCATTTTTAGGGAAGCAGCACTATAGGCTGCTCCCTCTGAGTGAGCGCTAAGAAAATAATAAATCACCCACTTTAGGGTAGTTCTTTGCAACTGTCTTATATCAGCACAAGTGTCCTGGTTTCAGCTGGGATAGAGTTAATTTTCTTTCTAGTAGCTGGTATAGTGTTATGTTTTGCATATAGTATGAGAAGAATGTTGATAACATACTGATGCTTTCAGTTGTTGCTAAGTAGTGTTTAGACTAAGCCAAGGAGTTTCCAGCTTCTTGTGCCCAGCCAGCAAGAAGGCTGGAAGGACACAAGAAGTTGGGAGGTGACACAACCAGGACAGCTGACCCAAACTGGCCAACGCGTATTCCATACCATGTAATATCATGCCCAGCATATAAACTGGGGGGAGTTGGCCTTTGTGGATCACTGCTCGGGAACTAACTGGGCATCAGTCCGCGAGTGGTGAGCAACTGCATTGTGCATCACTTGTTTTGTATATTCCAATGCTTTTATTATTATTGTCATTTTATTATTGTTATTATTATCATTATTAGTTTCTTCCTTTCTGGTCTATGAAACTGTTCTTATATTAACTCACAAGCTTTACTTTTTTTTTCCCAATTCTCTCCCCTGAGCCACTGGGTGGTGGGAAGTGAGTGAGCAGCTGCGTGGTGCTTCGTTACAAGCTGGGATTAAACAACGACAAGTCAAGGAAATTAAACCAAAGTACATTTGCTTCTTTAAATTAATGGTTAATAAAGTGATACATTAATGCTAAGTTCCATACAGTAAGATATTTGCCAACCAGATCTTGAATAACTGTATAATACTAGTAGCCTAAATTATGCTTAATTACTTCAACATCCTTATGAAGAAGAAATGTAGTTTTCATCTTTATCTTTTTGTTGTTGCTGTTGTTGTTCTTTAAGATTGCTTGCATTCAAACTATTTTTTTTTTCCTTGCAATTTTTCTGTATCATCTACCTCCAAAATTTATGTGCTTTTCCACTGTGCATCAGTTTAATATTTGTGGAATATAAAATCAGAGCCTCTACTACTTATTTCAATAATGCATTCTCATTGGCACTGCAGCTCTCCTTCTTGATGTTATGGTAGGATTTTAGGTTTTGGAAATAAATAAGTCACTAGTATTTATGTTACTTTCTCCTGTTCTTGCATATTTTTATCTTTATATTTTAGGCCAAATCATTTGAATATGACAGTTCTTTCAGATTATGTATTCACGATGAGCAGAAATCTATACATTATTTCAAAATGAAAGTGATACTCTTCCTTATTTAGACAGTGAAAGTTATATTATCCAGCATTTTCTGGAAAATTTTAGTCCCTAGGGATTCAAAGCAGTTGTAAGTTATTTTTTACTGGCCAATTACACTCACTGAATGTATGGGTAACTAGTGTCACAGAAAATGGCTTAAAATGCCAGAATATATGAGTAAAACTGAAACACACATTTTGATTCACAAGTTTTCTGAGTATCTGACTATATAATCATGCTGCGTATTTTTGGAAGTCCCACCATTAGATATAATGGAAACACATAAATTTCTATTTTAAAATTTGTTATATAGTATCTTATTTTTCTTTAAGAAGTTGCAAATTCATTTCATACATATTAGTATTCATCTTATTATTTTTCTTCTATTCATGGAAGGTTTGTTTCTTTCTGCTCCCAAGAAACTGTTTTACCGAGTGTATATGCAGTTTAATGCTGTATTCATGCTGGAAATAACTGTCCTAGTTTTGCCTTTCCAGAAATTGGAATTGATTTAGAAAGAGAGAAATATTTGTATTTTTAGCAATGGAAATAATTATTTTTGATTCTTGATCAAAAAAAAAAATCTACTAAAATGTCAAAATGCTACTAAAAGCTGAGCTGTGCCTTTAATGTTGATCCGTAACTTCACTGAATTTAAATTTCAAATGTGTGGGTTACGGTGATACTCATACCTGAAATCTAAAGTTACATTATGGAAGTTTTGTCCATCACTTCACTTTGACAAGGTTTTATGCTAAAAATAAGCAACTAATATGATTGCCTCAGAATGGAATATCATTGAAGTTTGGTATTTTTTTTTTAATTAAGGCAACAGTTCACAAAAAATACAGCTGCTTAAGCTCTTCCTTTAAAGCCTTTTCCATTTTTCCTTTTTTTTTTTAATGAAAAATTTCTGAGATCAATTCAGTGTCTGAATGTACAGTCATAAGAAGTTTTCTAAAGGTACTTCAGTCTTTTGCAATCATAGAAAGAGCCAAGGACTCTACAGAGTCCATTTATGACTTTCCTATAACCCTTCAGTTACAGGAAGTACAGTTGTACAAAATGCTATAATAGTGTTTTTCAACCTGTCGTAAGTGAGAGCTCCATAAAGTACTTCTTAATTCTGTGAATTTCAAGTACTGGAAGATTTTCAGTAGTTTTCTTGGGCAGGAGGTGGGGGATGGGGTGGGCTGGGAGTGTTGTCCTAAAAGCGGATTCGTTACCCGGTGTGCAACAAACCAATCTCACACACTCAGGAGAGATATTGCTTTATTCTGTGCAGGGTGCTTGGTGGACTTTCCACAAATCAAGCACACCAGATTCATCAGGTGTGTCCCCTTTATACAGTAACAATTGCATTTAATTTATTAAACTACTCCTACCTAATACATATTGAAACTATCTAATGCTGTTACAGATGCATACACAATCAAATCCAACAGGTATTAAAGCTCAGATTTATTCTTCAGTACAAAAGTTAGAACTCCGGTAACAGTAGTGAACTACAGGCTCAATGATGTAAGGGGAATTAGTACTACACAGCTGACTTAAGAATCCTTAAAAGTGATGACTTAAAATGCGCATATCACTCACCTAAAAGCCGAGGGCTCTCTCCCTTGAGGAGTTACCTCAGGCGGTGCCCCAGCCTAAGGGGGAGTCCCCGACTGCAGACCCGCTGCTCTGATTCCAACATGTCCTCCATCGGGACCCTGTTTATAGCCTTGTCGAATCTGATCTGTGGTCATTTTAATCCCTGTTGGCCAAGAAGGTCAACTCTGTGTACCTGGCATGTCTCGATTGGCCAGTTCAAATTTCAACCTGCAGCTTCTAGGGTTTAGGTTTTTTTCCTCTTCTCCCTGCCTGGAGAAGTTTTGTTTCCTGCTGGGAGGAGAGTACTGCCACAAATGCTTATGCATAGGATTATGTAACTATGACACATCAGATGTCTTCTCCGCATGCGTGAGGGTCTCGGGTGATCTTCAGTGGTCATTTGAGGAAGTATCCCTTCCTCACTTTGACCGCTAATACTCACTGTATTGGGTCAGTGGTTCATTTTCCTGCCAAGAGGGTTGCGTCATCAGTCAGGAAGAATAGAAATGATCAGAATTAGTGCTCCAGGTGAGGCACCATTAAACAGGAAGAATAGAAAAGCCTAGAATGATCTAACTAACTTAATTTAAAACAGGAATTTCTAATCTACCACAGGATTTTCTGTATCTGACATAAGGAGGGCCTGGGAAGCCAAAAAAAAAGAATGAAACTGCATTCCTAAATAGGTTTTGAGTACCAGAATTATATCTGTGTCATAGTTAATGGGATTATTCTGGTCTCTGACTATAAAAACATTTTAGTATTTTTGACATAAACAGTAGCTTAACCAAATTTCAATGTCTGCAGAAGACCCACCTGCCTCTTCAAAATGTCTATATTTATACATACTAATGCATTCTGAAGGAGGAAAGAAGTGGACAGATAGAAATGTATGAAAAGGAAATTTAGCACCAACATTAGTTTGGACAAAATTTCTGTCTTTAAACAGACAGACTAGCTGAATACTGGTGGTGGTGGTATGGGTTTTGCAGTGTTGTTTTTTGCAGTGTTTTCTCAGTTCCCATGTTTTTCTTCTGCCGTAGTGTTTCATAGTAATTTCCTGAATAATGGTGAGAATAGTAATCTCACTTAGCACAGATCAAGTTTAAATCTGCACATGAAAAAGTTTGAGATCTGAAAGTATTTGCCTATAATCACCACCATGGATATATCAAAATTCAAAGAAAAAGCATCAGTGCATTCATTGTCAAAGTATACCTTATACTTCAGAGGTAAGAGGCAGCTTGATGCATAGGATTATTACTGTCTTTCTACGTATGATTTCCTTCAAGATCTTAAAAATTTTTGAAAGGTGAATTATTCACTAGACATGTTACACAAACTTATAAATGACACAGTTCAATTGATGTAGAACACAATAAAGTTGTAAAGGTGACAAAAACATTTGAGTCTTACATTTAATTTTATAAGTTTTAAGTTCTACTATACAATACCTAACAGCATTATAAATAAGCTGTGAAGTTCACATAAAATGTTATAACTGGGCTACAAAGGTTGCAGCTAACCTTTGCTTATGTCCTAAGACAACTACTCATTAAGTCTGTCTAATTAGGATACCTGTGCTTCAAAAGAAACTGCACAATCTACGTTTTTCAAGAGACAGCTTGTTTTCAAAAATTACCTATAACTCTCAATCTCATGAACTGCACTTGTCACAGTAGATATAACTGTCTAGGCTATTTTGTTTGATTAACTATTGTCGTGGTTTAAGCCCAGCTGGCAACAAAGCACTATGAAGCCGGTTGCTCACTCCTCTCCGACTCTGGCCCCAGTGGGATGAGGAGGAGAAAATTTATAAAGAAAAGCTCGTGGGTCAAGATAAGGACTGGGAGGGATCACTCACCACTTATGGTCACAGACAAAAGACACGCTCAACTTGGGGAAGAAACAAAATCAATTTAATTTACTACCAATCAAATCAAAACAAGGCTATTAGGAAGTAAACCCAAACCTTAGAACACCTTCCCTCCACCCCTCCCTCCTTCCCGGCTCAACCCCACTCCCGGTTCTCTCTCCCTCCTCCCCCCAGCAGCGCAGGGGAACAGGGGATGGGGTTGGGATCAGCTCGCCACACCTTGTTTCTGCTGCTCCTTCCTTCTCGGAGGGAGGACTCCTCACTCGTCACCTGCTCCACCGTGGGGTCCCTCCCACAGGAGACAGTCCTTCACGAGCTTCTCCAACGTGAGTCCTCTCCGCGGGCTGCAGTTCTTCCTGAACTTCCCTGATGTGGGTCCTTTCCGCAGGCTGATCTTCAGTCACAGACTGCTCCAACATGGGCTTTACCATGGAGTCATGGCCATCTTCGGGGGCATCCCCCTGCTCTGGCGTGAGGTCCTCCCCAGGCTGCAGGTGGGCATCTGCTCCCCCGCTCCCCTCCATGGGCTGGGGGGGCACAGCCTGCCGTCTCACCACGGGCTGCAGGGCCATCCCCTCCTCCAGCGCACCTCCTTCCCCTTCTTTCTCACTGACCTCGGTATCTACAGAGGGGTTCCTCTCACATTCCAATCCCCCTACTCACTACCAGTTTCCCTTCTTAAATCTGTTCTCCCAGAGGCGCTACCACCATTGCTGATGGGCTCGGCTTTGGCCAGAGGCTGGTCGAACTTGGAGCTGGGGAAGCTTCTGGCAGCTTCTCACAGGAGCCAACCCTGCAGCCCCTCCCCCACTAACAAAACCCCACCACATAATCCCAAAACAACTATATTGAAGAAAATGCTGTCATGAAGCAAATAGACCATATTGTTTTAAAAGCTACCTATGAATAAAGCACATGGTTTTAGCTGGGTGTGTTCAGCCTAGACATTCAAGTACTAGGTGCGTGCACAGTCAGATAGGATTAGGGCATTTCTCCTGAAAAATCATAGCACTGAAGCCAGTGTTTGTATCAGGCTTGTGTTGGTACCTGGACCACCAAAATTTCAGTTCATAACTAAAATTCTCTTGCTGATTAAGGAGAATACATTTTCAGAAATTATCAGCTCTTCTCTGTCAAATTGCCTTTGAACTAAACAGGAGCTTAATCCAATACATTTGCCAGAAAGTCCATCCAGACAAATAAAAACTTCCTTGTCAGGTCTGGACTACATTAAAAAGTTGTACGGATCACTAAAAGTCAACTAAAGAGCCAATTTCACATCATATTATTTAACCTTCACAATGCAAAATGGGAATGAGAAATTAGCAAACTCATTTCTCCTTGGAAAAGTGAAAAAGCAAGGGCTGGGAGGCAATGGTCCCTAAGGCAAATTCTGTGTTTTGAAAGCAAAAATGTTACCGAGCAAGTTGCACAGCCCTGAGAGAAAGCCAAGAGAGAGAAGGTACTGGTCAGGAACTCACTGAGATGGCTTATTTGAGGCTTGAATGAATGGAAATCATGTTTCTTTTTCTTTTTTTTTCTTTTTTCTTTTTTTCTCTGTCCTGGTAAGTGAACAGTATTCATATGAAGACTATTCCTATTTTTTACCTCCAGTTTTTCATGACTCTCCAAGGTGGTGAGTACTGGCTACCTGCCTGAGGTAAAAGGGCTGCACAACTGTGAGCAGCAGCTCTGAAGGAGATATTGCGATCCTTCAGGATGAAGTCCAGTGTGTCTATTTCATCACATTGAGAATAACCTCTTTCTACAGTGAAGGCTTAAACATGTGAATGTGTTTGTTTTGGTTAGTTGGTAATTAGTACATTTCTGACGCAGCTACAAGCAAGTAGTTACTCACAAACACCCAGATTTAAGTAAGTCATAAAATTCAAAATTCACTTGATGAGTATATCTTACTATAAAAATATCTAGCAGAACCTTCAAAAAGTATCATTTTTAATGTCTTGAAAGTGGAGTGAGTTCCCTGTCAGTCTTTATAATGGAGAAGTGTGATATAAACTTTTAAATTATTCTTACGCTTTTGAATTTGCTGTTTGAAGGCCGATTTAGGAACACACAACAACATGGTAGCGCAGCAACCATAGGATCACACTATGGTCCACTTGGAAATTATCAATCAATCCCAAATATGACATAAACTCATAAAAATTATTCTCCCATTTCATGCAGGGACAACAGTTTTGCATGAACTGTAGTGCTTACACTTCGGGCTAGTGTAGAAGCATGTCTGCTTCTACTAGATTTTTGATTCCTAGACACATTATTATACAAGCTCTTATTTTGAATAACACTGATTCAAACTAATGGGCAAGTTGGTCTTCTGGTCCAGAAACAAATACTTTCTAGAATGAATTTAAGGATTTTATCCTGTTACTTTTCAGCAGATACGAGGCAGGGGGGGGGAATGGTTCTGCTTAGTAAACTCAAACCAATACAACATAGGTCTTGCATACACTGCAGTTATGGATGTGATACAGAAAGCTTAATTATTCTTAATAACTTTTGACATATTAAGGCAAGAATTAAGTATCCTTCACAAGCATAACAACAGGTATTTCACAAAGTATTTTTGTTCCGCAGGAATCAGAAGGTAGGTTTCCCAAAGAAAAATAAAAATGCCCCAAACCTTTGAAACTTTGAAAACCTCAAAGGAATTTTTTTTTCTTTATCCTGAAATGGAGTATATCCATCATGCTTTTGGTGAACTGTCTTTGTTCCTATAATTATACATGTTAAAAAAGAAAAACTAAATTTAAATTGAATTTTTGGACCATTTACTTAAATTACATATCAAATAAAAATTGGCTAATAGTACAATTTTATTTATTAATTCATTAAAAACAACTGCTTTATGCAGAAATGTGATTCCTTAACAAACAATTAGATCATAGAATCATAGAATATCCTGAGTTGGAATGGAATCATGAGAATCATTGAGTCCAACTCCTGATTCCACACAGGGCAACCTAAAAGTTAAACCATATATTGAAGGGCATTGTTGAAATGCTTCTTGGACACCAACAGGCTTGGGGCCATGACCACTTCCCTGGGGAGTTTGTTCCAGTCCTTGACCACCCTCTCAATGAAGAACTTTTTCCTAATATCCAGTCTGAACTTCACCTGATGCAGCTTTAAGCCATTCCCTTATATCCTATCACCAGACATCAGAGAGAAGAGATCCCTCTCTGCTCCCCCTCATAATGAAGTTGTAGACGAGGTCACCCCTCAAGTCTCCTCACTAAAGCACTAAACTTCAAACACTTAATTTCAAACGGTGCTGTGATATCATGTTATGCTTTTAGTTTAGTTCTTCTAAGTTTCAATGTTTATCATGAGGCAAATGTGTCTGGCTGAACTAAATTGCCTCAGCACCACATTACTAGGGGTACTCTCAGGAACTGTTTCTTCTCATGAAGAGCTTTAATGCAATACAGGAGCACAGTCGGTAAAAGACAATGAGTCACCTGAGTTACTACAGAAAAGTGCTTTGGATTTTTCCTCAAATCTTTTCCTTTCTTCAAATAACTACTAAAAATCTGTTTTATCTTCTGCCCACACTTCTTTAAAACACATTTTCAGTACTCTGTAAGACTTTATTAAGTTCACCTTCTTGTAAAGTGGGAAAACAATTGTGTGTTCACTAATAACTTTTCTCAGAACTTATTTGGGTATACACTTTTTGGCACACTCTAATTTCAAATTAAGGTTATAAATTCAGATGCATTACGCCATCCCCCTCTGGAATTTTGTTTCACTGAGACGCGTGTTCACGAATAAAAGAACAACAAAGATAAAACATGAAAAATTATTACTGTAGCCCACTGTTCACTTGGGTTGAAACTCTGGCCTGACAAAAATGAATGCCAGCCTCACGTTTTCCACAGCAGAACCGGTATGTCACACTCTGGCAATATGGTGGTAGATTGGCTGAAGACAGGCCTGTATGGGCTGCAGCAAAAGCCTGACTTTGTTCCCAGTCTGTTCTAAGTGAAATCACCTCTTGCTAAAATCCCTTTATGCCTGACAGTTATTTTTATGTTTTTTTGCTTATGGCTCATTGATTGTTTGTAGTATCCATTGGTTTGTGGGGAGTTGCAACAGCATTCCTGAACAAAAAAGTACTCTAACCTTGAAAATGAAAATTCATTGTGCTTTCTTGTGCAGGTTTTGGTAGTAGATCCCCTTTTGCACAGCAGATGCCTGTTGCTTCTACTTACCACGAACCAGTGCTGCACCAACTCAAATTGCTGCTTCCAGAAGATATTGTCGCACTCTACGTATCACCTTCTATTGCTGGTTTTACAGAATATTTTGCTAGGTTTTTTTTTTTATTCTTTCAGAATCATTACAGAAATATATGTCTCTTGGATGGATGGATGGATGGATGGATAAAATGGAAACTTGAAGCAAGGGTCAGACTTTTAGGACATTCAAATACCTAAATGAGCAAATGTAATACAAGATAGGTAGATAATTAACATTTTTTTTTAATTCCATAACACTTTAGGTGTTATGCACCTAAACTTCATTAAAATCCCTAATACCAGCCCATTGATAAATAAAGATAATTGACTTTCATTAGGAACTAAGCTGAAGCTAAATGCAGGAGATATTGACTAGAAGAAATTAATATAGATACAGACGACTGAAAGATGCATACATCAAAATAACAGGTAATGGTCAACAGCAATTAAATGAAAGGCCTAAGTGAGGTGGCACATTTCAATTTGAAAATTCATTAAATGAGTTAGTGAAATTTTGAAAAAAAAAAAATTATTAAGAAACATATTGAAATATAACCAAGCATGTAAATCAGGTATAAAATACCTTTCTTTTCAAGAGTTATCTGCCAAAAAAGAAAGCTTTAAAAGCAAAAAAAAAACCAAACAAACCACTTTCTTTTAAAGCTTTACATCTTTCTTTTTAAAGCTGCTGTCACATATCTGGGGTTTGGGGTAGTATATGAATTTACACATAAATAATTTACAAAATGTTTTTGTTACTGCTACTCCTAGTTTAGTTTGGCTGCAGAAAACAGTTACTATTTAATGTAAGTGGCATTGAACAATGCTATCCAATTTTTCTGAGCAGAATAGAAAAGATCTGAATGATCTTTTTAGATACAAATTATTTTCAACTTGTAATGCTGATGGTCCTAAACCAGATTTTGAATAGTTACTGGAGTTCTATCTCTTCTGAGCATCTATGTTTTCTACATTAAATCCAGTTTCTTAATTTTTCTATTCAAAAAGGTCAAATAGTGGAGATAACTAAGAAACATGACTGAGAAAATGTATTACATTTAGGCAGGAATAATAAACACAGATGTCATGATCTGGGAATGATCTCACTAATGTTAACAGAACATTGAGAAAAAAGTGGTGGTGGCAGTCAAAATGGTGGTAGCAGTTTGCAGGCATTTTAAAATATTTTCTAAGGTGTTATAAATACAACTGGAAGGCTTTAGTTATGCAGTTCCCTTTTAATTTTTTCTTCCTCATATCTCAGTACTGCTCACCTTTATAATAAAAAGTGAACCTGTGACACTATTTTGTCTCTAGGATAAATGATCAAACTGTCATCTAAAGGAATATACTGTAGACATCTTTCCTAACTTCTGCTTGTTTGTTTTTAAATTCTTCTGTTAGCCATTGTCGTGGTTTCAGCCCAGCCGGTAACAAAGGACCACGCAGCTGCTCGCTCACTCCTCCCGCCCCCCTCCGGTGGGATAGGGAGGAGACGGAGGAGAGAAAAGAAAAAAAACCTGGAACCTGGAGGGTTGAGATAAGGGCAGTTTACTGGGACAACACAAAAAAAAAAGGTTACAACAACAACAACGGTAGTAATAAAAGAATATACAAAACGAGTGATGCACAGTGCAACTGCTCACCACCCGGAACCCGACGCTCCGCCACCAAAAGTCGATAGAGCCCCCCCCCGGCCCGCTCCCCATTTATATACTGAGCATGATGATGCCACATGGTATGGAATAGCCCCTTGGCTAGTTCAGGTCGGCTGCCCCGGCTATGCCCCCCCACCTCCCAGGTTCCTGTAAAAATTAACTCTATCCCAGCTGAACCCAGGACAGCCATCAATCAAACTTTAGTGTTTAAATTAAATTTAAATTTCTAAATTTTTCTAGTAACATGAAACAAGCCACATAGTGCTTACAGCTTTGGTTTGGGGGTTTTTTTGTGGCTTTTTTTTTGTTTGTTTGAGTTGGTTTTGGTTTAGGGGTTTGGGCGGGGGGTGGGTGTTTTGGGTTTTGTTTTGTCTCAGAAATTGCAGCACAAGCCTTACACTAGTTAGTCAAAGAATATAAGTCCATTTTCACTTGAGAATTGTCCACCAAGATACATGCTGGATGGGCATCACTTATCCATCAGCATTAAGCTTTCCCCTAAAGACTGTGATCTACAATACTCCAACCATTTTGTGAATTGATTATTCTGTTTTCCAAACAAAAAAGTGCCTTGACATTTTTCCTCACAAATGTTTGAATCCTCTCCCAGAAAACCTGTGACATGGATATGTACAGTCAATCCTGCAGAATGCTAGAACATATTTTTAGATCAGATCCTTGGTAGAGGTAAGACAATAACAGCAACTAATGACAACAAGGCAGACGAAATTTAACCAGCTGTTTCAGGTATCGGTTTCACTGGGTTTGATCAAAGGTTAGCTTGAACAGGTTGCTAAAATTCACTCCATGGGGGAATTTAGATATATACCTTAAACTAATTTTAAGTGTAATCTGGAGACCTGAAAAGACATGAATCTAGGAAAAATAAAAATAAAAAAATTCTGTGCACAATCCCCTCATATAGCATGTCTTACCACTCCGCAATAAACTTATTTATAGTCAATACACAAGTAGAAGACAAGTCCCTGTTTTATATGGAGAGCTTTCCCCTATAAGACTCAGAAAGGGCTGTTATGGCTTTCATAAGGAGATACATCAATGCTCCAGAAGTCATTGATTCTTTGGGTGCATAAATCTGCTGCTGCTTTGTTTCCGCTCTGGTGATTAACTGGAGATAGAGGCAGTCATTTTCTGTAGCTCAGTGAACAGTTGTGAGTTGAGACCCCATCTTCACTTCCTACTTCCTTCAAGAACTGGGAAGTTTCAGCTTTATTCTGTTTTATTTTGGGTTTGCAATTTTTTTTTCCCATAGAAGGATCATTTATGAATGATTACTAATGTTTTTTCATATTTACCCTCTGTATGCTAATCCTCAAGAGTGCATACACAGGTATAAAACAGGAAGAGCATTACTAAATCAGAGTGGATGAATAGCTGCTTTCTGTACTCTTTTCCTATAATTCAGGTGTTGACAGCTTGGAAGGTAGATCATAATTTTGTACTTCTTCCATATTTCACTAAAGATAAGCTTCTGCAATTTATCCTCTGGAATGCAAGAAGGCTAAGTGGTTTTTTTCCTATGTAATGATGACAGTCTTTCAGAATGTAAATGGATACTGAGCTGCTGAAAGGCCAGGCTCAATGAGTTTACAAATGAAAATGTTTTCCTAATAAAATTATCGATTTCAAACAAAATGGCAAAAACACCCCACCTCCACCACCAAAAACCCCATCCAGAGTACACCCAGCTTCTATTTTTCTTCTAAAGAGAAAAATAGTGCTGACAGATTTAGTGCGAAACAATTTAATTTTACTAGAAACTGTAGAAGTGTGTTTATGTTAGGAAAATCTAGGATAACATATTTCCACTAAAATTAATGTGCATAATAAGAAGGCCTCTGAAAGCTCTAACAGCAATACTAATTCTCACATGTGATTAAAGTGATTAGTTCCTCTAGAGTCTGCATCTTGAGGTCTAAAGTACACTTTTTTTCCCAGTGGAAGAAAGAGTACGGTATCAAAACATTCTTGTACTTATCCTTAAGGTCAGTATTAAGTATGACAGTCAAAGACGGAGATAACTATATGGCCAAAATCCTAGGAATTACATAGACAAACATCCTGGATCTAATTCTCTCTTTACTAACTTGAAAGTGTGGTGTAGGCAAAGGCATAAATAGATCTTAATGGTCTTTCAGTGCAAATGAGTGCTAAGGTCAGTATAGTAACTTACACAAAATGAAATATTTTATTCAGCAAAATCCTTGACTCTATGTTCTGAAATTATTTGACTCTGCCAATGTGGTATAACTTTTTGAGACAAGAAATTGCTATTATTCCTCAGCATGAAGGTAAGTATTTGAACGGTATTTTTCATTAACTTCTCTACATAGCCATTGATACTTTCTTCCAACAAAGGCAGTTGACTGGACCTTGCCTCTTATGTTTTGTGTTGCAGGTGATTTCCCACACTTCTGCATCTACACCCAATCTGTACTTAGCTGCGTAAAGAACATTTTCTCTATGAATGTGATGCACTTCTGAAATCACATGGCATTAAGGTCTCCAGTGAAACTTAAATTTTCAGTCTGTCAGAAGACAACAGACTCACTGTCATTCCTGAACTTCAAGGGGTACGAAGTCAGCTTCATGAATTCCTTTACAACTGTGCAGCAGCAAATGTCAAAAATATGTCTGTCTTAGTTTGTAACATTTTCTTCACTAGAATACCATTTTCTTTTCAGTAGTTGGCAGCTCATCCTCATTTTAAGGTATCTCCTTATGCTCATGTCATTAGTGGCTAACAATTCTAACTGGAAAAAAAAAATCACTTTACAAGCTTCCTTTTTGACAGTTTTGACATTCAGAAGGATAAATAGGTGCTTAGATGGTAAATTTCCTCTTTCACTTCAGCAAGGGAAATAAAATGTTCCTAGACAACTGAGGAGGACTTGCAACACAAATAGATGTACCTTCCAACAGAGGACTCTGCTTCCCTTCCAGTTTCAACATCACCAAAACTAGTATGGATAACTATCTTCAGCATTTGACAGGAAAGTACATTTCATTCAGACCTCAAGGCCATGGCAATGAGGTTGCCATGGGAATTGGCTTTCTTTCTAAGTTTTTGCTATCAAAGGGAGGGCAAAGACCTAGGTGGAGATTGCGAAGTGCCAACTACTTCTTTAAAGCAAAATCTGATCTTTTAACTATAAAACATGATTCTAAAAAAAAAATTATGAACAATAATATGTTCCCTTTCTCACTTGCTTATCTCCCACAATGTGCTTAATCCTTCTCCAGAAACATGGCTTACTTTAAGAGCACTCCTACTATCACTATATGGGCATGCAGTGCCTAGCCAACATCATGTGGTAGTAAATGAAGTATACCCACTTTTAAGTTGGGAAATTTAGAGTTCCGTTGCTTCTCAGATGAGCCAAATAGGTAAGTTTGTTCACTTTTTAATTATCACTGCACCCAGTTGGACTTGTGCTATTCGCAGAAATGAGCATAAGCATAATACAAATAATTCTCCCAAAGCAGGTTGTAGGCAATGGAACAGAGCATTCTATGCGTTACAGCTCATTTCTTTGCCATTAATTCAAAACATAACTGTCACAAATTCTTAATTATTTTAGTAATTAGAAAAAGAAATTGACAATGCTTAAAAAAAGATAGCTACTTGCAATTGTTCCTCTAGGATGCTTAATGTAGCATGTGTATATGCCTTAATCTCTGGATACAGAAGAAAAATAAGGCAGATAGATAAACAAATACTGGTTTATGCACTATGTATTTGGCTTCCCTGACTTTCTCTTTTACTGGTTGTATACGATGGGAGTACTTATCTCCTCTTGCCCTGACTGAACCCAAAGGACCAGGCGGCCACCTGCTTCTTGATATGCAATTACAAATACAGTCTTTGGATGAAAATGTAAACTTGTTGCACATCTTTAGACTTTCAGAAATTTCTCTTGCCTTTTCTTTATGAAGGCTGAATGTCATTCATCAAACAAGATAAAAGATAATCATTGAAGGTAACCATTGCAATAAAAATAAGGGTCCCTGTAGAGTCAATCAGGTATTTAACACTCATAAGCATATCAGAATCTGGCCTTCTGTCAAGAAGACTGAACTATTTTCATTTAGTGATGATTGGAATGCAAAAGTTTTACAGGGTCAGATTTTGTCACTCTTTTCCCACTCTTTAGTAATTTCTATCCTGAGTGTTCACTGAGGACATGTGGGGAGACACACTAAGCTCTGCTCTCAAACTAACAGAATACTGGGCACATATTTGGAGCTTCATAACAAGGAACAGAATATGCCATACCATTTGTGTGCTGGCAGAGTGGCATAGGATGCAGTAAGAACTTTTCATTTCTCATTGTCTCCATTAGGACATTTCCCATCACAGTCCTGGGTGCTAAGGACAAATATATGGATTCTTATGAGCTGATTCCCATTAAATCAAATGAAAGCGGATTGATGGAGTCAGAGTCTCATACACTAAGCTTTGGCTGATGGATGAGTTTGGCCTTACTAGAGGAAGAGGGTATCAGTATCTGAGAGCAGCTACCAGTTATTTTTCTTCATTTGTTTCTTCCCCTTTCCCAACTGCTGTGGGGCAGAAAACATTTGACCAAATTTTAGTGTGCTACCTTAAGTTAATATATCTATGTTTTTGCATTATTCAGGCTCAAATTAGCACAAAAATAAACAATTTAGAAAGACCTTGAAAGTAAATAAAATGTGAATATGCCTTCCTTTCTCATGTGGCATATCTTGGGGGTATAATATTTTTGGAATGGACTCACAGAGCCCATGGTCTTTATCAGTAGACATCTGGAACTGACTCATGGGGAAGGATCAGAAAACAGAATTAGGAATCTTCCCCTTTCAAAGCTTTATGAAATCAAACATGAAAAATATTTTCATACTTTTCTCTAATTCACAGCAAATTCACTGTCCATGTATAGCAGTAAGAAAATTGTATCTGCTACAAAATTTTTCTTCAAAGTAAGAAAAAGTTCCTTAGATACTTTAATGTAGATCATTTTTATACAACAAAAATAAATAGAAGCAGCTAAAGCATGTTCCATTTGAGGTAGTCCTGACACATAAGAACTCCACTTTTGTCTCGGATGTCACAGGGCTATTTCCTATGAATCATTGGTATTAAAGACTCTTAGGTAACAAATGTTATGTAAAGTATTTATTTGGGTTTGGAGGTGCATATAGCTATCAATTCTTTTGTGTGTTTAAGTGTGCATACGTACATCCATGTGAAGGGGAGGGAGGGACTAAGAAAGACTACACTAATTGTAATCAGTTGACATCTAAAAAGTTGTATTGCATCATTTAACAAATAAGAATGCGATGAGCTACGCATTGCCTAAGCTGGCAGCAGACTCTGTTCAGTATGCATGCCTTCATTGATGGTAGCATCGTCTCCTGCAATGGCAACTTGCATCAGCCCTGGCACAAATCAAAAGGAAAACACTGCCAAGCCTTTTAAGGACCTTCTGGCAATTAATGAAACCTTTTGGCAATAGGTGGGTGGCACGTTGTCTTAATTAATTTTCTGGCTTTTCCAAAACAAAAAACATTGTGGAGTGAACAATGCTACTTACCTGCTGTCTGGTATTTTAGTCACTAGCAATGCTGGAAATGATACTGCCATGTTCCAAAAAGCATGCTATACCATCCTTAGATAAAAAATGAAGTTTATTATGATATACCTACCTTTAAAAAGTCAAACAGTCAATTTTCAACTTTTTTTATTTAATATGGCCAGTTAATCTGCATTGGGTGTAGGTGCCAAGGTGTTGGCCGCAGGGAGCTGCACAGGTGGCCTCTGTGAGGAGAGGCCAGGGGCTGCCAATGACAAGACACAGCCAGTTCCAGATGGTTCTAGTCAGCTCCAAAACAGACCCACCACATGGCTCAGCAGGGCCCACCAGCCACACTGGTGGTGCCTCTGCAAAAACATGTTTAAGAAAAGGCGAAAAGTGCTGTACAGCAGCTGTTGGAGAGAGGAGTGAGAAAATTGAGAGAAACAGCCCTGCAGACACCAAAGTCAGTGAAGAAGGAAGGGGAATAAGGGGATATTTGGTACAATAAGGAACAGACTCATCACGACCATCCAGCTTGGTTGAAGTGTTATGCAGTTGTCAAGGTTAAGACATGTTTTAAATGAAGATTTGAATAATGATGATGTATTAAGTTTTATGGTGGGGATTCTCCACTCTCCAAGAGTAAGCCTTACTTCTACACCACGGAGATAATAGTTCTGGTCTTGTGAACAGTTCAGAATATGTGCAGTAATCTGTACATGCACGTACATATAGACCGTATTTCATTGACAAGCAACAAAAAGTAAGGACAGCTTTTTTGGAATAATTCTCAGCTAACTCAAGGGACCATTTCAGTCTTGAATTATCAGCAAGTTTACTCCACCTTTAAACTGGACAAACTTTGCATTATTACCCCACTGTGACAGGTTGTTTTACAGAAAAAAATTTGAATTCCATACATTTCCTTTTGGCATAATCTTATATCCCTACTACCATGTTTTTACTACATTAGTAATAGGAGGCAACTACCATTTCAGTGTGATAGCCTGGTGTCCACAGGGAAATGAGTGGGGGGAAAAAAAAAAGGTAACATTGTAAGATGGCATCTTTGGTGATGTGAGTTCCATGTGAAGAAGAGAATACATAAATGATATTTCATAATGGGAAAAGATATGAATAAGGTACATAGACAGGAGAACAGAGGTATCCTGGGAAGAATGAAAAAAAAACCCAAAACCAGATGATGACCTGCAACACTGACCCACCAATTCCATGACCTCATCAAAGGCACAAGTACGGAACACCATCTGCAGAGGCATAAAACTGGACAGCTGTCACATCCCAACTTCTCAGGATGACGATTCAGGTCTGCTGATTCCCAGGTCAGGATTAAGGTGAAATGACACTAGGGATCTTTTAACTCACAAAACTCAACTTTCATTCACTCACAACAAGAATTGGCATGCTCACCACCAAAATTGGTATGCTCACAACAAAAATCGGCATGAAACCATGTCAGTAAACTGTGTAACACGTGCTAACCATACCTCACCAAACATACACTACAGGCCTTGCTTATTTGGGGATCAGTTCAGGGGAGACAATAAGGAGATCCCTCCCGTTGAGTCACGAGATTCAGAGCAGACTCCCTTGCTTTCCAGACTCTTTCTCAGAGAGGAGCCCAGGGGCGACTGGATCCACTCCTAGTCCCAGACTTGGTCAACGGTTTTATGTCTTAAGGGGATGAGGTGTAGGGGTTATGGAAAAAAAGAGAGAGAGACAGAGAGAAGAGAAAGATTTCACCAGTCCTGGGTCCAGCATTGGTCCAGTCAGCTGAGGCATCCAACTAGCCGAGGGCTCTGGTTCCGGTGGGCTCACGCACGTGGGGCTTCAGTTTGTGTCCTTTTATAATCTCCTTGCCCCTCCTTCAGGCAGGCACTCAGACTCATTAGGCTAATTAGGTGTCATGTGCAGTTTGTGCTCCCAGAACCTCTGGGAAATGGGGCTGTGGGCTTGGGGGTCATTTGAGGAGTAGCTTCTCCCTCTCTGCAGGCATGACTGTTCTTTGACCTCTGGCCATACATGGTGAGCTGCCCTGCTCAGCCTATCAGAAGAGGGAACTGCGTACCCTCTGGCACCTCTGCCGCGCCCTGTTGCTAACCGACTTCTCACCTGCCTGGGCTTCGTCACTGGGCAGGGTTCATTGTTCTGCAGGGAGCAGCATTAAGCAGAACTTGCCCCACCACAATGTTTGAGACATTAGCTCCTTCAGTCTCTGACAACAGCTTGTTATTTTTATGCTACACCTTCACAATTATAATACTAACTATGCATCTCTGTCACTCACCTGATTACTGTTTAAATATCTGATATGTAAGCACAGGAAAGAGCATGTGCAGAAACCATATGGATAATTTGTGTCATGGTACTAAAAAGAATAGGGTGTACTAGTGCAGCTGGTGATCAAAATGTCTTTGTAACTAATCAGACTCTGGCATCTGGTCTGCTGAAATGTACAGACTTCCTGGTGGGAACTGTGGTCCTTTTATTTGATAAAACCTGATGGACAGCAAGAATGGCCAGTGAGAAACAATCCAGAAAATAACTCTGCATAAGGATATGTCAAATTACAGGCAGGTTACTTCTTAAAACTAATAAAAAAAAAAAGTACAAAAATATTTAATTTGTGGAAGGATTAATCTGAGGAGGATAGCTCAAATTAGAGTGACAATTACAAATTAAAAAAAAAAAACCAAAACCATAGATTTTTGAAACTTAAGTAATGTGAAATAGTTACTGTAGGAAAGGGCCAGAGGAGATACCTTTGCTTTCCTTAGAGGAAGGAACTAATCACCAAGAAGTACTTGAAAAGATTTCATTCAAAGTCCAATATTTTGAAAACTCTTTTATTTAATAAGAAAATATTTCATTTTCTGTTCCTAGACTGTACTTTTCCTCTCCTTGATCATGACAGCTTCTTCTGTGCCAGACAAAGAACAAATCAAAAGCAAAATGCATTCCTTAAAGGGTAAAATAAAATCAAGAAGTTTGACTCTCATAGCAATCAGAAAAGTCAGAAGTGAAAGTGATCCACTTGGTCATTTAATCCATTTTCTGGACAATGCCAAATTAACTCTGGTGTATATACCAGTATTTTGTTCACGATTCATGAGCCCCTGGCCTCACCTGACTGCTAGTCAGTATTAAGAGGAGGATTCAAATTTACTGCAAACAGGACTCATGTTAATCAGTTAAGAGTAGCTGAAGGGAAGCCTATGTACAAATACCATATATGAACCCTGCAGCATAGAAATCTATACTGTGTGGATTCTGCTGTCTTTTATCAATCACTATGCCTATGGTGTGGTGGAAGAAGACATGGCATAAAGGTGTAGAAAACACTTTTTTTTTTTCTTCTTTTTTTTTTGCAGAGGCCACTGCATCTCAAGGACTCTGAAGTAACCTCTGCTTAGCCAACCTGTATTACAACGCTAAGACAACTCCTTTTTGACTCTTGCTGTAGGAAGCTTTGCTCTCAGAAAAATATGTTTCATAATTAGGAACTCTGTTCCTCAGCTTCCATTTTGACATTCTTAATTTCATCCTATTATCACATTTGTACTCCACACTCAGTCAGACACAGTGATCCCTGCCTTTTTTCAGTATGCTCCAACATCATCTCAATGGCCTTGCAAGTAGTACTTTCACCTCTTTCTACTTGTCAAAAAAACCACGGTGGAAGATCTTGAAAATGTACTTGAAGACAATAGCATACACTGTATGCTATATACATATGCCATGTATCATACAACATATATGTCTGTTCTGATAATTTGACAATAAATTTCAAGAAAATAATTACATGAGTATGTATGATAGTGCATATATATATAGGGGATTATATTCAAAGATCTTTCATGCAAATTTTTATGTGTAAGAAGGTCACATTTTTTTCAGAGATGAAGACACTTCCATGTGTTCTGTCTGAGCTCAATTCACATGAGTCATGAGGGGGCTAAATCAATTGCCATGTTCTTGAAATACCTGAATCCATAAAGGAAGTCCAAAAGGGAGGAGTTCTGCTAGCATTGTGTCATATTTTTAAAAACCCTGGCTCTGCTACTAAACACTTTTCCTTGCTAAGGTGCCTTTTTCTAATAACAACTGGTAGTTATTTGTTTGTTTCTATTGTAAGTGAGGAAAATGTCATTGTCACTATGTTTAAATATAATGAAAATATTTAGGCAAAAATATTCCCAAGAGTTTCTTTTGTAAGTAAGACTGCAGTTCTAAAATAGAAATGGTCTATCCATCCTCAGGGAAGGAGGAAGGAGCCTGGAAGTTCTTTGCTGTCTTTGGCAGCACATCCTGAAGAGGACTACAAAGATCTGTTTTGAAAGAGGTTGAGGTGGGTGGTTTTGAGGCTTAGTGGCTTAGTCTGCCAAACTCTTTTTTAAAATTAATCCAGTGTCATTTGACCGAAAGCATGACAGAAAGATGCAACAGGTAAAGCAGTAGATTTGAAATATTGAAGCATGGAGCTGGCGTTAATATATGAAAAATTATACTTCAATTTTTTGCCTCAAAGCCATCTGGTGGGACACAAAGGTCTTGGACACCAATGACTCTCACAGAAAGGAATTCCTGTGAGACTTCCTATGAAAGTCTTGATTCTGTTTTCTTAATGCAGTCCCAAATGGACAACCTGGTGGCCTGGAGGCACCCGTTACAGTCTTACAGATGTCAGCCACAAAAAGTGATTGCAAGTTACTGACTAAATGAAGGTAAATAAAGTTCAGAAAGCTGCAAGCTGCATGCAACAGGGATGGCCAGCAGGAAGTAGGAGTTGCAACAGTAAGTCAAGTACTTGGTATAAAGTAAAATTTCAAAATGAAGGTCCTCTATATCTTCTAGTAGATTACTATTAAACAGTGCTGTTGTGTCAACTCCAGAGCCTAGGCTGAGAAATTTGGATTACAAAGAAATCTGTTCTCTAAATTGCTTGGAACTTGTTTAGTGCAGGAGAAGCAGCAATACTTTGTCAGAGTAGTGACACAGTGTTGCTTTCTGTAGCCATGTGTAATTCACAGGAAAACTAGCACTGAGGGAAACTGCTAGGTTAAAGAATCATGGTGGAAATTAAATCATTTTGTGCTTAGGTAATGGAGGAAATGGAGATAGAATTTAGTTTGATTTTCCCCTGCAATAAGAAACTTTCAGTCTTGCTTATGTTAACTTTCATAAAACTAAAATTCTGCTGTAATTTGCCTTTAAACTCTGGAATTATTGTTCCAAACTAAATAGATGGTACGACATTAATAAGCAACTGTTTGAGTTTACTACTTATATTTTATCAGGGAGAAAATACCTCTCCTCTAGTAAGGTATTTTTCTGTTCAATTTCTGATAGATACACGTGTGGATACTATTGGCCAAAGTAGCATAGTATTAGTCATAGAAATAATATTTTCTTTCTTTTTCAAATGCATGTACATATACATTGACCTAAAGATTTTCTATTGGCACATTAAGCTTTTCTAATACTACTTATATCAATATCACTCAAATATGCCTCTGCAGTCAGTGATGAATTGTTGAGTCATTTGTATATTATTAGGTTATCAGGCTATTTGAAATAATGTATTGATTTTCAATTCTATGGTTGACATGTACTGGAATGGTAGCTTGAATAATAAAACAATTTGCCCATGCATAGTTTGAGCCTAAGGAGGAAATGTGGTCCATGGTACATGACAAGAATTTTCATTTACATATGTTAAAAATGAAATATAACAATTCCCATTAGAAGCCTAAATACCTTTTCTAAATCAGTATGCCTGAGATTCTCATGGCTTAACTGTCTGTCACTCAGAAAGCTTACACACTGCAAACCAAAGCTGAGAATGTACAAGCACATGGACTAAACTGGGATGCTGTTCCAATTCTTCTGATTGTTAACTAGAGAAAATAAATAGCATTCACTGTTTTAAAGGATTTGGACTATCATAAGATGTTTTCATTTACTTTAATGACAAATGGACAGTACTGCTTAATAGTCATGATGCGTAGGTCCAGAACATGAAATGTATATATGACTGTGTAGATAGATAGATAGATAGACAGACAGACAGACACACCCTGATATACTTTCTGATATACTTTATGTAGTCAATGCCTGGGAAGTGCTTCCAGTTCATATAATAAAAGAGACAAAATACTTTTGTGGGCAGAACTGTAATAATTCACCAGAATAGGCTACAAATGCTTGTAAAACCCTTTAGCAACCTTCATTAAGCAGAAATATAGAATCACAGTAATGAAGGTTGGAAGTGACCTCTTGAAGTCATCTATGCCAACTTCCTGTACAATGAAAGTCTAGTAAGATTGTGTTGCTTAGGCCTTGTCCATCTGAGGTTGAGACATCTCCAGGGAGATTCCACCACCTGTCTAGGAGCCTATTCTGATGTTACATTATCCTCATGGCGAAAAAGATGATATTTGAATTCACATACTTGCAACCTGTGTCCATTACATTTTGCTCTTCTACTGTACTTCAAGAAGAGTCTGGTCTCCATCCTCTCTACATTTTCCAATTAGATAGCTTTATAAAGCCTCTCTTTCACCTTCTTTTCTCCAGCCTGAACAAGCCATGCTCTCAGGTTCCACTTGTACATCCAGTGCTCCAGCCCCAGCAACCTTCAAAGTCCTCTGGTGAGTTGCTCTGATGTGTCAGTATCTTTCTTGTACTGCAGAGGCCAAAACTGGATGTGACCAAATGACATTTTTTATGTACGAGTATCATTCATATTTATAGCTAGATACATTCACATGACTATGTCAATAGTGGAAAATTGTACTTTGATACATATACAAATAAGTATTTTAAAACATGTTTCTATGACACATATTTGAAGAAAATGTCCCAATTTTCCACCATGCTGAGTATTGGAACTGTTCTAACCAAAAAGGAGATCTGAAAATTTTAAACTTAAAATTCTGTACACTTTTTTGTTACTTGAGTAGCAAAAGCTCTAACATAAAAGTCTGGAGTACTAAAATGGTAACAAAAGCTCTAAAGTTAGTGTTTCACTTCTTAGTTCGGCTGAAAAGTATATATAATTAAGGTGAAAAGCAGAGCTCTTTCTTTGATTTGTTCCTTACTGATAGAAATTGAAAGCCCTATTAAAAGCTATCAGTAAAATCATGGAAACCCAACATCATCTTCCCTCTGTGACAAGGAGGATCTAAGTGTAAACACTTCGATCTTGTATTTTGCAGGGACTTTACAAAACTTCACAAACTACACTTTGAAGTATGAAATGGAGTCAGTCAAAACAGAGTATTTAGAGGTCGTTTATGGTGGTACTTCTGAAGTCTGAATATCCATCATGAGAAACAGTAAGCTTTTAATAGTGGGCTCCTTCTGAAATATCATGCACCCTAAACTATCTCTAGTTTGGTATTTTAGACAGTCAGATCCCTGTCATCCATACTAGTTTCTGCTAGTGAAATTAAATTCTGCAAGAAGAGTAGCTTTTTCATGATTGCTTTCCACGTAATGAGCCTACTCTAACTGTTTGTGAATGACTAGAACTAATTTATAGCTGATTAGCACTCATTCTTGCTGCTAAGGACAGCCTTTAAAGCTCTTTTCTTCCTATGGTGAAAGTTATTAGAAAATGGAATTTGGGATGAAGACCAAAGGAAAATTAAAGCTCTGAGATGCAGCCTGAAAAAACATAATCTGCTATATTGTAATTGCTTTTATTGTTATCCTTGGTGAATGTAACAAGCCTTTTCATTCAACAGACCCAGGTGGGAGAACTGATTAAAAACTCTAATTTTTTTCCATAAAATATAATCATTTGAAATGTAAAAACCCAAACATTTTTGATGAAGAAAGTATACTGTCAATAAAGGACAAGCTCATCAAAAAGAAAATGCCTTGTAATAGCACACAGGTGGTAGGAGGTAATAGCAACACACAGACAATAAAAGTTGTAAGAGGTTAACAGCCTGACCTGAGAACCTGATCACAGAATCATAGAATCATAGAATAGTTTGTGTTGGAAGGGATATTTAAATGCCATCTAGTCCAACCCCCCTGCAATATGGAGGGACATCTTCAATAAGCCAGGTTGCACAGAGCCCCATTCAATCTCACCTTGAATATTTCCAGGGATGGTGCATCTATCACCTCTCTGGGCAACTGCTTCCTCATTGTAAAAGATTCCATCCTTATAGCTAGTCTAAATCTACCCTCTTTTAGTTTAAAACCATTAGCCTTTGTTCTGTCACAACAGGTCCTACTAAAAAGTTTGTCCCCATCTTTGTTATAAGCCCCCTTTAAGTACTGAAAAGCCACAATCAGGTGTCCCCAGGGCCTTCTCTTCTCCAGGCTGAACAACCCCAACTCTCTCCGTCTTTCCTCATAGGAGAGGTGTTCCATCCCTCTGATCATTTTTGTGGCCCTCCTCTGGATCCGCTCCAACAGGTCCATTTCTTTCCTGTGCTGAGGACCCCAGAGCTGAACACCGTACTCCAGGTGGGGTCTCACCAGAGCAGAATAGAGGGACAGAATCACCTCCCTTGACCTGCTGGTCACAATTTTTTTGATGCAGCCCAGGATATGGTTGGTTTTCTGGGCTGTGAGCTCATGTTGGTTCATGTACAGTTTTTCATCCACCGGTATCCCCAAGTCCTTCTTGGCAGGGCTGCTCTCAATCCAGTCATCCCCCAGCCTGTATTGATACTGGGGGCTGCCCCAACACAGGTTTAGGACCTTGTACTTGCCCTTTTTGAACCTCTTGAGATTCACATGGGCCCACTTCTTGGGCTTGTCCAGGTCCCTCTGGATGGCATCCCTTCCCTCAGGTGTGTCAGCTGCACCACTCAGCTTGGTGTTGTCTGCAAACTTGCTGAGGGTGCACTCAATCCCACTGTCCATGTCACTGATGAAGATATTAAACAGTACTGGTCCCAGTACAGACCCCTGAGGGACACCACTCGTCACTGATCTCCATCTGGACATTGAGCCATTGACCATTAGTCTCTGGATGCGACCATCCAGCCAGTTCCTCATCCATCGAACAGTCCACCCATCAAATCCATCTCTCTCCAACTTAGAGAGAAGGATGCTGCGGGGGACCATGTCAAAGGCCTTACTGATGCTATTGAAGGTAATTTTCTCAGTACTTAGTACAGGATAAAAGGGAGAAACCACTGTTCATAGCTTGGGCTCTGAAAAATTGTTTGTGTGCCACTTACAAACATAAAGCTATTTGAAGACCTTCATTTATATTGTTCATACTGCAAACTAATGATTAAAAACATGTAATTAGTAATTCAGCATTAACAATAGTTTCTTACTTTCTTTTTCTTGATTTGTTTTTTACATAGCTCCATGGTTACACTTTAAAGACTCTTTTGTAGATGAAGAAATTTCCCCAGGTAGCTCAGTATGATGTTTACAAAGAGCAGTTCAGAAGAAGCACAAAAGGGAACACTTTCCCCATACTCACCAGCTTATGCTCTAAGACCCACAGTCCTCTTCCAAACAATGTTCCTGTATTAGCACAACAGTTAAAGTTAAGGCACCCTGAAAGAAGTATTTGCTTGTCAGCATTGTTTATTACTGTTGTGGCTTAATCCCAGCTGGCAACTGAGCACCACACAGCCTCTCACTTACTCCCTGCCAGTGGGATGGGGGAGAGAATGGCAAGAGTAAAAGTGAGAAAACTCATGGGTTGAGATAAAGACAGTTTAATAGGTAAAGCAGCTCACACAAGCAAAGCAAAAGAAGGAATTCATTCATGACTTCCCATCAGCAGGCAGGTGTTCAGCCATCTCCAGGAAAGCAGGGCTCCATCACACCTAATGGTTACTTGGGATGACAAACCACCACCACTTTGAATGTCCCCCCCTTCCTTCTTCTTCCCCCAGCTTTATATGCTGAGTATGATGTCATATGGTCTGGAATATCCCTTTGGTCAGTTGGGGTCAGCTGTCCCAGCTGTGTCTCCTCCCAACTTCTTGTGCATCCCCAGCCTACCTGTTGGTGGGGTGGGCTGAGAAGTAGAAAAGGCCTTGACTCTGTGTAAGCACTGCTCAGCAGTAACGGAAACATCCCCGTATTGTCAACACTGTTTTTCAGCCCAAATCCAAAACATAGCCCCATACCAGCTACTATGAAGAAAATTAACTCTATCCCAGACAAAACCAGCACAATTAGAAATAGGACATCAGTGTGTGTATGTAAATGCAGTTCTGTGACACAGCCTTTTAAAAACATAAGTTATACTAGTTGTTAACACCCCATCTGCAACATTTACTTTAGTGTTTATGTTTTTCTCCACACTAGCAATTTGACTTTCTTCCTATTGCTTTTAATGTTGCTGATCCCCCCATCATAAAAGTCATTTTTCTATATTTGTGACCATACTCTTCACACTGTGACTGACCAATAAACCCTTAAAATGGAAGAAGGTTTAGAGGACATGAACAAGGGTGATGTGCCCATGAAGTTCAGGCAATAACGCAGGTTGTGACTGACCACACCTGTTGCAAAGAAGCCGACTTCATCTCAACACAAAGGGGACTGGAGGTGACCTATGTTTTAGATAAACAGCTATCAACTGGTGATGTAAGTGTTTCTCCCCAAGCTTATTAAAAGAGTGTGAGTGTCTCCCTGAGTTAGCCAGACCAGCATGGGGGCAGTGAATATGTGTCTCAACCCAACATAGAATACAAGAACTGAACAACTAACAAAAGAATTTCAAAGAGAGCGAGGGGCTTGAACTGGCTTCAACCTGCATATTGCTTCCTGGCAACTGGGGACACCTAGCATCATGACAATGAGCATGTTATAAAGACTGGTAATGGGAATCACATTGGTATTGTGATTGAATTGTGTATTGCAACAGCTGTATTTTTGCCAGGTGTAACTTACATTTGTATTGTGTTTTCAGTATAGCTTTTAAAACTCTACTAAACCTGAAATTCCATGTAACATCCAATATCTTCAAATAAGTAAACTTTATATTAAACACTACACCTCTATGTGTGACGTGGCCAAAAGAACTTGGCCAGGGAGTATTGGGCTCTGACACATATGTCCTATTTTGTTCCTGAAATTCAATCCAAGCAGCTTTCTCAAAGAAGTTGGGGCATGCTAAAGAACAGGTTTCTCTTGGATGTCTTCCATGCAGACAATATAGACTTTGACTACTGCAGGTTTAGTTCCTGCTGCCCAAAACAACTGTCCAACACTGTCACAGCAAGCCTTTCAGATATTTTTATATGCTCTGAAAATCACAGAGGATGATGAAGTCTTGTCTTCCGTACCCACTCCCAAGCCTAGGAAATATTTACCTAACGTGACCAAGATAACTTAAGTTCTGGCCCCACTGCTGGTTGTTGCAGATGGACTGACACTCTTCACTCGTAACCAAGAAATAGCAATATGTTTATTGATTTAAAACAGTGACTTCAAGTTTGATAGTAAATGCCACAGGGGTTTAGCAAGATTCCACTTGATTATTTACTACATAGAGGACAGGGTCAGACAGAACTGTCAGAAGGAATTCCCCATTGAGTCATGAGGTTCAGAATGGACCCCCTTGCTTTCTAAACTCCTTCTCACAGAGGAGTCTAGGTGTGGTTGGATCCAACCCTAGTCCCAGACTTGGTCAATGCTTTACATCTAGAGTATTATATATGTGCAATCAATCCTTTATATCACTTAGCTGAGATTTCAAAGTTCAGCATACTATTAATCACTTACTGAGCATCTGTTGCGACAAGGAACCTCTCAGCCTTGAGGAGTAACCCTGAGGGGTGTCCTTACTCAAGGGGAGATTCTGGTGTGCTTCCCACTGCCGTGGACGAGAACTCAAGGGGCCCTGGGCAGTCCACTATTTATAAAGTAAAATGATTGACTTATAGTCATATTTGCATACCAGCAAGACATCTGGCTCACCGTTCCAGGCAGCCCTTGACTACCATGTTGCCATGCATCCCCAAAGTCCGGAGTAAACTGGATGCAGCCATTGGAACTGGGTGGGTGGAATGGGGAGCACACCACCACACTGGTGCAGAGCATGAAGAACTCCAGCAATGGAGATGAGCCTGAGGGATGGGGAGCAATTGCAGCACTGCTACGTATACTTGTAAAAGAGCAAGTGTGGTGATTCGCTTTCTTGTATTGTCCCTTAGAGTGCAGAAAAGGCTGTGAGGAGTGAAAGGAAGATTAGGTTATGAGATTACCCATTGTGCTATCCCCTTTTCAGCACTAGCAAAGTAACATGTAGTTACTGGCTGGGGGACTTGGCATCATTCTTTGACTCACATCACTAAGACAAAGCAATGCATTCTCATAAGTTTAATAGAAGACTTAAATAAATCACAAAGAAAAGAATATTTTGTGATATAACAATAAAAGCTGAAATTCAAAACTAAAATCCTATTTATGTTCTCTGGTCAAATAAATTGTGCTTTAAATGATGTTTATTTATTTTGTTTTCCTAAAAGATTATCTCTGTTCTGAAAATCACCTTCTCAAATAAGCAAGCTTACATTATTTTTTAGGCATATCCAGATAGATGCAAATTCTCTAAAGACAGATGTTAAGAGAAGCAGAGTTAAGGAACTGAAAATCTGTCTTCTCTAGAAGTATCAATACCTTCCTAAATTTTCAGAGTCTTCCATATATTCTAAACTGCCTAATCAAGTCATTATTAGAGGCCCAAATGCACCTCCGTAACCTCTGTTGATGTCCAGTTTTAAGGCACAATTTTCAATCGGTTTCCAACCTCCTCCTTCTTTATTCTGTCTCACTCCCAACTTCATGATAAATTGAGCAGAGCAAAAGTATCTGTTGCTTCTATGTACGTGTAGGTGATGCTGTATAAGTCTGTACCTGCAAGAACAAACAAAAAGACCCAATCTGGCATTTGAAGAGGCTAATTTTTCAGACTAATATTTTGCCCAAGTCTGTAGTGTTCTACAAAAAAATATTTATATCCAGAGGCTGGAACACTAAGGTCAAAGGCGACAGACAGCCTTCAGGACACTTGACACTGTCAAAATTAATATCCATATATTAATTTTTTTTACTAATATTTTACATGAGCTCGCAATTTTATGTTTGAAAGAGTATGTACCTTTTTTAATGGTTACAAAGTAGGTAGTTAGTTTTTTCAGTTTCACTAGCTATCCATGTAGTTACTTTGTTACCACATTGTGATCAAAAAAATTACTTTTGGCTTTGTTTTCATATTTGTAGTTTTACATGCACAACACATTATGTCTTGACATTTTCCAGCCACCTGAAATCACCATGGCAACCCACTCATGAACTACTTTTTGATGTAGAAGTTAAGGGTATTTAGTAAAATAAAGAAAAAAAAAAAAAAGCATTTATTGAGCGACCGAATATAGATAAACGGTGAACACAGCTAGGTTATACTAAATTAACACCAGAGTTATGAAGAAGCAAATGAAGAAAAAAGAAACAAAGAAACCTTAAGTTTCAAGTGGTGTGTAATACTCTGAGTAAAGGTGAATCAGAATGCTGATTTTCAGGCTGCGCAAGAACATCTAACAAACACAGTCTTGATGATAGCTGAAACCCCACTTTAGAAGTTATTTGCAAAGCTAATTCTTATGTTCTGTACTATTTTTTTCAGAATGTCTATAAATGTCCTTATAAAGACTTCAAGCCTGCATTCGTTATGCAACTAGGGATTGAATTGAATGTGATTAGCAATCATCCTATTCTTTTTAGGTAATTGTGCATGTGACTTTTGTGGCATGAGTCACAAATGACTTTTTTTGATAGTTCTCTATGCTAACCTGTGTATTTCCTGTATATAGTCCTGGGAAGGCAATTGCTGATTGATAGGATCTGGGCTCCTTCAGGTGCAGGAAAGCATGTAGCAGGTATTTTCAGAAGGGCTTAATTTCTGCTCAAGTCAGATTAACTCTCATACAAGATGATTTTGTCTAAGTAATTTGTAAGGCTTGTTCCTAATTTCTCTGGACCTTATTTCCTCATCTTCAAAAACAGACAGCAGTTATTTCTCTTTGCTTTTCATCTCATGCTTTTCAGCTTGTAAGCCTTTTGCAGTATTACTTATTCTTTCCTATGTATAGTCAGTCTGACTGCTGTAATAAATGAAATAACTTTAAAACTACAAAGTATGTGTGGTGAGCTGACTCTGGCTGAACGCCAGGTGCCTACCAAAGCCACTCTATCACTCCCCCTCCTCCTCAGGGCAGGGGAGAGAAAATATAACAAAAGGCTCATGGGTCGAGATAAGGACAGGGAGAGATCACTCACCAATTACCGTCATGAGCAAAACAGACTCAACTTGGGGAAATTAGTTTAATTTATTGACAAGCAAATGAGAGTAGGGTAATGAGAAATAAAAACAAATCTTAAAACACCTTCCCTCCACCCCTCCCTTCTTAACAGGCTTAACTTTACTCCCAATTTTCTCTACCTCTTCCTGCCCTGAGCAGCACAGGGGGACAGGGAATGGGGGTTATGATCAGCTCATGACACATTGTCTCTGCCGCTCCTTCCTCCTCAGGAGCAGGACTCCTCACTCTTCCCCTGCTCCAGCGTGGAGTCACTCCCACAGGAGACAGTCCTTCACGAACTTCTCCAGTGTGAGTCCTTCCCACGGGTTGCAGTTCTTCACGAGCTGCTCCAGCATGGGTCCCTCACGGGGTCACAAGCCCTGCCAGCAAACCTGCTCCAGCGTGGACTCCTCTCTCCACAGGGCCGCAGGTCCTGCCAGGAGCCTGCTCCAGCGTGGGCTTCCCACGGGGTCACAGCCTCCTTCGGGCATCCACCTGCTCCAGTGTGGGGTCCTCCATGGGCTGCAAGGGAATCTCTGCTCCGGCGCCTGGAGCACCTCCTCCCCTCCTTCTTCACTGACCTTGGGTTCTGCAGGGTTGTTTCTCTCACATGTTGTCACTCCTGTCTCCAGCTGCAGTTTCTGTGCCCGCTGCAACTTTTTTTCCCTTCTGAAATCTGTTATCCCAGAGATGCTACCACTGTTGCTGATGGGCTCGGCCTTGGCCAGTGGCGGGTCCATCTTGGAGCTGACTGGCATTGTCTCAGTCAGACACAGGGGAAGCTTCTAGCAGCTTCTCACAGAAGCCACCCCTCTAGCCCTCCTGATACCAAAACCTTGCTATGCAAACCCAATACAGTATGGAAAAATCCTTTATATGGAAGATGAAACCCTTGAAGACATTTAAAATGTCCCTCCTAAAATACAACCTTCTGTCTTCTTTCTTTCATCCCATTGAAGAGGAAGTGTGAGAGCTCTTTCCACACTGAAGCACTTTAGGTTCCATTAGCTTACACTTTTCAGATGTGGCAGGCAAATCCTAGCATGTATTTTTCTACCTTTCTAAAATGCATTTTGGCTCATTACCAGAGCCATTACTAAATCATTCCTTTCTCTAGTTACTTGAATAGAAAAATAGTAATGGAACATGGTAATTTTACCTCACTGCTGTGAGAAGCTCCTTTTACGGAAGGTAAAAGTTATTTTGAGCCTAAAGGCTTTTCATATATGGTCACACTGTTGTGTAAAACTTTGTATTGGTCTATGTCAGAGAACTGAGTGTACAGTCTGGGTTCCAGAATGATTAATTTTTTTTAAATAGTACAACAAAGAATGCTCTGATTTCAGAGATAATTCAAAAGCTGGTTAGTAACTGGATAACAGACTCTTGGGGGTTTTTTGATTTTCACTACTAATTCTTTGAGACCTCATTTTCATTTTATTTCCTGAAATTCCTTTGATCTTATCGCAAGCACATACCTCATTAAAAGGGACTTCTCTATAACAGCCCAAAGCACTCCTAAAGCAAAGATTTTAGCAGCTAGTGAACAAAAAAAACCCCTTATCTGTCTTGAAATATACATTTCTGATGCCCTAAAATTTGTCTTTACTTTTAAAGGAGGGAGAAATTCTCAGAATAACATTTATAAGAAGGCTAAGTTTTGCACAACTAAGTTGCCAGGTAGTAATTCTTAGTTAATATCTGAATAAATGATCATGTATTATGATGTAGCAATTTAAATCTGCCTGTGAAATATATTGCAACTTTCTGATTTTTATCCAATATAAAAGAATGTGCAATTATTAATTTTTATTCTGTGGCCGGGTCATGTTGGGACTTTTTTCCTAACATAATCCTGTTCTTAGATTCTTTCTCTTTATACAGAATATAAATGCAGAAAAAAAATTTATGTTTAAGGGAAAAAGCATTTTGAACCCACGGCTCTAATCAAAACAAAGGATAGTAAAGGAGGCTTTCTTATTCTTCTCAGACTGGGGAAAATGCAGACTACTAGTCTCACTTTGCCCTCAAAGGGCGATGCCTTTGAATTCTCCCTGCTCCTGATCCATCATAACAATATTGCAGCAAGCATCAGATCAGATGGCAAGGTCTAAATGAAAGAAAGATCTAATGTTTAGGGCATGAGACTGGATCTAAAAATGGATAAAAGTTTATTTTCTTCTGTCATAAGCCACTAAGCTGCTCTGTCAGTTCCCATCAGTAGCATAGCGTTATGTGCCTGACACGCATCAGAACTCAAAGCACAAAATCATAGAGGTTTACAACACTAAAATGTACCAAAGCTTATTTATGCCATCATTTAATTTTCAGTCGTACAGTTCAGAACCATGCTACATTTTGCATGATGTTGTAGAGGAATGGAAGAGAAACATGATCCTCACTTGAAGTTTTTAATCTTTTTCAAGCTAGCACATTTCATCCTTCTCCAAACAGTTAAATCCATATAGCTACCAATGCAACACTGATATATCAGCCAGCAATATACTTAGTTCTATTTACTGTGGCCTTTGGGTGCTGGGCTTAATATACATGTTTTAAAATTTATGACTGAAGGGTGTATCTGCTATAACAGTAGACACTACAGCCTGTGTCTGTACCCAATTAAACCATAATCAAGCCTTCATTAACTTCAAAGCCTCCTAAATAAGACCTGAAGGAATTCATGTAATGTTTACTGTGGCACTGATACCATGAATACCTTATGACTTGGTTTATCAGGAAATATAAAATCAAAGTTTTATTAAAAAAAAAATCAGACAATAAAAGAAGATTGTCAGAACACAGTAAAATTAATACATCTCTATATATTTGTACGCTACCTCACAAAGAGATCCATCTTTCCTTTATCTCTGGCGAAACCACCTAACACTAGTTAAACATGTTCTGCTTGTATTTTAAGTTAAGAAATCTACCTACTGTATAGAAGAGAGACATTCTCTTCAACAAATTCTAGAGTATCTTCAACATTGTGGAAATTGCCAGAAGTCTGATAAATATTTACGATCAACATGTGTGCAATATAAGGTATGATTCATCATTGTGCAGTAACTGTTTTGAGCATTACCAGAAGTGTGATAAATGTTTCCTGGCAGCTTGTTGGCAATAGGATTTATTTAGTGTTGACATTTATTCTATTCAACTCTTTTAAAGCCAGCACTCTGTATAGGGCTTGTGTTACATACCAATGAGAACAGCAGCAAAGGGAGACAGAGCTTGGACTGAAGCTATATAACATTCAGTACGTTCTGCAGTTTACAATTTGCTATGTTTGACTTAAGTAGTTTTCCTACAGAGTGGAGAAGGCAATCATTGCACCATAAACTTGCAAAAGGTTCATTCAGCCTCTGAATTAATTCCTTATTTCTCCTAATATGTTCACTTAAGGGATAGAATTTCATTGTTGAGCACAGGGATTTAGTCACACAGCTTCCATTAATGTGAGAACTGTACAACAAAATCCCCTGGCACCTTCTTTACTGTTTTTCTAGATGATAGATTTTGAACTTGGGTGAAGCACATCATTGCATAGCCCTGAATCTCCTGATACCTGCTCACAAGTCCAGACCTCCCAGAGTCATCAAGTAACTACAAGGAGCCAAGCTGAAAGGGATATGTCTTCAGGACACCTCTTCTCATTAGGGTGATAGAAAGATTCAGGTCTCCTAGAGGCCATTGTCTCAGTTTCAGCCTGTGTGAATAACAAAACAGTGTCCACTTGGTAGCCAATTCAGAGCTGCAGTTTGGATCAAGATCTTCCCTTCCACCAGAGGAAACTGCCAAATATTTGCCTAAAAAATGTTTTGACTCCCTTGATCTCTCTTTTCCAGTCTTCATGGGATAATGAGACATGTTCCTTGACCAATGTAAAAAATAAGATTTTAGGACAATTGCCTGATAAAATGGACCTAGATGAAGTTCTTGCTTGCCTGTTCTAGCTTTGAATTTAACAGGTGAGAGCACTCTCCTCACTTGAAATATCACTGATGACTGAGTATGTTTTAGAAACGGAAGATTACAGGTTAAATTTCCCTCATGTTGAGGAGATAATGAAACCTGCATATCCCTCTCCTTTCAGCAGAAATAATTCATCCTGGTGGTTGTACAGACCAGAGTGAGTAGTACTACATCCTCCTGATATCCATCAAAAGCAAACAAGCCCAAAGTAAAAAGTTATTTTGAAGAAAGACTGCAGGCCCCTACTTTCTTTTTGGGCTTGAAATGCTTTTGGTTGGAGATACCAAGCTCAGACAGGGCTGCTGGTCTGGACAAAGGGTTTTCTCTCTGCACTGCTGTGTGGTTGCTGTGAATTAACCTGGGAGATTCTCAACTTTCCCTGTGTATTATATAAAGACAGCCTATGAAGAATTTTATACTGAATTTCAGAATGGAGACCAGATGCCAAAATGTTATTACTTAGAATTTACATTGCACAGACCCTAAGGTGAAGAACTTGTCTGGTTTACAGTTTAACAGCACATCATGCACTGGAGCGTTGCAAATCTAAGGTTTTCTCAACACCTAGCCTGTAAGCTGAACAGCCAAGGATCAAGGGGTATTTTAAAGTTTATTTCATGGTAATAAAACCAAATTATTGCATAACCTGTAGTGCAGATTTAGGATTGTTTTGATGATCTATAGGAAAAATTGTCTGTTAATTTTGGCATATTATGGACATGCGTAAGTAACAAAATCATATGCTTACACCTGTGGATATTTGCAGACACACAGATACAAAATTCTACCAAAAATTAAATAATATGAGATGAATGTTAAATTTCAATGAAGCCAGAGAATCCATCTGTATTTCCAGCACATAGCATTAAATGTTCATGACTTAATTAAAATGCAAATCCTGTATAACCCACTGATTTCTGTAATTTAGCTGTGAATAAACTCTGACTCTTTTCTGCTTTAATTTGCTATAATAATCAAATTAATAGTAATTAGTGAATACTTAGACAAACAACAATAAGGTAGGTTATCCTTGTTGGTTTTATGTCTTCTAATAATGATATAAACATAGATGGGATCAGAACCTTTAACATTTACCAAAATGTCAACGAAGAAGTACAATTTATGTAAAACTGCAATGTTGAATGCTTCCTGCAAAACTCATTAGCTAAAATAGGCCATCTTGAAGCTGCATATAAAGTATAAAAATATGAAGTAAAAGGAATCTAAAGATGTAAAATCACATGCATCTTTTGAGTAATGCGAGAGAGCCTGCTGAGGGAAGGAATAGGTTTTCATTTGGGTTATACTTTCTTATACCAGCTATAACATCAGTAACAAGAAACATAAAAAGCTTCCTAATCTCTAAACACAACATAAAGATAGGTAAAAGGAAGCAGCAGATAAAGTAGGGAATCGACATCTCATTGAACTTCTGTATGTAACTCCAAACAACACACTACTTTAATCACAGTGGAATTAGATAGTCATAATCCAGCCATCTATAGAAAGATTCTAAAAGCTAAGCAACTGTTCAGTGATGACTGTATCTGACCCTAAACAGTATAATGATACCACCAGTTGTTAAAATGCTTTTTAAGCTTTTGGGCAGTGGAGTGCCAAGGGTACAGGGAAGGAGGAAAAGTCAGTTTCTCTCTTTTTTTTTTAACTTTCAACACTTAAAATCTGTGGGGTTCCTTTGGAGCCATTGTTTTGTGTTTGCCACTGAAGTGGAAGGTAGCATTGAACATACTGCGACCTCTTTCTCGTCTTCCACACTCCCGGAACTGTAGGACTTTTACGCTGAAGCCACGTCCCTCTTTCAGCACCCACTGAAGCAAGACCTGTAGCTACAGGAGAGGAAACGTTACTGGTTTCTTGCCTGCTGGCAATGCTACCTGCTACAGTAGTGGTACCACTGGCAGGACTGCTTTCAGCTTTGGGAAAAGGCTGCAGGTATCAGTCAGCCTTTAGTGTGAGAAGTCCTACAATAACATGGGATCTATCCTTCTATCACACCAAGAAAACATCTGAATACGTACCTAATTCACATCCAGTATTTTGCAAGGTGAATTTTGCAGATCTCAAGAAGAAAGACTACATGATTGGATGTATGGTCAAAGGTGCACAAGGATAAATGGAGTTTCAAGCTGGAGATAGAGTTTTTCCCTTCTTGGTGTCGGGAACACCAATGTTGATTTATTTTTTTCACCTCTGTATTTTTTTCCTTTAAATTACTACAACATAATGTTCTTCAGAGGTTTCTTTTGACTGAATCACACATACTGATTTGCTTGGATTACAATACAGGAGAACAGCCCACCCTTGAAACTGCAGTTCATTAAATTTGGAATTTGATAGGGACAGACATCCTGAGCTATTATAAAAACAAGAAGAAATAACAGATTCTGATTTCCTGCTAAATTGTACCTGCTGGTTTTATTTGCCCAGGGTCAAAGTGAATGTGAAGTACTGCAGGCTTATAAAGACATTAGCAGTGCACAGAGGTAATTATTGGAAGATATGATCTTTTTTATACTAATATTTTAAGTCCACCTAAATTCCACTACTGAAGAAACTAAAACTTGTCCTTCATGCATTCTCTACTTGAGGGTGCAAGGATCACACATATAGTGTGATCAGTGTTTACAAGAATGGATCAGAAGAGTACTAGATTATTTTTGGCAAAGGGATTTTGCTAGGGATTTTTGGCAAAGATTAGATCTCTCTTCCAACTTTCAGAAAGTTGTAAATTGCAAAATAAATTAAGGAAGCTACAATAGCAAATGGTGTGCACTTCAGCACTGTAAAGCAGTATAGGTCCAAAAAATTGTCTATTAAATTATACCAGTCTGCACCACTATAAAATCACATCCTAACTTAGCTATCTCCATGATAATGAAAAAAAAAAACATCATTAAGTGATCTGCATGAATAAGAATTTATTAATTTTTTTTGAAGTACTAAATGTTGTGGGAGACAAAATGTTGCATCTTCTACTTCCTTCATGAACACATTTACAATGCACTTAAGGGAGAATGGCAGATAGATGGTGTCTTGAAGACAATAATTGTCTCATCTGTAGTTTAAGGATTTTTTTTCTATTTATAAAGCACACTAGCTTTCTGCCCTGATTCTGATGTGACATTTATACTTATATAGAATAACAATGCAGTTGTTACCTGGTTTTGGACTAGAACACAGGAATTAGAGATAGAAGAGGAAAAACTAATGAAGATCACCCCCACCTTTTTTTCTTCTCTTTCAAAACAATATCAACTAGAAGCAAAGTGGAAGTAGGACTCAGACAGTGGCATGTTCTAAGTCCAGATGGATAAAACATATCCAGGCACTGCCCGGGCTGGGGTTAGACCACAAATTTGCCATTTATTCATCGGTGACTGACGTCTTAAACAGTGGGGGTATCTCTTGAGGACTTGTCAGATGAGATCACCAAAATGGATTTTTCTAGCTTTACTTATCTGTCTTCTGAAATCTTATAAGTATACTAACATTTCTATATCATGCAGCTAACAGATAAGACTTAAATCAATAATAATGTTTTACAGGTTATAGGTCTACATCCTCTGCTATAGTAAATCACTGACACACCATTTAAACAACTTAACAACTTGCATCCACTGCTTGTGTCTCATCCTTTTGCAGACGATCATAGACCACCTAATAATATACCAGCAAGTTGTTCTCAGTTTCTTATGTGGAAAAAAGAAAAATCACATTGATGGTAATTAACACAATGCATCCACATGGCAGGCTTGCTATGGATTGCTGCTTCTTTTAGTGTATAAAAACTTAGGAAGCTTTCCTAATCCAGGAACACAGTTTCTCTCAATTAATCATTAGCATAGCCTAAGCATCTTGTGGCACAAAGAAGCTTAATCAAAAAAATATAATTTGACCAGCCATTTAAATGTTCAACATCACTTCTCCAACAGTGCTATCTGGGCAATGCCATCAAGCAGTTGTCCAAAGCTATGGTCAACTGATTTATCCTCTAATTATGATTGAAGTAGGTGGTCAAAATCAGTGATGCTTCAAAAGGGTTGCTGGTGAATTCAGTGGCAGTTGCAGCACTCACAAATGCCTTGGGTTTAGCATGAAATTGGCAGTAATATGACGGTGATTGGGAAATAAAAGGATCTGAAATAGTTTCTTTTTATTTTGTGGCCTTCTTAACTCATTAATAATATCTAATTAAAAGGTTGATTTTCACCACAGATGGAATGAAATATATATTGACCTTTGTAACGGATTCCCCTCAAGGAAGCAGGAAAACATGAGTATGTGCATGTATATATGGAGCACAACAAATCATTCAGGCTTTGTAAGAGTAGGTAGTGTATTTTTTTGTCATAGATGATAATTAAAACTCTGAGAACAAGATTTAATGTCTTCTTTCATTCAGCAGTCTCCTTAACTGGTCAACATGAAACGGGGTTTGTCCTAGTTTCAGCTGTGATAGAGTTAGCTGTCTTCCTAGTAGCTGGTACAGTGCTATGTTTTGAGTTCAGTATGTGAAGAATGTTGATAACACTGATGTTTTCAGTTGTTGCTCAGTAGTGTTTAGACTAATGTCAAGGATTTTTCAGCTTCTCATGCCCAGCCAGCGAGAAAGCTGGAGGGGCACAAGAAGTTGGCACAGGACACAGCCAGGGCACCTGACCCAAACTGGCCAACAGGGTATTCCATACCATGTGATGTCACGTCTACTATATAAACTGGGAAGTGGGGGCGGGGAATCGCCGCTCGGGGACTAGCGGGGTGTCGGTCGGTGGGGGGTGAGCAATTGCACTGCGCATCATTTGTACATTCCAATCCTTTCATTATTGCTGTTGTCATTTTATTAGTGTTATCATTATCATTATTAGTTTCTTCTTTTCTGTTCTATTAAACTGTTCTTATCTCAACCCACGGGTTTTGCTTCTTTTCCCGATTTTCTCCCCCATCCCACTGGGTGGGGGGGGAATGACTGAGTGGCTGCGTGGTGCTTAGTTGCTGGCTGGGGTTAAACCACGACAGGGTTTAATTCTGCTATTTGGATGAGTTTGGTTCATTCTAGCCTTTAAATATACCTGCAGCATTCTTAGCTCCTAGGCAATCTGAACAATCAGCTTCCAGTTCTAATATTGCATGGAAAGTGTAGAGTAAACTTCATTATTAATGAGTAAAAATAAAGTCAATCTGACACATCCTTGACAGTTTCTAATTTGAGATTGGGATGAAAACTTTTTTTCTTAGTTTTACATTAAGCAGTTTGGTAACTACCACTTGTATCAACTATTCCAATTAATTTGGTTCATCAGTTTTTTAATACTTGGAATAAATATATGACATGAATGAATGTACCAATGTCATATTTTTGTTTTTAAAAGACAGATATTTTAATCAAAGGTCAGATACTACCTACTTTTACCAAGATCTTACTACTCAAACAGTCCTGCTTTTAAATTACTCATCAAGATATATGGTTAAAAAAAAATGACAGTGCAGAGGTAATACCAATTTCTTCCTTCAGAAATCTTACATTCTTTCAGAAAGAAAGCTGCATCATTGTAGCCCATTTTGCAGATGGAGTGGAATGAAGACACATCAAGGAACTAATGCAGTCAAGTTTTCTTTTGGGAAACCAAACCACCAAAAAACAACTAAGCCCTCCAAAAAAACCCAAGCACATAGAAAAACTTGATCAAGGAAATTGACATTAATCTTGATCTGTTAGTTCTGGTTTTGAATGCACTAAACCAAGAAGAGCAGATCAGCACTTGGACCTTATTTGTTCTGACCATGCAGTGAATTAGAAATCAGCCAAAATTACAGTTGCAGTACATAGAAGTTTTAATAGGTAAGGAACATTTCCCCAGTTCCTAAATATTTTTCTTTTCACTTTATAGTGGCAGTGAAATCACTTCTTTTGCATTTTAGAAATGCATTCATGTTTATTCTGTACAGGGAGGGAAAAAGAAAAAAAAAAAAAACACAACTGAAAACTAACGAAAAACCTCAGACTTTTTGTTTTGCCTCGAGAAATAAATATTCAATTATTTTGGCCCAATAAGATACTAAAGTCCTGAAGGACTGGATTCTAGACTAGCTGTGTAATAGAATAATATACTAATGGAATGAGGGCAGGAACCATAAGATAAAGATAATTGTCTTATTTGGCTTTGCACACAAATGAGGAAAGCTACAAAAATGTGAACTGTCTTTGCTGAAAGGAATTAACTGGGCTGCTCTCACCCCAAACCACAATGCTTTTGGTGAGTCCTTCTGAGAAAACATAAGTCACAGCAGTGCACTACTCAAGCTATTACACAAGAGTTATTTCCCAATTAAATTTTCTGTCCCACTAGATTGTCTCCTCTGACAAGGCTACATTCAGACAACTTTCTCCGTTCAGAGCTCACAAGCCACATGTGGTTGTTCAGTTTCACATCAGGACAACACAGATAGAATAGGGTATCACTACTCTCCAGAGAGAGCAAGGAGGGATAAAACTGCAGATGAATGAAAACACAGTTTGGATATGCTCTTTGTCGCTTATGGTGGGAGTTAAAAATGTGAATTATTTGATTACTATATTTCCCTATTTTTGCTGGGTTATAAAATTGCTATGTCACTCTCTATGAGCAGTACCTCAGATCAGATAAGAACTTCAGTTTCTCCAGTGCTGCATAAATGAACTTGGAAACCACTTGTGTATGGAAAATATATTTTGGGTTACAACTTCTGAAGTTTTATAAAGGAAAAGACTTCTCTCTGAATTTAGCTTTTTTCCCCTTGGTTATACAGTCCTACAAAATGCAAAATACATATAAAGAGATACACATGCGTCAGCAGGGATCTTATTGTTCTGTCAAAACCACAAGTGAAATCAATGTCCACATGGGAAAGATAATACACACCTTGCTCAGGGTGACTTTTCCAAGTATGCACAGGTAAGTCTGAAACTCACATGGAAACAGCAGCCTTGGAACGTTCCTATAATTCAAATTCAGAGAGATACTCTGCAGTATAAAACCAACAGCAGGATCAGCAAACATGGGCATAGGGCAACTGTGAAGACTAGAGAGTAGTATAACAAAAGAATAAGGACATGTAAAGAAGGAAGAAGGCAAATTTAGAGTTGAGAGTTGATAACTGAAGACATGAAGTTGGGTGAGTAAAGGAGAAGACAACTGAGTAAAGGATGTCAGCAGTGAAAAGGGAAAAATAATTTAAAAATACAGAAGAAGTAATAGGCTGGAAAAGAAAGGCAGTAAAGGAGGAAGGAAACCAAAAGAAGAAGGAAATGTGGAATATAAATGTATGTGACCCTCTCCAGGAAAAAAATACTTTTTAATGTATTTTCCTGTTGCAGACACTTCAAACACCTGTATTTCTCTCCTTCTGAAGCTTTCTGGAGCTACCATGTGTCCTGCTGTCAGGTTATCTAACATTTCCTACCTAATCACTACAAACATCTGAGACCCACACAACTACAAACTTCCCCTACATCCAGTTACATAAGGCAATATTATTGCTATTTTACAAAAGGGGAAATGAGACAGACACTAAATTATTTCCCTGAGGGAATAGAAATAAGCAGAGAACGAAATTGCACTCAGAATTCCTAAATACTAATCCAGTGCATTACCAATAAAGTTATCCATCCTCCACTGGCGCAGTAGTGTCTGAAGGTAAGTGATTCACTACCCACCATGACCGATTTCCAGTGAGGGGTGCATTGATGTTGCTTCCAGTTTTTTGAAATTCCTCCAACCTTGGGAATGGATAGAGAAAAAACCCAAATGTCAGCCTTCTCAATGTGGTGGCTTTATGCACTTGTATTTCAAGCTTTCACAAATCAAAGGCATAATGTGTGCCACTGACAAGCACAGTGTACATCTGGGACAGGAGAATTAGCCATTGGTTATATATCAAGTTCACTCAGAAGAGTCCTTATCCGTTCTGTGTAGAAGAAGTTTAATGTTACAAAAACCTCTTACAACTGTATTGGGAATGAGCAGAGAACAATATAACCCACCTATGTCTTTAGTTTATACCTTTGAATTTTTGAGAAACCTATACTGCTGGCAAGTTTTATTCAATATTTTGAAGGTTGAATAACTTGACAGCCTAATAGGGCTTCTTCTGGTGGTTTGTTTGGTTTGGGGGTTTTTTGCTATGTTTTTTTAAGAAAATGCAAATGAAAAACTCTCCTGGATGCTTTATGTGTTTTAAACTGCATATCACAATTGCAGGGTAGTTTCCTAGAAAAAAAAGAAAGAAACTACTGCATTAGTTTTTCAGAGCAAGGGCAATTCACTTAGGGGTAGAACTTTTAACTGTTTGTAGATGGGATGAATGCTCTGGGAAAAATACAAGAAAATCCTGGCAGATTTTCTGCCAGGAAGAACCAAGCAAAAGTAATTTAAGTTAGCGTATTAATTCACATGTTAATGAGTAAAATGAAAGTGTTTTGCTTAAAACATTGTACCAGACATAAAGAAAAAAGTGCAGTTTGTGGTTGAAATGAGTGAAAGATTGACTATAATGTCCTATCCTGGAACTTCAATAATTATAATAACAAAGTTTTTATTATTCGGTTGTAAAATGTCATCCCATGTATCATTTAATCAGAATGGGCAGACTGTTACATTCTTGCAAAGTGGCTTGGTGGTACTGATTTCAAAAGGGTGAAGCAAATTCTTCTACTTCAGTAAGATTTTCTATACATATGTATGCTAAATACATACATTAAATGCTTTTAATGAGACTCACTTGATGTCATAACTCCAGATCCAATTATGGAATTGTCTCTGGCATTTTGGGATTTTAGGGCTAAAGGCAAAGCAGTTTAGAGATTTGTGAATGATGCCTACTTTATGTGCTAAACTGGAAAGACTAGAGAAAGAACAAGTTATTCTGACTGAATTTAATGTCAAATTTCTTTCTGGCTTTGCCACTGATTAAAAAAAAGGAAAAGCAAAAAGAAAGGGAAAATCCAGAGACATAGTTTATCCATTTTAATTTCTCTATGGTTTCCAATATTACAATATGCTACTTTTTAAGAGAAAAATATTAGCAACACATGTTCTACTCTACCTGAACACTAAGTGTTATATAGATTAAGAACAATATACTGCTCAAAACTTCTCTTAGAAGATTGTGTAAGTTCTCAGGACAGCAGTAGAATCACCTGATGTTACTGTTAAAAATAATCCCCAAAGAAATAGAGATGTGTCTAAATCCATTGGTGAAGAAGAGAGTATTAACATGAAACTAAGGCTACCTACTCCACTTTTCTCTCTTTTTTTGCTTTAAGCAAAGAACAACAAAAACAGAGAAAAAACAACAAAAAAAGAATGGGGTTCAATTTAGAATATTTACAGCGTTGAAGGATGCCTCCCCCATGGTTGGCAAAGACTTGTGTTCAACTTCTCTTGGATGGTTTCTGAAATCCTTCCCGGATATTTTAATATCTCCAGAGAACACCTTATCTACTGCAGTAGAGAACGTGCTGGAAAAGGTGACTCTCAAAATCACTCATTTTGATGCTTTTCTGTTTTGCTTAATTAGGCTTTCTTTGGCAGAAACATTAGTATTAGAAAGTATAGTACATTACCCACAACAAGATATTCTTTAGCATACTGAGCAACATCTTTTCTGGGAGTTCATGTTCCCTGTCCAAAGAAGTGAACTGAGCCTGAACTCCCAAAAGGCATAATCAAGAGCCAATGTCTGAGTTACTGGAAAATCTACTTGTGTACTGCCACTGATTGGAAATAACAGATCCAAATACTTCCTTCCAGATGAAAACTTACAGTTGTAACTTCAACCAAACATCAGTAAGTTTAGAACAACCACAAGGTTCCCTTTCCCTGAAGAGTGTAATGCTGCAACATGAAGACCATTACAGCAGCAGATGCAGTACCCAGTTATGGTTCAGACCACTACTTTTAAAGAAGAAAGTTAGGCCAAAATACATTCTGGGAATGCACATAGCCAGTTCCGAATGCAAAATGTCACCCTTGCTCCACAAAAATGCAGCCAGAAAGGCCTGTATCTGCTTCAAAGAAGAAACAAACCTAGCCCCACCCCCTCAGAAAAACCCTAAAATTCTCCAAAGGAAAAATTTCCTGCATGAATACTGTGGGTATTTAATCAGCACATCACTAGTGACCTTCTGGTTTTGTCTTTCTCTTGGGTAAATTAGAGCTATTTACAGGTCTGCTTAGGAAAGGTTACCCTGAAGGTCTGATGAAAAAGCAAAAGCAAGTATTGGGCCAGCTCTCTGGTACATTACAGTATATCTTGTGTGAAGAGTAAATTTCAGGCTCTTTAAAAACATTCGTGTTGCTTTACTTTTCCCTTCATCTACTCTTAACTTCTTTCTATTATACCACCTATTATTGTGGTGCCTACACAGCAACAAACAGCTGAAAACTTAAAGTTCTGTCTGATTTGTTTTTGTTTTTCCTTAGATCAGAATGTCTTTAATAGAAAATGTCGCACTGAGCGAAAGGGGATTTTATTTATTAACATTTTTCTTTTTGTGAGTATGTGAATACAGGTCTGTGAAGTGAGATTTATTTTTTTATTGGTAGCGTAGGAAGGTTGTACTGTTGGGGACCATTGGCTCCCCAGTGGAGAAGTTTTGGGATGGAGCTGCAGAACACGTGCAGGAAAGGAGGGGAGCGTGACAAAATAAAGCTCAAAGTGTGTTCTAGTTTTCCATCATTTCAGGATATAAATTAACAGTATTGATTGCATGCAAAATCTCACAATAGTCTTTTGTGCATAGCACTTCTTGTCTCCATCAGCTTTCTCATTAAATTACCTTCATCCAACCATTCAACCTGAGATGAAAAAGGAATTCAATTAATGTCACTAGAGTAGCTGACATCAGCTGATAGTTGTTACTTTTCAAAAAATCATTCTTCTGGACATGGCCTAGGTAAGAGTTCCTATCCTGAGATTTTTTTGTGACTAAACAATTAATTCAAGCCACATTCATTACAAAAATGTTAAATGAGAGGTGGAATAATTCTATGAAAAATTAAAAAAAATGAAGAAGACACACTACAGAGAGGTTTTATGATTTTAAATAATCTGCAACTAAGTAAGAAATCATTCATGTACCCACAGTGCAGGAAATATAATTACATAGTTATAAACCATGCTTTTTGTAAGAAAAACACCTTGCAAAGAGTGTGTAATACACTGTGCTTCTCATGCTGTGGTCTAACAGAGGTGAATATGTACTAACAGCAATTTTACCAACAAACCAAGCAAACTTAAGATAGATACAGTCATTTAAAAATACTTGATTCAAGAAAATATATGAAATTTGCAATAGCCCTCATGGCTGCTGAGATATGTTAGTAAATTACATGGTAACAATAGCTTGGTAATCAAAAAGACTGTAGACACACAATAACCACTCAAAGGCTAAATGGTTATCAATAGATGATGTGGCTGGCAATAGGCTCATTTTTTGACAGTCTGCATTGTATCATACAATGCTGATCTGGTTTTGTGCGAAGAGATTAAAAAAAAAGATCAAACCCCAGCAGATTCTAAGGGGACAGTGTGTTACAGAAGTGAGTATATATTTGTTTGAACATCATCAGTCATGCGTAGAGACATTGCAAGTAGGGGATGCACAAGTTAGAATTATAAATTATTATTTGCTCAACAACACAGACAGAAGGTAGCTGGTTCTAACAAGCTATTTGGCTAAGCCTTGGTGCCACAACCCTGGTGAGGCACCCAGGCAGCCTTTGCTGGCAGGGCAGGAGCAGTCAAAAGGTGTAGGAAATGTCCGAATCTCTGAACCGTGAAATAGTTCTCTTTGTCACCACCTTTGTACAATGACTTCCCTATTGATGATGGTTTGGGATGTCCTTTGAGGACATAAGTGATAGTTTCTCAGGCACATCCTGCTTGATTTTCTAAATAAGCTCTTAGGAGAGAGCTGCAGTTTGCACTTTTACCAGATAAGACCCCACATACAAAGTAGTCAGGCAACACAGGGATGAAAACATGTGCTAAACTGCTCAGCACAGGTGAGGTTATGCAGTTCTGTGCATGCCTATCACAACAGCTTGAGGCAGCCAGAGGGATGATACTGATGAACACTGTGTATTTTGTGGACTAAGACTTGTGCAGCATTTGTTGGGCTATTCTGAGAATCTGAATTTTATATTTAGATGTGTCAGTGTTTTTACGCTATTGTGAATTTAGCCTTGGGACACATGGATAAAGGGGATCAGTAGAACAGAAGATAGGTTTTTAAACTTTTTTTTGGTAGAAAAATCCCTAGGATTTCTCTCTCCCACTCAATTCTATCAAGTTGCATATACTTGCTGATGAAACAAAAAAAAATGGAAAAAACAATCCTGAAAATAACTCCTTATGTTTCCAATTCAGCAAGTTATAACTTCAGTCGTAGCTTAATAGATCTAGAAGACTGAAATCAATGAGAAGAACATGTGCTAAAAGCTAGGCATTTGACAGAATGCACTAACTAACAGAAAAGTGCAGTATGTTGGGAAAATTAAAACGAAAAAAAGTTTTCAAATGCTGGAAACAATAAAAAAACATTGTTATGACAAGAGTTTATGAAGATCTGAAGCTATAAAGTAGGCTTACATACTAGCATGCACAGTATAGATTATAAGCAGCGGGTCCTAATGGAGACAGGAATAACATTGCATCAGGGTCAGAATTCTGAAAGACAAAGAAAACTGAGCTCATGTTTTTGACAAGATTAACCCTAAAGGCCATACCATATTACAGGCCATACAAAGGAGCTGTCTCCAAAACAAAAGGAAACATAAAATTACAGCTGAGAGAAGTTTTGTTTCACTCATTGTATCTCATATACTCCTGACAATCTGTTTCTTTAAACGGAGTGCATCTCTTCAAATCATAAGGCTATTTGGTATAAAAGATGATGCCATTGCATGTATGGTGGTATGACCACAAATGCCGCAATAGAAGATCAAACTTAAGGATCATGTCTTTGATAATATCCAGTACCAGAGACCTGATATTTTATATATCTTTCTATATGATTAAAAAAAAAAAAAAAAAGACCAATGCATTTTAATATAGTACATTTAAAATATCAAATACACAACTTTTAAAAAGTTATTTCAAATATGAAACAAAATATTTTTTAAAGCTTACAAATTCTTTTTCCTATTTTCTGACACAGATCTTATGCAGCCATGGAATCTTTGACTTTCAGGTTTCATGCTAAGCAATAATTACATATATACATATCCCAACCCTCACGTTCATGCAGAGCTATGAAGAGTCAGGTCTGAATAAATTTTTATTATATGGGCAAACTGACCTTAGTGGGATAAAAGGTCTTTTTTCTGTTGTTATTGATGGAAAAAAAGAACTGGAAAGTTGTATGAGGAGAGCAACTGTGGAATGATCCAAAAAGTAACTGCAGTAAAAATGTCAGCTGAACATTTTACCTCAAAGACTTGTTACAATGAACATCGACAGACAAAATAAAAGTAAATCTGGGTTCTTATCATAAAGCGAAGGATGTCTGATTTATTAGGGGGAATGGCTGTGGGGACAGTCAGAGAAATTCATGTTTTGTGAAGTTTTCTAGAATCACAGAGGTAACCAACTGAAACAAATTTCTTGACATTTTGGTTTTGCAGAAATGAAAAATAAGTCATGATGGTTAAAACCAGCAGAAAGATGAGAAAGACAGCATGGGAACCCCAGTCTCCTAAATTTAACCTGAGTGCATCACCTATTGGAGAAGTAGCCTGTACATTTCATGAAGAATCACTCTAACAGTAAGACCTGCTGCCTATTCAAAAATGGCATTATGAAATGTTTACACTCTCTACAACCAATGTTTCAAAACCAAATTTCTCACCTAGTTTAGTAGATTAATTCAGTAAGCCATATAAGTCAGGCATGTCAGATCAAGTAGGAATGTAAAAAAATCAGACTGTCTTCTTCCCTCATTAAAAGTTTGTTATTATTACTAAATAATTCTGCATTGAAAAAATAAGAAATGTTCCCTCGGGAATTTCTCAGGCAATTAAACATTTAAAGGCAAGGCAGATCAGTAATACATAACTCAGTTAGGAAGACAGTGAATCCTAGAACTTTAATCAAGTTAATGAAGTTGTTAATGAATCTATTATTTCTCCTGCCCAGTATAGTGCTAATGATAAAAACTTAGACAAAATTAAACATTATTTCCATTATAAAGAAAGAAAACATAATCAACACACACATCAAAGTGAGAATCTTTGTACAAGTAGGAATCATATATTAAAACAGCAACTGACCTTTGGTCATTCTTGAAATTCAACATCATGATATACACATTACATGGGAGTCTGCTCTTATACTTCCTGTCCTACATGCAACAAATAGTCATTTGATGGATCATGCCACATGCTCTTCAATTCCACCAAGACGACTCTACATTGCAGTGGATAACAATATAGTGACTCCCTACTTATTTATAATTATTCAGTATGAATCTGGTTTTGTAGGTTTTGGAAAGTTGGGTAGGAAAGTGTCATAAGGACTTGTTCTAAAAATAAACAGTTAAATAACAATACAGTAAATCAGGAGACCAAACCTTTTCTTTCTTTTTTCCATTTTATTTATTTTTTTTTATTTTTATTTCTTTTCTTTTTCCTTTTATTTTTATTTTTCATATTTTTCATCTTCTTTTTCCTTTACATTTCCTTTTCTTCTTTTCCTTTTCCTTTCCTTTTTCCATTTTCTTTTTCTTTTATTTTCTTTTTTCTTTCCCTTTTTCTTTTCTTTTTTCTTTTTTCTTCTTTCTTTTTTCTTCTTTTTTCTTTTCTTTTTTCTTTTTTATTTTTTTCTCCAGTGTCTTTTTCTTCTTTTATTCTTTTTCTCCTGCTTTTTTCTTTCTCTTTTTTCTTTTCCTTTCCCTTTTCCATTTTCTTTCTCTTTTATTTTTCCATTTTCTTTTCCTTTCCTTTTTTCTTTTTCAGTTTTTTCCTTTTCTCTTTTAATTTTTTCTTTTTTATTTTTTCTTCTTTTTTCTTTTCACTTTATTTTTTCTTTTTTCTTTTCACTTGTTTTTTTTCTTGTTTTAATTTTAATTTTCACTTTTCTCTTGCTTTTGCTTTTGCTCCACCCTTATAGACATCTCCTTTATCTTCAAAAAAGTCAAAACTATTACATAGTAAAGTATGAGTCAGTATATTAACATTTATTTTTATCTGATCATTTGAAGATGTGTTAAGTATTCAGAAATCTTGTCTCTTCAAACTTTTAAATTTTTATAACCATCTGTTTCTTCTAAGAATCAGATTTCTCAGCCATATCTTATTTTCCTGGAAGAAATATAAATAATTTGAAAAGAATCATCTTTTTTTCAAAATAAATATGTTTAGAATCAAAATAACTGAGAAGAAATCTTTGACCTGTCACTGCCCAGTCATTCTCAAGTATTCCATTTAATTTCTTACATCTAGTGTACTGGAGCAAAACTCGAATAAAAGTGACAGTATTAACATGTTAGTTTCTTGTGAGAAGAAAATTCATCTTGTATAGAAATCCTAACAAGAAAAAGAAGTGAGCAGCGATATTTAGCTCCTGCTGGATGGAAAACCTAATGTTTTTTACTTCTTCTGAAGTACCAAACATAATTTAGAATCATTTTAACTTCATGGTCATCTGCCAGGAGTCATAACATATATCTTCTTAGGTTGCAAAAGAAAGATAATACTTTTTGTAATAAAAATAAAGATGATATCTTCTGGTCATGCACTTTTTTTTTTTTTCTGTAAGGAAAAACATTTATTGAAAGGACAGTAACCCCAGATTTCTTTAAGGTTGCCACTCTCTAGCTGAAGTCATACATTTTGTAGAAGGCCCTACATTCCATATAGACATTGAAACCAAAATGGAACACTAAATACCACTCCCCCCCACCCCCCAAAATCACCACCTCCCAAAAACCCCAGAAGACAAAGTGATATTCCAAAATGTATCTAAATCAAAGAACTTCAGTTTTTTAATCTAAGGGAACCATACTTATTTTTATATTTACATTCATATTCATATTTGTGTTTATGTCTATGTGCCACTGTATATTCTTAATAGTGAATGATACCAATTTTTTTTTAATATTGCATAGCATATTTTATTTTCACATGAATCAGTAATTTACCATATACATTTCTCATTTTAAGCTCTGATTTTGAGAATAATCTACTTTTACAAGATTGTCTTCTTTTCAAGAATGAAAGCAACATTACACACAATGAGATACTCAGTTCAGGTGAAACCATTTAGTCTCAGAAAAACTGGAAAGGACAAGAACTCAATATTATAACTCAGCTAAAGATTTCAGTGAAAAATTTAAACCAGCAGTATATGCAAACTCCTTATTTACTTCACTCTTCATGCAAAAGTGATTTCATACACACCAGCTCACTATGGAACAAAAATATGGTATATTAGCATTGTTAATCCTATAATCAACCAAACTAAGTGGTGCAAAACCCAAAGATTGCCATCTGAGCTAGTTGCTAATTCCGGGTGCTCAGTCTCTAACTAGCTTTGCTTAGAGAAAATGTGCATATTGAAAAGAATGGATTGCAGCCACTTCTCTTTTATGTGCAAATAATTTCTCATTAGGGCAGTGTTGTTGGCTGATGGCACTTAATATCCACAACAGGTTTGTGCAGCCTGGGCTGAATGCTTTGTTGCTTTAAAAATTAGTAAAGACAATATTGACAGTGAAAGTGTCTTTGCTATCCAAATGAAAAAATTAGGGCAATGCCCACCTGTACTTTTGTATAGATATACTCTGCATAAAAGCAACTCTTAACACTTGCAATAAGGCTTTCAGTCTATCCTCACATTGCTCTAAAAAAACAAACCCCACTGTCACAGACCACATCTTTAATAGTGGATATTTAAGAAAAACAACACCATTTATGATCTTAGGGCTGCACCAAGATTAAAGAAAAGGCTGTTATTAGGCATGCCATGAGGTGATCACCAGATCTTTGCATAAATCAGGTCATTGTTGACTTCTCTTAAATTTTATTATTTGTTTGGGGAGTAGCATGGGTTATGTTTCAAATATCTATTAAGTTAAATTCACTGAAGAAAAATCTCTCCACTTTGAAGACATCTATTAACAAAGAGTAGCCAAAATCTTTAATGGTTATTGTTTGGTTTGATTTTACATTAAACAGAGATTAAATTAAATAATATCAGTAATACAGTAATAGAAAATTCTGGCAGTAAGAATTTTTGGTTAATACTGGCAGCTATTTCCTTCATTAATTCTCAGACTAATGAATGCAATAATATATGAGTAGAATAATTTACTCTTTGCAAATTCCTAATTATAATTTTACATCAAGTTTAGGCATGCAGAATAAATACACCATAGAACATTATCTCCTCCTAGGTTATTAGGAATTTAAAGCCTTGCCAGATGTCATTTGAAAGGTAATTTTCAATAAGGCCTTGGATTTAACCTGTGAATGTGCAGAAATATCTTAATTTCATTTTCTGCGTACAGGCAAAATGGAAGGAAATGAACATGAGAAGGTGAAAGCACAAGAATGGAGAATTTCTGCTGAGTTACACCAATAAAAGCTGGAAGAATTTCTGCCTAGACCACTGTAAGTAAGGTAACATTGGAAAACATGATTTGAAACAGTTTTTCTACCATATAATTATTTCACACATCCACTGATTTATTATTACTGAAAGAATGCAATTTAAAATATTGAATATAACTCTTCCATGACTGAGTTTTAGCGTTAGCCATAACTCTATAAACTATATATGTTTAAGGGAATGTCATTCTTCTCTTACTGCTTTGGCAATAAAGACTTAAAATTCTTGTTAGGCTACTGTTTTGTTTAAATCTGTTCCAACACACATTTCAGTTAGTGTGTGCAATCATTAATATTTGTCCTTTGATTCTCCTTGTAACGGAGGAAGGACATCATTGGCCATAAGGCTGAAACAGCAACTCTACAGTTAAAGTCCTAAGTATGATGTTTCCTCAGTTTGATTATTCCTGGATTTGTCAAGGACATAGATGTACTTCAGACATCTCCATATAAGGGTTGCCACTACTATCTTTCCAAGAGAACACAAAACTCATAGAAGTGAGGGAATATGCCAAGAAATAAAGCGTAGGAAGGATGCAAAGAAATAAGTTGATTTTGCAGCATTTAGTCTTGTAGTTTAAAAGCCACCTGAATCATTTATAGATATATCTGAGAAAAGTGAAAAAATCCTGGCTTCAGTTCCCAACCCCAGACAACTTAGAACCAAAACTTGGTATAAGTATTATTCTAAAATGTTGCCAAATGATTTTGAAATGTCTACAATGATGACAATAACAACTGTAGTAGTAGTAGTAGTAGTAGTAGTAGTAGTAGTAGTAGTAGTAGTAAAACCAACCAGCAGTAAGATCAAGAGCTGGTGCAAAATGTGAGTGATGATTATATATAAAAATTAGTTTGAGAGACAATTAAAGATGATATTTGGCCTTGTGGGCCTCTTTCTATTTTCAAGAATTAGTGTGCTTAGTTATGTCTAGTGATTTTCACTGATGTAGCAAAACATTTTGCTGACTGCTAACTGCACTTCACAACTGTTCCACCGTATAGATAATAAAAGTAAAATTAATACCAGTGGTTAAAATCAGGAGCTACCTACGTCCTTGATTTTTACTTTGTGATAAAGCATCTGCAGTTGACTTGAAAGATTAGATCTGCAGCTGTTCATAGACCTCTGCAGAAGTCTTGTCTTTTGCTCTAGGTAGGGCTGACTTATAGCTGACCAATATGAAATGACAGGAAACTCCCAGAAAATAAGAAGCTGGACTCCTAGCCCTGTCAAAAGTACCGCCTCAGATAGGTAGTCTCTAAAAGAGCTTTAACTGACAGTATTTCACACCATCTCCCTTAGTATTTATCAAAGTTCAAGTTGTAACAGTCACCCACTACTTATTGGAATTTCATGATTGAGAGGAAATAACCTATTGGGATAACAATTATAGGATTAGAGAAGTTTTAGGGAGTCTTTGAGAGGTACATGTTGAACCTTCCTGACACATAACTAATTTATCCCTAAATGTTACGAAATGTCTGTGTTAACAGAGCTTATATAGTCAACTGTTTTCTTGGTAGACCAATAAAATTAAAATTTGTTAACAAACAAAAGCAGAAAATGTTAAGACACACATGAAAACACCTGTACTTCAAAGGATAACTTTATACAAAACTAAATTAATTTTCCATAGAACATGTAATCCCTTCATTGGTATTTTATGCTAGAAGAAGAAAGGATTTTTATCTTCATAGATTCAGCCAACAAAATTAAGAGGAGAAAATTTGCTTGTTATGATGAGAGGAAAGCCAGCTAAACCATCAGTTTAGTGTATAGTTTAGAAATAAGGATTCTTTCCTGGCAATTTTGTACTTTTGAATCTAACCACTACTGGAAAGACAGCTTGTGTGAAATAGAGGTATTCTAGCATCAAAAATAAATAAAGAATTTCATAAAAGTAAAATTGATCAATAGATTTTAGAAGTTAGTAAACAGATACCTCTAAAAGAAAAAATCTTCCTTTTGATTTTTTCTTTATAAATTACTTATAACTGAATTTAGAGATTGTTAATAAATATATTTATAAAAACTCACGTTCTGTCCAAAATCTAAAACAAAACAATCTTTTTCAAATTCTTCCTTTTTAGTTTATCTCTGAATTTCTTAATTCTCGTCAGTAGCATATGAGAAGTAAATGTGACTACCTGCAATATCCAGCTCAGTTTGGTATCCAAGTAAGTTTGGGTGGTAAATTAACCTTTGAGATCATTAGTCGCACACAAAAAAAGTACAGGGTTTTTTACATGTGCGCCTAGCACTGCATCACACCCTTTGTCAGACACTCTTCCTGGAATCTGACAGGACAATGTACGTGTTATGTACTTCTTGCAGGTCTTTGCAGTGATAGTAGTTTACTACTGCGTCTCTCTGATTACACAGGAGAACTTTATAGCTCAGATCTAAAGGCAAAGTTTTCTACTCTGTGGAGCACAGTTTTCAGTGATATAGTTTTTCTTGAAAATTTTCACATTTTTACATGAATACTAGATTACATTAGAGGAAGGAGAGGTGAAAATAAGTCTCTCAAAGAGCTTACTTTTCAGGCTTTGTATTGAATTGCCTAAGACAGTTGACTTTGTAGTGTAGATCAATACCAAAGTCTGGCAAACTTCTTCATCCTTGAAGAATCATTCCATGTACACAGAAGGTCAGAATGACACATACAGCTTATTGTACATTTTAGTCTTTGAGATATGCACTTGCATATCTCAAATGTATGTGCAGTATGGTGCAGTACACCATACCTTTGCCAACCTTTGTGATATGTGCATTATTCAACCTCTTTTTCAGATCATAAAAATCAGTGGTAGAAGGACAAAGAAGAGAACCCCCATGAACTTCACTGGACAAAACTGCAGTGCTATGTAGAATGTAAATCTTAACGCGGGGTGACTACACACAATGTTATAACTTTATAAATGAGTAGCAGACAAGCAGAAACCAAACTGAAATTACTGAGATGGCTTTAATTGCTGCTTGTGATAAAAATTGCTCAGATAATTTGAAAATGACAAGGTGGTGATGTCAACAAAAGAAAAAGAAATAGAACAAATTATAATAAAACAACACCTTCCTCCCTCTCCCCAAATATATTTGCTGTATCGTAGTGCAGAATAACAACAACTTAAGCTATAAGTTTTGGGCCACTAAACTTATTAGTTCGTAAGGGTGTTGATACCATCTGAAATCTTCAGAGTGATCAGAATAGTCTGACTGGTTTCTCTGTTCTTCTGTTTACATGCAGATTATGTGCCTTTTTGTTACGAATATTTTTCACATTTACATATTTAGTGAGCTTAAGTGTAAAAAGGAAAAACTGTTCAGTTATTATAAAAGCATAGTGATATAATATATAAAATTGAATAGTGATATTTATATAGTGCCTAAAGTAGACAGTCCCATAACAGACTTCACATGAAGAAATAAGAAATATGGCTGCAGTTTGCCCTTCCTGTGATCTGGATTGCCATAGCAGTAGGTGGGGATACTCATCAAGTATAATGCTATATGATTACAATTATGCAAAGAAAACCTCACATCTTGATTTACAGTTGAGGCAAAGACTAAAGTATACCTCAAGTCTATTTTCAGGCTTGGGATACAAGAGAAACTTAATTTCCCTTAATCTTTTTTTTATTCACACACCTTGGTAGTAACAATCTCCCTTCTGCTTTGAGAAAACAAAAACCTTCTATGTCCTCTCCCACAGCTACATTTACTGTGGTTGTAACTGTCTATGGCTTTCACTTTTATTCTGCGAGAAACTTGCTGGGAAATCGTGTACTATGCTTAAAAGCAGATAAGGAAGGTAGAAGTTTGGGCAGAAGGAGAAACTACACTGGTTCACATGAAATGGCTTACTTCTGCAACTGCTGCTTGTTACTGAAGGTGAATCCACCCCAGGGTACTCAGTCTTTTCATAGTTTCTTCATGTACAATACTCTACCTCTCTGACACAGAGTCAACACTATACTGTGCTGGTTTTGGCTGGGATAGACTACTTTCTCCATAGTAGCTAGTATGGGGCTATGTTTTGGATTTGTGCTGAAAAAAGTGTTGCTAACACACGGATGTTTTTGTTACTACTGAGCAGTTCTTACACAGAGTCGAGGCCTTTTCTGCTTCTCAGCTCACCCCACCAGCGAGTAGGCTGGGGGGGCACGAGAAGTTGGGAGGGGACACAGCCAGGACAGCTGACCCCAACTGACCAAAGGGATATTCCACACCATACAACGTCATGCTCAGCATATAATGCTGGGGGAAGAAGAAGGGAGTGGGGGGGACGTTCTTCCCAAGTTAGTTGTTACGTGTGATGGAGCCCTGCTTTCCTGGGGATGGCTGAACACCTGCCTGCCGATGGGAAGTGGTGAATGAATTCCTTTTTTTGCTTTGTTTGCATGCATGGCTTTTGCTTCACCTATTAAACCATCTTTACCTCAACCTGTGAGTTTTCTCACTTTTCCTCTCCTGATTCTTTCCCCCATCCCACCGCGGAGGAGTGAGTGAGTGGCTGTGTGGGGCTTAGTTGCTGGCTGGGGTTAAGCCACAACAATACACAGGTTTTCACACCTCCATCACCTCTGAGAAGATATTAGGTCACACAGGACCTGTTCTCAGTGATTTAAAACTCCTTAAATCACTCAACATAACCTGAAAACATCAGCGGAGAGAGTTACATGTGGTAGTGGAAAAAAGAATGGCATTAAGGCAGTTAAAGAAGTTCAGGAGTATATCCAGCTTTTTCCCGTTAGCCATAAGTGCAGCAAGGCCCAATTCATCACCGTGTGAGGTATTAACATAAATTAGCAGAGACATCCAGACCAGTGAATATTAAAACTATGGAAGCTGGTCATATTTTCTGTTTTTTCTCTGTCATACAGAGTCAAGTCAGTTCCTTCAAAATGAGCAGATTATAACACTGGTTTATTTTGTTATTTATTTGGAAATGCTGCTTCTTCTGTAGTATATTACCAAATATGCAAAATAGTACTTTTATACATTTTTGTTCTACTGACTATGTGGTTTAAGTCACCTAGACTTTGCTTTGGGCAGACATTTAGTGTATGTGAATAAACAAACAAAATAATTGAAACTTTTTCTTATGATTGAGTAAAGCAATCCAGGGTTATTCACATAACTGGGTATACTGAGCCATCTGGAACATCTTTTTAACAGTAATAAACATCTGGATTAACTTATTTTAATAAGATTCTCTGTTTATAAATCTAATTGTCCACATAATTTCTATTTACATCTTTAAAAGAGATATTTTAATAGTAAAATCAAATTAATTAATAATTTTGTATAACATACAACAACTTGCTGAAACACTCATTGAACATGACTGTGACTATGTGATGTGTCAGATCATGAAACAATGTTACTGACTCTTCTTTGTCCCAGCTTGCGGAAGTGCAGCTCCAATATCCCATTAGGTTTTTGCACTATGGTAATCCAGGTATATTTTTTTGATATACACAAAGAACAGTACGATACCATTAGTTCTACTTCCATTAAAAATAAATGCCATGATCATAGTAGTACTCAAAATGGGATGGCAGCTGTGCTCACATGAAGTGCATTGGTTGACTGCAGGAAGGTTGCTGTGTCATTTGGTCTTTGAATTACTAAATGACTTATCATGCATGAATCTCATCTCTCACGGGACTGAAGAATCTCATTCTGATTTTTCTCTACATTCTCAAATGCATAGGTATTGGTTTTTGCAGAGAAATTCCATGCGGGGACGGACGACAGCACACCAATATGATGATCAAAGTCGCCAGTTTATTGAGCATAGCAGATCATTCTTATACAATTCTCTAAGTTCCTTAAAAGCTCTGATTGGTTGCCACATGCAAGCATATAGTGTCCACGCGCATAAACATAAGACATAATTGGTTATACTAACTCTGTACACGCGCATAAACATAGGACATAATTGGTTATATCAACTAAAACATGCAAAACTTGTCTCAGTCTAATTGGTCAAGATAAACTGCCGAATTGAGGTTCTTTGTGCCAAGTTCCCTTTATCGTGGAATGCGCACCTGTGTTCTTCTAATTGGTAACTTTCTTTTTTTGTCTTCTTGTTTATTCTGTTCAAGGCCTTCTAAAGGCATCTGGAACGCTCTTGCGACTGTTAGCTAAATATGTGTCCACAACAGGTTTTTTACACAGTTCGCTCACATCTAGATACATCTACAAGCATCTGAGGATTCCAACATGTTTTTTACAGTAATTTGGTATATCTGTTAAGTTTTTATGGAGAGTTGCATTCTCAGTCTTGACTTCAGGAATTACTATACTGATCTTTCACTAGTTGAGGACCAAGTCTGATAAATGATGCATCAATTTGCCAACCATTTAAGGTTCTCACACCAGTATAATTTTGAAATTTCATTTTCAAATGAAACTGTTAGACAGCAGGCAATACCCATATTTAAGGATAGTATTTTAACAAGCATAAGCAACAGTGCAGAAATGAATGGTCTTTTAAAACATAGCTCTAGCAGTGTGAAAAGAGCTATGCAGTGTAATATAGTGGAAGTTCTGACTCAAGATTTATTTCAGACTAAGTTAATGAACGCGCAAATGTCTCTTGACATACGTAGTCAAGGTGAAGTCCTATAAGCGAAGTAGTATAAGCAGTCACATGGAGCACAAGACAAGATGTTTGCTTCAGTCATTCACACTGCCAGTAAGCTCTCTGTAGGAGTCGGTCAGAAAATCAGCATTGTCTCAACATCGTCATCAGGAACATGAACAGTACGTTATCTGGTAACGGCCTGTTTGGGAGTGCAGTGGCCGATCCCAAGAACAGAACGCGTGGTACAAGGCTCTGTTAAAGATAACCGCACAGCTACTGTCCAAAAAGGATGGATTGCAATTGTTACCATAACATCGATGAAGAAATCATGAACTTCAGACGAACTTTGCTTCATTATAATACCAAAACACACCTCCAAGACTTACCACGCCTCGGACACTGACCCTGTGCCTGCGTAATAGCCTCGCTCGAGAAGGGCGGAGACTCCTGAGGCAGAGGTGGAGCAAGGTGTGTTACTAAGCATAAAAGATGACTTCTGAACAACGGAAATTTGAAGCTTCCCCACCAAGGACCACGACGATCGATGACGCAGCATTAGCTGGACCCGGGACTGTTAGGATGTCTTGAGATCAGCGGTGGTAGCTATAACTTCTCTTTCTCCTCTCTCTAAACTTAACTTTACTCTTTTCTCCTTTCTTTCACCTATCTCTAACTATCACGTGCCTCTTCACAGGCAATACAATAAAGTTTTACTGTGTGATTATTGCTATACCCTTTGGTGTTGGTCACCTTAATTTTGCACTTTCGAGATCGTAGCAAACGAACCATCACGAGTCCACCGAGTGGACCATGACACTCTCCCATGATGTCTTCTCTTGCCTTCGGACTGTCATGTCTGCAGCAGGCTAGAGCATGTCAAGTCATAAAGGGGTAGACTACTGGCACTACAGCACAAGGAGTTACTCATTGCCATATTTAAGGATGAAGCTGGACTGCTGTTCTTTCAAAAAATAAAATCTCCATTCACCTATTCAGCTAGACAAAAGAAGTAGGCTGTAGACAACTCATTCAAGAAAAGACACCACAGTAACTATTTTAGTTGTGAAGCAGATCACTATTTGAGCCAGAAAAGGTACTGCTATTTGTGACAAAAAAACCCTTCTCTCATATCAGCGTAAAACTATTGACATGAACGGTCTGATCATTAAAATGGGCTGGATTCCTGTAAACTTCCATTTAGACATAAGAAACTTAAACCAAGATATCTGTCCATACATATATCCAAGTACTACCCTAAAGCATGTTGTTGTGGTGGGCAAAATTAGCAACAAACTGTACTTCAGACTTCTCCATCTGGCATGTAATCTATCTCAGTCTGACAATGGATGTAAGAATGGTCAGAGGTGCTGTTCACACAGGTATGTACACATCACAGAAGGAGGTTGAGGGCTGCAGAGGCTTGTGCTTGATGATCCTGGAAAGCTCATGTTCCTATTTTGTAACTGAGATCCTCAAAGAGATAAAAATACTGTTGTTCCTTAGATCCTTGTAAACAAGCACTATTTTCTGCTGGGCACCTCTGAAGTGTTCCATATCAAAATAAACGATATTAAATACAATGCCTGAACTATCTGGACTAACATGCTGTTAGAGCTTATTTAAATAGACTTCTACCATTTCCTTAAAATAAGTAAATTACCAAGTGTATCACATAAGCTTGTGCTTTCTAAAACTTCTCTTCTGTAATCCCTTTCAAAGCACATACATGTCTATAACTCAGGCATATGCAGGCACAGAGGCACATAGACATACACATATACATGACATCACCAATTTTCCCAGTCCAAAACTAATGAAGTACAGCATTCAAAAATTGTTGCAATGAAATGTTTTCCCAGCCCATCCATTGTCCAGCTGATTCTATTAGATTAACTATTCATAGTGATTCAGCAGTAACAGCAAAACTTTTTTTCAGAAAACATGGACAACCTCACTTTAAAGAGGGTTTCTTGTTACAGGTGGCTATTTATGTTATAAAATCAGACACTCAGGAGTTCAAGATACTTATGTATCTGTGGCAAGGGTCTGATTAAAGTTATCTCTACTGATAAACAGAATAAGTAAAATACATTTTCAATCTTAAAAAAAATTACCTGCCACAAGTAGAGAAGTTACAAAACAGCACAAACAAAATGATTATTTGACTTTTTTTCTATTTGGTATGCTGTGAAAACAATATATGTTGCATTCAGTATCTCTGACCATAAAGAAATGCTTGGCATTATTACTCTGAACATTTTTTCAGTGACCAAGGCTTGTACTTTCTGTTCAAAATGACATGACTCACTCAATTTACATGCAAACCAAGTACTCTAGGGTAATGGGAAGGTAAGGGAAGGCAAAACTGAGTTACTGGCAGAGGTGATTCATGTTTTCTTGGAGTGCACAGAATTTAGGTTAAGTCAGAACCTTGTGTTTGAGCCATAATTTGAGTCCTGTGCAAATGGTTACAATCCAAAACCAGGTTAAAAGTCAGACCTCAGTTTCCCATAGCTCCAGCTCTCAAACTCTTTAGGATAACTGAAAGTTGTAGAAACAGATTGCTTCCTCTTCAAAGTGAGACTTCTTGTTTTTCTGTTCCCTCTGTGTCACTAAGAGGGTGGTTAGCACCATCCACTGAGTGGTGACCAGGATCCTTGCTTCTGAGAGTGGAGGGAAGGGGGACAATCCACCTTAGTCTGGGGTTCTCTTCCTACTGTTTCTTCCCCTGTTTCCTGCTGTAAAGTCATATCACTGAACCAAAAGCCAGGAACTGTGGGTTTTCTTTTCTGAGAATGGAGAGGAAGTGGTGAACTCTGTGGACAGAAAAGGTGCCTCACCAGAAGAAAGCCTGAGGTGCAAATTTGGACATAATATTTGATGGAGGTAGTCTACAAGATAATTAATGCCATGAGGGATGTTTGGAAGGCATTGCTCATTTTCATTTGAAAAGGCAGATTTTAATATGCAGTCTGTGATCTGCTACATAGCTCTTTGGCCTCAGAAGGCCTAACAAGTGTAATGTAAGGCACCTATAACTATATGGTGCAGGTTGTAATTAATCCTGTAAGATATCAGCCCTAACTTTATTTCTCAAAAAAACTTCAGCAAACAAAAGGAGGTATAGAAGTGGGGAAGGGGGAAAACTTAATATGCGATTGGATGAGATACAAAGTTTTAATGACTACTTTCAACAGGGGAAGCAATTCATTATATAGCATAATGATATGAGTGAGCATTTCTATAATGGGTAAATCTGGTCATGAATATTTATCATGCACAGAAACAGCCAAGTGCAAAGCAGATTTTCTTTTGCGTTACAACCAGGGCACAAGTGCTTTCCGATTTTCCATTAATGGCACAATTTTGTCTCTTAAGTACAAAGCAGATTTGATCAAACAGCAGTCAACTTTGGTGGCAAAATGAGTTTATCTGTTATTACTTAAACTTCTTACTTGGGGAATATATGCAAAAATTAAATTTTTAGCTTCCTAACTGAAGATACAACTTTAAAACTGGCTGAAAACACCCAAATGTTTTATTGGTTTAGTATATTAGCCCTATCCAGAAAGACTGACAATAGTTTTCTTACAAGCTGAAGGAGTATAGTACTGTAAAGCTAAGTATTTCCTCTTTGTTTTCGCTAAATGATACAACGTAGACAGCTATACATGATAGGAAGTGTTAACATACCTCATTACTATGGCCAGTTCATTACTTATTCTCAGATTCTGCTTTTAATTGCTTTTAAACTTTGATGTATTTTAAAATGGAACTTTCTAAACAGAAATTAATTCTTCCATTTTGTCATGGCTGGAAATTTTGGTGTAAGAGAAGATACAGCCACTACTGAAAATGAAACATCTAAACAGGGAAAACAGTGTTTTACTCAAGTTGAAAAGCTATCCCAACCTTTTAAGGGGTTGCAGAACATCTGTAAATAATAGGCTTGCATAAATGTGATATATTGGGAAAGAGTCAGCATGATTCTTATAGAAGGAAGTCATACCTCACAAATACGTTTGAGTACCTTGCAGGACTTAGAAAGGTCAGAGATAACAGGGATCTGTCTGACAGAATATACATGGATTTTTAGAAAGCTTTCTCAAGGAAAGACCTTGAAAACAGTAAGAAGAAAATGTTGGTATGGGATTAATCTCATGTAGCTTAAGCACAGAAAGATAGGTTACTGTTATTACTGTTGTTATTATTACTACTTTGTAGTAATATATGGTTATGTATCACAACCAGGAGGTGGGTTTTTTTGTTCTCCCCCCCAATACAATGCCAACTTATTCTAAAAGTCCTGAAAATGAGACAAACTGTAACATGACAAAGCTTGTAAGTGAAATAACATCTTCAAGACAGGCAAAACAGAATTTGACTGTGAAGACTTGCTGAAGAATCGCACTGTGCTGAGAGTCTGGCCAGAAAATGAGATGAAACTCTGTGCCCCTACATGCAAAGTAAAGCAGAAAGGAGAGAAAAAACAAGATAACTGTAAATATACTTTGGTAAGCTGTTGCCACTCTGGGAAAAGGTCCTGATGTCTTTCTGGATAGTTCACTGGAAATACCACCTCAGCACGCAGCAGCAGAAAAGAAAATCAAATGTCAAGAATTATTAGAAGGAATAAAAATTGAAAACTTTGTTATGGTTCTGTTTAAAGCCATGTGGCACTGAAAATTAGAAGAGTGTATAGCTCTTGCACTGTCTTCCCACTTGCTTTCCCCTGAAAAAATTACATGGAAGAACAAGAAATTATTCAGAGACTGTAAAATAGAGTGAAAAAAGCAAAAAATAGCTTCTATTGAGGAAGATGAATAATTTAGCCACTAACACTACGGTGAGGTGGATGACGGCATGGCTGATGCACACAGAACTGTTGGTTCAGAGCAGGAACGTGATTTTGAAGTGGATTTGCCAGTTGTCCCCAGTTACTCAACATCCTCACATAGGTTCTGTTTACAGGATGGATTTGGGTTTGTGCAAATTAGCTTCCTTTCACAGGAAACTCTAATGTAGGATCCTCTATAGACAAGGACTATCTGTTCCAAACCCTGTTAGAGACAAAAGGATCTGAACGGGGGCTAAGTCCTTCAAATAGCATTGAACTACCTGTGTGGTGAACACAAAAAGATGTCAAATAATATGACTGTTGCCAGCAAGACTTTTATTTTTTTAAACCACTCAAAGACAAAAAGAAGTTGCCTTCTGCATAAGACATCATTTAAACTGGTTATATTTTTAGTCATAGAACATTGTGGATGGGACCAGAGACATAGGCAAATTAATACTCAAGTCCATAAAATAGTGGTAAACAGAAAGATATAGATACAGCTTTTGGCTCGAAGTGCATCAGTATGCCAAGTTTTTCATGGCTGAGATAGTATCACATAGATTTGCCTTATAGTTGCACTTTTCCTAAGGCTTTGCAATGAACTATCAGAAACAAAACAGTGAAGTAGAGAAACTTCTGTCTTGCTTTATAGGACTGTTCATGTGTTCAGAAAATTGATGTTTTTTCAGAACTTGTATTTTGTTTCGTTTGCAATAAAGAACTAAAATCCAACAAAGTACATGATTTTTGTTTTTTAAAAAAATATAAAAATCAATCTTAATACAGTAAAGTTCCAGTCTTTTGTGTTAGTTACAAAGCATAGAAAGCAAAGGTGTTTACTGCAAACGTATGTTCCAGAGAATGCTATGCACCAGCACTAGGAAGATACAACCCATCTGTCTTTGGCTATTAATGACTTTCCTTCACAACTGAAACCAACACAGCTGGGAGAAGAACCAGCTGCTGAAAAAGAAAGAAGTATAATAGGAAATGCACAGCAAAGTTGATGGAACTGAAAGGCCACTCTCAAATCATTCAGTCAGTGGCGAGGCCAGCAGAGGCAACGGTAAATCGGCGGCTAAGCGCTAGATTGAGGCGGACAGGGAGGTTCCCGAGGCCCGGGAGCGCCGGGGAAGGGCAGAGGGACCCGGCCAGAGACGGCGGCTCTCGCGGGAGAGGCTGACGCGGCGTGGGCGTTGCCAGGGGCAACCGCGGGAGATTTGAACGGCCCTGAGGAGAGCCAGCGACCAGGGCGGGCGACCAGGGCGTGGCGCGGCAGAAAGGGCGTGGCGCGGCAGTTTGAGCGGCAGGGCGTGCAGGCAGGGCGTGCAGGCAGGGCGTGCAGGCAGGGCGTGCAGGCAGGGCGTGCAGGCAGGGCGCAGCCCCCCCCTCTTCCCAGCTCAAAGCTACTCAAGTGGTGGGTGTCGGCCCAGAGGGAGACCCAGGTATGGTCGCCACTCGGGTGAAAGTCATTGTTAGGAAAAATATGGCAACGCAGACAGAGGTCCCATGTAAACATGCAGCTGTCCAGGTCTCTGGCTGCAGGGAGTGCCTGAGTCTATCAGAAATGATGGAGGTCAGCGGGGACACCTCTTGTGTGAGGTGTGACCAGGTGAGTGATTTGCTCAGCCTGGTGGCAGAGCTGAAGGAGGAAGTGGAAAGGTTGAGGAGTATCAGGGAGTGTGAGAGGGAGATAGATTGGTGGGCCCACACCCTAGCATCCCTGAGGCAGGGGCAGCAGATGGAGGCTCCGCAAGAAGCGGAGGTTCCCCTGCCCTCCTGCCACCAGGCAGGAGGGGACCTAAGAGATGGAGGGGAATGGATACACGTCCCTGCTTTGGGAGGCAGGCGAATCCACTCCTGGTCTCCCTCACCTTCCCAGTTGCCCCTACTCAACAGGTATGGGGCTCTGGAACTTGAGGACCAGGCCAGTGAAGATCAGGGTGTAGATGAAGCCCTATCTAGGGAGGTGCCTAAGCCCAGTCGGGCAGCCCCACGCATTCTCACATCCTCTGAAAAAAGAAAAAGGAGGGTAATTGTTGTAGGCGACTCCCTCTTAAGGGGGACAGAGGGCCCGATATGCAGACCTGACCCATCCCACAGGGAAGTCTGCTGCCTCCCTGGGGCCCAGGTAAAAGACATTACCAGGATACTCCCTGGTCTGGTTCGGACCTCTGATTATTACCCATTGCTAGTTGTGCAGGTTGGCAGTGATGAGATTGCAGAGAGGAATCCAAAGGCAATCAAAAGGGATTTCAGGGCACTGGGACGATTAGTAGAAAGATCGGGAGCACAGGTAGTGTTTTCCTCAATCCCTTCAGTGGCAGGGAAATACACTGAAAGGAACAGGAAAACACACCTGGTTAATACGTGGCTCAGAGGCTGGTGCCATCGGTGGAATTTTGGGGTTTTGATCATGGGGAGGCTTACACAGCACCAGGCTTGCTAGCGACAGATGGTGTCCAGCTGTCTCAAAGGGGTAAAAGAATCCTCGCTCCTGAAATGGCGGGGCTCATAGAGAGGGCTTTAAACTAGGTTCGAAGGGGGTAAGGGATAAAAGTAGGTGCACCAGAGATGAGCCTGGGGGCAGCGCACCGATGTTAGGGGTGGATTCGATAACCCAGCTCAAATGCATCTATGCCAATGCAGGCAGCATGGGCAATAAACAGGAGGAGCTGGAAGCCATTGTGCAGCAGGATAGATATGACTTAGTCGCCATCATGGAAACATGGTGGGATGACTCCCATGACTGGAGTGCTGCAATGGATGGCTACAAGCTCTTTAGAAGGGATAGGCAAGGTAGAAGAGGTGGTGGGGTGGCTCTCTATGTTAGGGAATGTTTTGACTGTACAGAGCTACATGATTGTGATGACAAGTTGGAGTGCTTATGGGTGAGGAGTGCTTATGGGTGAGGAAAGCCAATAAGACAGATCTTGTGCTGGGAGTCTGTTATAGACCGCCTGACCAGGTTGAAGAGATGGATGAATCGTTCTACAAGCGGCTGGCCGTAGTGTCAGAATTGTGTGCCCTTGTCCTTGTGGGGGACTTCAACTTTCCAGACATCTGCTGGAAATACAACACAGCAGTGAGTAAACAATCTAGGAGGCTCCTGGAGTGTGTGGAAAATAACTTCTTGACACAGCTGGTGGGTAAGCCAACCAGGGGAGTAGCCTTGCTAGATCTGTTGTTTACGAACAGGGAAGGATTGGTGGGAGGTGTGATGGTTGGAGGCCATCTTGGGCTTAGCGACCATGAGATGGTAGAATTTTCAATTCTTGGTGAGGCAAGGAAGGTGGTCAGCAAAACCACCACTATGGACTTCCGGAGGGCTAACTTTGGCCTCTTCGAGGCACTGGTTGAGAGAGTCCCTTGGGAGACGGTCCTGAAGGGCAAAGGGGTCCAGGAGGGATGGACATTCTTTAAGAAGGAAATCTTAATGGCTCAGGACCAGGCTATTCCCATGTGCCGCAAGTCAAACCGCCGAGGAAAACGACCGGCCTGCCTGAATGGGGAGCTTTTGCTAGGACTTAAGAAAAAAAGGAGAGTTTATCATCTCTGGAGGAAAGGGCGGGCAACTTGGGAGGAGTACAGGGATCTTGTTAGATCATACAGAGAGAAAATTAGAAAGACAAAAGCTCAGCTAGAACTAAACCTGGCCACTATTGTAAGGGACAACAAAAAATGTTTTTACAAATATGTTAACAGTAAAAAGAATCCCAAGGAGAATATCTTTCCTTTAATGGATACAGAAGGGAACGTAGCAACCAGTGATGGGGAAAAGGCCGAGGTACTTAATGCCTTCTTTGCCTCAGTCTTTAATAGTGAATCCAGTCATCCTCAGGGTACTCCACCCCATGAGCTGGAAGGTAAGGATGAAGAGCAGAACATACCCCCCTTAATCCAGGAGGAAATAGTTAGGGACCTGTTACACCATCTGGACACTCACAAATCTATGGGACCTGATGGGATCCATCCAAGAGTACTGAGGGAACTGGCAGAGGTCCTTGCCAAGCCACTCGCCATCATCTATCAGCGTTCCTGGTCAACAGGGGAGGTCCCAGAGGACTGGAGGCTTGCCAATGTGACTCCCATTTATAAGAAGGGTGGGAGGGAGGATCCGGGGAACTACAGGCCTGTCAGCCTGACCTCGGTACTGGGGAAGATTATGGAACGGTTTGTCTTGAGATCACTCATATCGCAGCTCCAGGAAAAGAGGGGCATCAGGCTCAGTCAGCATGGGTTTACGAAACGCAAGTCCTGCTTGACCAACATGATCTCCTTCTATGACCAGGTGACCTGCCTAGTGGATGAGGGAAAGGCTGTGGATGTTATTTTCCTTGAATTCAGCAAGGCCTTTGACACTGTCTCTCATGGCATACTCCTTGAGAAACTGGCGTCTCGTGGCCTGGATAAGTGCACTATTCACTGGGTGAAAAACTGGCTGGATGGCCGAGCCCAGAGGGTTGTGGTGAATGGGGTGAAATCCAGTTGGTGGCGGGTCACGAGTGGTGTTCCCCAGGGCTCGGTGTTGGGCCCCGTTCTGTTTAATATCTTTATCAATGATTTGGATGAGGGGATTGAGTGCACCCTCAGCAAGTTTGCAGACGACACCAAGTTGGGAGGCAGGGTCAATCTGCTTGAGGGTAGGGAGGCTCCGCAAAGAGATCTGGACAGGCTGGATGGATGGGCTGATGCCAATCATATGAAGTTCAACAAGGCCAAGTGCCGGGTCTTGCACTTCGGTCATAGCAACCCCATGCAGCGCTACAAGCTTGGGGAAGAGTGGCTGGAAAGCTGCCCGGCAGAGAAAGACCTGGGGGTGCTGGTTGACAGCCAGCTGAATATGAGCCAGCAGTGTGGCCAAGGCGGCCAACGGCATCCTGGCCTGTATCAGAAATAGTGTGGCCAGCAGGAACAGGGAGGTGGTTGTTCCCCTGTACTCGGCACTGGTGAGGCCACACCTCGAGTACTGTGTTCAGTTTTGGGCTCCTCACTACAGGAAAGACATTGAGTTGCTGGAGCATGTTCAGAGCAGGGCAACCAAGTTGGCGAGGGGCCTTGAGCACAAGTCTTATGAGGAGCGGCTGAGGGATCTGGGGTTGTTCAGTCTAGAAATGAGGAGGCTGAGGGGAGACCTTATCGCTCTCTACAACTACCTGAAAGGGGGTTGTAGTGAGGTGGGTGTTGGTCTCTTCTGTCAGGTGTCTGGAGATAGGACAAGAGGAAATGGCCTCAAGTTGCGGCAAGGGAGATTTAGGTTAGATATTAGGAAAAATTTTTCTACTGAGAGGGTTGTCAAACATTGGAATGGGCTGCCCAGGGAAGTGGTTGATTCACCATCCCTGGAGGTATTCAAAAAGCGAGTGACAGGGTACTTCAGAACATGGTTTAGGGGGCATGGTTAATGGTTGGACTCAATGATCTTGAAGGTCTTTTCCACCCAAAATGATTCTATGATTCTATGTATGAGGAAGCCCATTTGTTCAGCACGGGTGCCTACAAGAATATTAAAAACAGCAAAGGAAGGCCCAAAACAGAAACGGTACATTCAGTTCTGTTTCACCGTCAGAGTAGGCCTTCCTCATTTCACAGTCTATAAATTCCATCTCAAAACTGCTGTTTGAAGGCACAAGCATTTCTCATAGTCTCTGTGTTGTACACAAAATTACTGGATTATATGGGTTTGAGGAGGCCTCAAGTCTTCTTGAACGTGATACCCTGCTCCAAGAAGGGCCAACACCAAACTCAGATGAGGAGGCACAGGCCTTTGTCCCAAGGGGATGTGAAATTCTCCAGAGATGAGGAGTCTGCAGCCACTCTGGGTAACCTACTCCACCTCTTATTTATCCTCAAGGTGACATGTTAATTACAGTATGCGTAGTCTGAACCTTTCCTGTTCCAGCTGCATTCTCACCCTCCTGTCCATCCCCCCCACTCCCCCCCCTCAGTTCTCTCCCTGTAGACAGCAGGGTGCTGTTAGGCGTCCTGAAGCTGTCGCTGCTCCCGACTGAACCAGCCCCACCCCTGCAGATTTGGTGTCACCTGAAAAACTGACAAAATGCATTCCCAGGTCTCCAATAAAGACACTAAACAGGACAGGCCCCAGGGGTCCTCATTTTCTGAGCATCAAAAATTACTGTGTTTGCACATGGAGGATACTGCCATACAGGGACTAAAAAAAAGCTTTTTAAGTATCTATAAGTAAGGGCTACTGATAAGCAAACACAGCTAAAACCGATGGCATGATCCTAGGATGGAAGGCTAAACTCCATGCGGGCGCCTGAAAGGCATCATATGATTTTGTACTTCAAAATCTCTTTAAAACTGTGCAGAGTGTAACCTTAGATCATGTCTTGTTATTTTTAATATTTTTCTTTTCTGTCACTCCAATTCCACACACACAATCCCACCTAGGAGCTAGGTTCCAAACCTAATCAGTTTCTTATATTTGCAGTCAGTTACTCCTCTGTATGAATTAATGAAAAAAGTACAGATACAGAAACATCTACTTGGAAAAATCATGCTGCTGTCTTCGGCAGAGAAGGTCTTCAAACCGTTTGTTTGATAAAACATGGCTTTTCTGAATCTGTTAATTTTGGATGTTTTCTTTGGTATGATATAAAGGAAGACAAAAAAGGTCAAAATAAGCAAACTGCAGTACTTCAGTACTGCAAGTTATTTTTATATATGGAGCACATGCATAAAAATCTGACCACATATTTAGGATCTTGCAAATTGAGATGTAGGATCTCTCAGTCTCTGAACAGTTCAGTCAACAGTTTTTGCAAGAACATGTTAGACAAAAAGCAGCGTTGTGCTATTTGCCCATACTAAGTGGCTTTTGCATTCATATCCATGACAATCCAGAAACTTATTCTGAACAATACTAGTGAGCTACATGAGACCCCTGAGAACTGCTAGAAATGTACTAACCCAAACTCTTGTATTCCAATCAGGGCCACAGCAGATAGTTTTCTCTTTTGAACAAATACCTGTGTTATGAGCTCAGATAAATCCAATTTTGGTATCTAATGCTGTCTGTATGTTTATATGGCATTTTTAATTGGTTTGGTTTTGTTGAGTCTCTTCTACAGCTAAGAATTATGTTCTTCTAACTTAACTAAGTATTAAAGAAATGATGCCAAGCAAAGTTAGTCAAACAAAACTGTGGTCCTCAATTCATAATCAAATTCTGAGTGTACAGTTTGTGGGGTTGTGTTGCTATTGATTAAAATCCCAAATTTAAGGGAGTCAATTAAAAAAAATCCCAGTCTTAACCTTTTTGAGATTACAGATGCATGTATTATTACAGTAATGTCGTTCCATAGAATAGTAAAATTCTTATGATTTTATGTAAAAAGTATATATGTTGAGGTAGATTTTTTTTGGTGTGTGTTTATACAGTGACAGAACATGTCATATTATCCAGAGGGTTGGGTTTGTTCCATTGTAAATGTGCATTTCACTCTCTGGTGATGGCCTAAAATTATTATGCTAAATTTTCAGTGACTTGACTTTTAACTAAATATGCAAACTATCTGATCAATTTTTTTCCATTAATTTCTGTTGCTATGTTGTCTTCTTTTCTTTTAACATTTCTCATTCCTTCTCTACTCTTCAACACTCCAGAAAGAAAAAACAGGCAATTATTCAGTTTCTGTGTTAAGGTTTGCGCTTAAACAAAATGCAGAGCATCTGCATAGATTTGTCATATCAGAAAGACGGAGCAGTTCAACCACTTTTTTCAAAGAATACTAGGACATTTTTTGTTATCATGTGACTCCATATTCCTCTAAGATGCATCTATATCACTTTGGAAAAAATGAAATCACTTCTCACCTTGACTTCTGTGATTACCACCACCTTTGAAACAGCAGTCATTAACCTCCCATTGTTTCTTTCTCTCTGACTGTAATGTCAGGCTTAAAATATCCTTTGCCATGATAAAGCACTTTGCATCTGAAAACAGCACAATGGAAAAATACTTGCTTCAGCAAACAAGAGAAAAAGTACCTTGCTAAATTCTTTCAGAGAAAGGGTCAGTGAAAATATCAAGAGAATAGGAGAAAAAAAATCTTAGAGATGCACTGTAATGTCACACAGCCTTAGGCACCATATAGCTGCCTCTACCTAGTTTATATGCTTAACTTTCCAGACAACACATCAAGTGCTACCAAAGACATTCACATCTTCCCAGCTGTAGTTACATCAAACAATTTAAGAGTGCACCTATGAGTTTTTAAGTACTTCTTTCTTTGTAATATTAAAAAGAATGTCTATGGCATGTGGCAGTAATCATATATTAGTTCAGTAAAACATTAATGGTAAAAACAAAAAAATTGTCAAGAAAATATATCTGAGGAGAGATATCAGTAAATGTAAGTTTGCTAAACTTTTTCTTGGGAACCTATCAGGTTGGTTTTGGCCCCTCACCTGATATTTGGAAGACCATTTTCTATCCTGAATTAATTGTCTCTTTCTCTCTCTCTCATGTAACATATTATTTAGATGATTGTGGTGGAATTTAAAAAAAAAAAAACAACAAAACCCACCAAAACTGAGAAAGATAATTGGCTCTAACGCTGTGATTAAGCTGTTTCTAATGAGTCAAAGACAATGTTGTCAGTTTCCCACAAAGCAGAAGAGTTTCTAACCATTGCACATGTGGCTGTTCTAGAGTGGATTCTGTTCTCTCCCACCTCCTTCCTCTTTTAAAAACGTGCCATGAAAAGAGTTGCCAAAACATTGGCATTTCACAAAATGGAAGTCACACCACAAGGAAGTCAAGTACCCAGACAGGAAGATTGCCTGTACTAAAATCCATCTAGGTGTCTATTAACTTTTGGTGGTAGAGTTTTCAATTTACACAGTTTTTTAAGTAAGTACTTCTTAAAAATATATAATTCTTAACATTTCTGGTCTGATTTTTCTCTTCTGGATAAATTAATGGCCTTCTTATTGGCCTTCTACCTGGAGTGATTTTACCATTAGAGGTGCACTGCAGTCCTGTTACTGGCGTTCAGTGGGTGCTCATACTCCTCTGCTGAAATGAGATGCATGTCTGTCTTCTTCCCTCATGCCATACAAAATCAAAGCATCACTCAACTGTAGGTGCTATCATACAGGTTAACAAGGAAATTCTTTAGAAACACCTATTTTTGACAGGCCTTCAGTTAACAGAATAGACATGCTTACAACTTAACACTGAAATCCTATGTAAGTCCCTCTGTCACTCCTGGGATTTCTGTTAGAGTTTCAGTGAACAAATAATTGATTATTTACATGTCATGAACTGATTCATGCACTATGTAGGTTCTTCTGGTTTATCAACATCCACAAGACCAAATGCTACGTGAATGCAATATTTAAAAATATATTTCAAAAGACTACAGAAACTCTTTTTTCCTGGGCACAGAGGTGGGGAAAAAGAGAAATAACTGATACATAAAAATCAACCTTATACTTTTGTTATATAAAAATCCATTAAATTATATTCCTTCAGGAACAGAGCACTAAACTTTGTTTTATGTTCTGTTTGGGATATTTTTACTTACACCTTTACTTAAAGGTAAAAATGAAGTAACTATATCTTTTGTTTCCAGTCTCTTTCCATGCATGCATCTCAGAAAGTACACAAAGTGCTACTGGGAATAATTAGTGCCCAATTATCACCATTTACATTTCCACTTGTTCTGCTTGTAAAACTGAAAATTCTTTCTTGCTCAATTAACAAGGGCTGATTTTCCCTTCTTTCCTGTTTCCACTGGGTGACTGGGTGAGAGAGCACTATCTCCATTGAGAAATTAATTCTCAAGCTAATAACTTTGCAGGTGGGGTTGGACCTGTTCTTTGAGAAACTCAGTTAGTAAGTACCTATTTGTTCCAGTAAGTAGCTAAGATATACCTATTATCCTGTCTACACAAACAGTGTTGTCACAAGCCCATCTACATTCATTTTCTTTAAGTCTTAGATTTACAGCACCTGCATATGCCAAAGAAGTCCAGCCAAAGCTGCATTTTCACTATCTTCAGCGAAACATATTGAAGAAAACATTAGAAGACATTAGTTAAGGAACTGTAGAGTGGCTAGGGTTTTGTGTAAAATGAGGGAGCATAAAGTTAATACTGAAAAGTGCAGTGAGAAGAGTGGAGCAGAGTCACTAGCAGAGCTCCTCAGGGCCTGCTTTGGAACCAGCCTTGTTTAATTTCATTAGTAACCTTTTAGTAAAAGAAGCACATGCTGATTAAATTATCTGATGGCACAAAGTATCTTCAGTACAGAAAAGAATCAGGATGATACTGAAATACAGACACAGAAATAACTGAATTGCCTTGAGGATGGGACTATGATTGCATTAAGGATATGTCTGGGAATAAGGCAGGATTAACTATGTTCTACAAAATACAGAACACACTCTCAGAAATTTCTAAGAAGACTTACTATAATAAACCATGGGTTTAACAAACATGAATAGTTGAAAAGGCTTTTGGTGTCATAACTGATCACAAGATGAACAAGTCAACAACATGATGTATCTAAAAAATAGACAAATGTAGAATTTATTAGTTGATTCTCGCAAAACCAGGATATTACTGAATGCTACTGTCCAAAATCTTGCTAAGATCTCATGCTGAATACTATTCACAGTTCTAAAGACACACTTTTGAAAAAGCTGATCTGGAATGTGAACAGGTGGGGAAAAGGAAGCTAATTAGAAATTACACTAACTTAATTTGAAAGAAAACTAGGAGAGAGATTCACGCTTCCCAAGACAACAGAAACAAGGGTGTGTTAAGGATGTCACTTTTCTACAAATAAAAGGTGGGGAGTGACAAGGGAGGAGACTGAAGTACAGAGGGAGAAAAGCTGTTTAAAAAGAAACACTCATGCCAGCACAGAAAGAGATAAATGGGCAAAGAATACACATAGGCTGGAAGCAGAAAAAATTCTCAGCTGCTGCGAGGCTGCTAACCATTACCCTGAAGTCACAGAAGCATAGAATCACAGTCACAGAATCACAGAACAGTTCAGGCTGGAAGAGACCTCTGGAGGTCATTTGGTCCAACCCCCCTGCTCATTCATGGCCACCTGGTAGCCCAGGACTGTGACCAGACAGCTGTTGAATATCTCCAAGGATAGAGACTCCACAACTTCTCTGAACATCCTGTGCCAATACTTGGCCACCCTCACAGTGAAACAGTGTTTCCTGATGTTCAGGAGGAACCTCCTGTGTTTCGGTTTGTTACCATTGCCTCTTGTCCTGTCAATGGGCACCACTGGAAACAACCTGGCTTCTTCTTCTTTAAACCCTCCCTTCAGGTATTTGTATACATTAATAATATTCTCTCTGTTTGGGGGTTGTGTGGTGAGGTTTTAGTAGCGGGGGAGGGGGCTGCAGGGGTGGCTTCTGTGAGAAGCTGCTAGAAGCTTCCCTGGCTCCAAGTCGGACCCACTGCTTGGCCAAGGCCGAGCCCATCAGTGACGGTGGTAGTATCTCTGGGAGAACAGATTTAAGAAGGGAAAACCTGCAGTGAGTAGTGGGATTGGAATGCAAGAGGAACCCCTGTGCAGATACTGAGGTCAGTGAAGAAGGAGGGGCAGGAGGTGCGCCGGAGGAGGGGATGCCCCTGCAGCCCGTGGTGAGACGGCAGGCTGTACCCCCCAGCCCGTGGAGGTGAGTGGGGGAGCAGATGCCCACCTGCGGCCTGTGGAGGACCCCATGCCAGAGCAGGTGGATGGCCCCGAAGATGGCCGTGACTCCATGGGAAAGCCCGCACTGGAGCAGTCTTTGACTGAAGGACTGCAGCCTGCAGAAAGGACCCATGCCGGAGAAGTTGATGAAGAACTGCAGCTCGTGGGAAGGCCTCACATTGGAGAAGTTCATGGAGAACTGTCTCCCATGGGAGGGACCCCACGCTGGAGCAGGGGAAGAGTGAGGAGTCCTCCCCCTGAGGCAGAGACAAGGTGTGATGAACTAACCCCAACCCCCATTCCCCATCCCCCTGTGCTGCTGGGGGAGAGGAGGTAGAGAAAATCAGGAGTGGAGTTGAGCCTGGGAAGGAGGGAGGGGTGGGGGAAGGTGTTTTAAGATTTGGGTTTACTTCTCATTATCCTTGTTTTGATTTGATTGGTAGTAAATTAAATTCATTTTGTGTTTTCCCCAAGTTGAGTTTGTTTTTTGCCTGTGATCATAACTGGTAAGTGATGCCTCCCTGTCCTTGTCTCTACTCATGAGCTTTTCTTTATATTTTCTCCTCATCATCCCACCGGGGCCAGAGTCGGGGAGGAGTGAGCAAGTGGCTTCGCAGTGCTTTGTTGCCAGCTGGGCTTTAACCATGACAATCCCCAAGCCTGCTCTTCTCCAGGCTGGGCTGAACCCTGGAGCTCTCTCAGTCTTTCCTCATAGGAGAGATGCTCTAGTCCCATCATCATCCTCACGGCCCTTCACTGGACTCTTTGCAGTATGTCCATGACTCTTTCGTACTAAGGAGCTCAGAACTGGACAAAGTACTACAGGGGTGGCCTCACCAGGTCTGACTAGAAGGGAAGGATCATGTCCCTCCACGTGTTGTCAACACCCCTCCTAACACAGCCCAGGATACCCTTAGCTGTCTTTGCAGCAAGGGCACGTTGCTGGCTCATGTTCAACTTGGTGCCCACCAGGACTCCCAGGTCTTTTTTTGCAGAGCTGCTTTCCAGCTGGACAACCCCCAGCATATATTGGTGCCCACAATTTTTCCTCCCCAGGTGCAGGGCTTTGCATTGCCCTTGTTGAACTTCACGAGGTTCCTGTCAGCCCGTTTCTCCAGCCTCTCTAGGTCCCTTTGGTTGGCAGCACTGTTCTCTGGGTTACCAGCCATTCCTCCCAGTTTTGTGTCATCTACAAACTTGCTGAGGGTACACCCTGTCTCATCACCAAGATGATTAATGAAGATGATAAACAGGACTGGACCCATTATTGGCCCCTGGGGTACACTGCTAGTTACTGGCCTCCAACTAAATGTTGTGCTACTGGTCACCACCACCTGGGCCTAGCCAATGAACCAGTTTTCAGTCCACCTCACTCTCTGTTCATCCATCTCATACATCAACAGCTTCTCTATGAGGATCTTATGGGAGACAGTGTCAAAGGCCTTGCTGAAGTCTAGGTAGACAATATCCACTGCTCTCCCCTCATCTACCAGGCCAGTCATTTCATCATAAAAGTTTATCAAGTTGGTCAAGCATGACTTCCCTTTGGTGAAGCTATGCCGAATTCTACTGATGATTTTCCTGTTGTTGATGTGCTTGGAAATGGTTTCCAGGGTTAGCTGCTCCATCACTTTCCCAGGGATTGTGGTGAGGCTGACCAGCCTGTAGTTCCCTGCATCCACCTTCTTGCCCTTCTGGAAGATAGGAGTGACATTTGCTTTCCTCCAGTCTTCAGGTACCTCCCCCAATCACCTTGATAGATCAAAGATTATCAAGAATGGCCTTGCAGTGACATCTGCCAGCTCCCTCAGCACTCGTGGGTGCATCTCATCAGGACCCACAGACTTACATATGTCCAGTTTGCTTATGTATTCCTTGACATGATCCTCTGCCACCAAGGGTACATACTCCTTGTTCCATATTTTCCCCCAGTCTTTGGGACCTGGGATTCCTGAAAGCCAGTGTAGCTAGCAAGACTGAGTTGAAGAAAGCACTCAGCCTTTTCCATGTCTTGTGTAACCAGGTCCCCTGTCTCATTCAGCAATGGGCCCACATTTTCCCTAGCCTTTCTTTTGTTGCCTATGCACTTATAGAAGCCCTCCTTGCCTCCTTGTCTTTGGCATCCTTGGCCAGATTCAACTCCAGCTGGGCTTTAGCTTTTATAATTTCATCCCTGGATGCTCAGAAAATGTCTGTGTTCTTCCCAGGTTATCCATCCTTGCTTACACCATCCAGATGCTTCCTTGTTGTGTTTGAGTTTGGCCAGGAGTTCCTTGTTCATCCATACAGACCTTCTGGAATTTTTGCCTGACTTCCTGTTCACTGAGATGGACTGCTCTTGAGCCTGGAGGAGGTGAGCCTTGAATATTAACGAGCTTTCCTGGGCCCCTCTTCCCTCCAGGGCCTTACCCTGTAGGACTGTTCCAAGCAGACCCCTGAAGAGGCCAAAGTCTGCTCTCCTGAAGTCCAGAGTTGTGAGCTGCGTTTTTACTCTCCTCCCTCCCCTCAGGATCTTGAACTCCACCATCTCATGGTTACTCCAGCCAGGGCTGCCTTTGGCCCAACAAGCCCCTTGCTGATGAGTATGAAGTCCAGCAGACCACCTCTCCTCATTGTCTCTTCTATCACTTGGGTCAGTGTCCTAGTTTCTGCTGGGCTAGAGTTGTCTTCCTAGTAGCTGGTATAGTGCTGTGTTTTGAGTTCAGTATGAGAAGAATGTTGATAACACACTGATGTTTTCAGTTGTTGCTAAGTAGCGTTTATACTAAGTCAAGGATTTTTCAGCTTCTCATGCCCAGCCAGCAAGGATGCCAACGGGGTATTCCACACCATGTGATGCCATGCCCAGCATATAAACCGGCGGGAGTGGGGCTGGGGGAATCGCCACTTGGAAACTAACTGGGCGTCAGTCAGCAGGTGGTGAGAAATTGTATTGTGTATCACTTGTATATTCCAATCCTTTTATTATTATTACTGTCATTTTGTTATTGTTATCATTATCATTATTAGTTTCTTCTTTTCTGTTCCATTAAACTGTTCTTGTCTCAACCCATGAGTTTTACTTTTTTATTTCTGATTCTCTCCCCCATGCCACTAGTGAGGGGGAAGTGAGTGAGCAGCTGTGTGGTGCTTAGTTGCTAGCTGGGGTTAAACCACAACAGTCAGGAAGTTGTCATCGATGCACTCTATGAATCTCCTGGATTGCTTATGTCGTGCGGTGTTGTCCCTCCAGCAAATAGTGAGGTGGTTGAAAACCCCCATCAGGACCAGAGTCTGCAAATGTAAGGCTGCTCCTACTTGTAGAGGGCCTTATCTGCATGTTCTTTATGGTCAGGTGGCCTGTAGCAGACATCCACTGTGATGTTACCTATAGCTGTCATCTCTTTACTCTTAACCCATAAGCTCTCAGTTGGCTCCTTATCCATCCCCAGGCAGAGCTCCATGCACTCCAGCTTCTCTCACATAAAGGGCAACTCCCCCTCCTGGTCTTCCCAGCCTGTCCTTCCTGAAAAGCCTGTATCCCTTCTTTGCAACACTCCAGTCATATGAGCCATCCCACCACTTCTACTTGATCCCAACATGATGGTAACTACACACAAATCTCTAACTCATCATACTGCATGCTTTAGTACACAGACACTTTACAGAGGCACACCAGGCTGTTGGCTTCCTAGAAAGGGGTTTGGGGATTTTTCCTTAATGGTGCCTTGTACACACTACCTTGCATACACTCAATCCTAATGTAAAACTTGGGTGCAGTGGGAGGGGGAAGGTGGCTGATTTCCAAACATCACTGAACTCTGCTGTAGAGGACTCCAGAGCAAGGTGATTGTGTTAGCAAGGTTCTGTATCTCATAACCTACCGCCAAGTCCACACTGATCTTCAGTTTTCATGCTCTTCCTGAAGACGTAGCTTGATGAAGGAGTATTAGACTGGTAAGCTAGGCTTTGGCTATACTTTACTCAGCAGGTATGTGAAAGTGCATGGTGTATCCCCAAATCTTACACCAGTACACAGTCTCCTAGATCTCCTGTATTGAAGGATCTTCTGTAGCCTCCATATCAACAGCTATTGAACTTCCTATTAAAAAATATGGCTGGCGATAAAATAAGCAAGAAAATGGAAGCAGTTTTGTATAACCCCTATGAAGATTTTGTTGCATGAAAAATAATTTCAACTGTGAACATTGCATACGTAACACTTCTATTCAGTTCAGCAAGCCTGTTGTCCTGAGTACAATTGCAAGTATTTTTATTCTATTTATTTTTATTCCCATGTCATTTTATGTATATGCAACATGCATACAGTATTTGGACACTGTCATCAAATTTTCTAGCCACTTAAAAATGAAATATACATTAGGAGAGTATTTGCTTCTAACAGATAGAACTTACCTGCTTATTACAAGGATTACAGAGTTCTGACCAGCACTTGGTAAGCTGGTCAAAACTGCACAAGTTCTTCCAAAGTAGGCACAAAATAGTAATTTTTAAGAAATATGTGTTTTTAATAAATGTCAGATAATTCCAATTTCAAAAAGCATACAGTTACCAGCTTAATTGTTAATATGAAAAGCAGAAAATATTTGTTAAGGAAGAGAATATGTTAATTTCCAAAGATAAGTCATTTAAGTGAAAACATTTCTGACTAGTTATCACAATAAATGTTTCATTGTTAGTTAGGTCTTTTGTACAAGCCATACACTATACTATCAGATTTTAGTGCTTCCTTGTTTCTATTTGTCAGCATTTCAGACTTATATTTTATGTAAAAACACTATAAGAATTCTTCTTGAAAATGGGCTTTGCTTGCAGCTGTGGTACTGACCATCTACATCAGACAGTCCAGGACTGATTTTTTTCATACAACTTGCAATATAAACTGTAACAGGTCAGTTATCCTTTTACACTTCTTTGTTTTACAGATGATAGCGCATGTTTGTTGAAGCATTTTAAAAATGCTACTGACAGCACAGTGAGGTATAGGACATAGACAGCAAGTGGCTGGTATCAGTTGCCACAAGATAGAATGTTCTGATTAATCATTCAAACTTGTATAAATACATAAACTATGGCTACAGTAGTGTGGAGCCAATGGTAATAAAAATAATAATACAACCTTTTTGAAACAATGTAGTTTACAGAAAATGCAGATTGCTAAAAATGAAGATTTCTAGTTTACCATCCAATTTTCAAGTTATCTTTTTAATCATTAAATTTCACGGAATTGCTTCAGATAACTTAGATACTTAGAGGAATCAAAAGAAACCTTTAGATGCACACACAGTATTTGAGTATTTGGATTTCATGTCTCGAAACAAACTCCTAAATCTTTCAAATGTAAATATGTCCCCAATGCATATGCCAAGCCCTACAGTCACATACAAATAGGATGTAGGTATGTATGTATAAGAGAATACGTACATTCCAAGATGAGTAACTGTGAGCATAAATGGACTTACACTAACAGTACTTACATAACAAATATACAAATGCTTCCTGATTATGTTGTGATATTTTGTCCTTTGTAGTGTCATGCTAATGTACAAAGCAATTGGGAAGGACAAAATTTCTGAGTTATGGGATTAAAAAAATTAATTCCCAATAGTTTCATAGTATAGATATTAACAGTACTATTGTGAAAAGCCAATTCACCAAAATCCTGATCCTGAAAAACTGCTCAGTCCCTGAGATGAGTAGGTCTCCTTTAGATTAGTGTTTATGCATAGCTAAGCATAGCTACTTCCCTTCTTAAAGACATACTTTTAAACTGCTTACCAATGAACAGAAATTACTAGATTAGTTCACCCCACATGCTCAGTACCAGTCAGCTTCCACTGGAAATTAATAGACAGAACTCTAGAAAAGAAAAGCTATATAGTTTCAATGCATGCACACATGAGAATCACCTTTCTCTGATTTCTTGTCGCAACAGCCATCTGTGAGTTAGGTGCGCACCCATGAAGGGAAATAAATTAGTGTAGGTAAGTTTGGCTGTGAGATCAAGGGACACATCCTTTTGCAAAGCCACTCTAGCTCATGGTAGATAAATTTCTGCTGTTTTTTTGTTCTACTTAGTAATGCTTTGCACTACAATTTTGTCACTTCCTTCCCATAGTGCTGAAGCACTTCACAATCATGTATATTTTTAATCACAGAATTTATAAATTAAGAGAGAATTTGACAAATATTACAGATGCTGAACTGAGACTTAGGGAGAAACTAACTCATTTATCTAAAGTTCAGTATCAAACCTGTGACAAAATTGGTGCTTTCCATCCACATCTACAAATTCTTTCAAGAGCTCCTTAAATTCTAGACTGGTTGTGCTTCTCATTAGCCATCAACATTTAAAAACCTTAAAATCAGTCTCATAAACCCAAGTACACAAAGTAGTCAAAATAATTTGCTCTAAGAAGCAGTACTGCTACACCTACTGGGAACTTTTTACAAGAGCTGGTTTTCTCATCATATTAGGTCTTTTTTGTCAAGACTTCACATCAGTTCCTTTAGACTCAGTACGAAAAGATTTTCTGGCTAGTAAGGGGACTAGAAGAGCCTGTGTTCTAGTGACTGGGACACAGGAATTCTTGTGCTGCCTGGGTTGAACTAAAAACTCAACTCCAGATCAGTGTGGTAATGATGAAGTTATCAACGGGGGCAGAGTACATTTCTCCCTCTTATTTTTCCATTAGAAATTAAAAATATACCTTGCTCTTATTTTCATGTGCCACCAAAAAAACCCAGAATATTAAGGTCTCAAAAACTTCAAAATGAAGTATTGTAAAACAACTTATACCCCCAGTTTCTCCTGTTGTTAAGAAGATAAGCCAATAACACCAACCAAAAGCCTTACTAAAGAGTAAGTTCATGAAAACATTTTTTGCAAATTTATTTAATGCATTATCTTTTTAGATAATATTAAAAATGGAAGAAACTCTTTTGCCTTTTAGTCTACCTGTCAGGACACATTCAAACACCAAATGTGACGTTCTCTTCAAGCATGTCTGCCACAGCATGATTAAAGCTAAGCATAGGTAAATAAGTTTTTGATATAACCTGATTAGAAGACAGAAAGCCAAAACCATGATTCAATTATACCTTATTATGTGAACATTGCAAAAATACACAAAACAAAAAAATCCTGTGAAAAGACTTTTGGTCATACCCAATGACTAGCATGTTTCAGCAATAGCACCATGTGATTGTCAGAGACATAAAGACAAAGCTTGATTTATAGGAAAATATATTTGCTGCATAATCAGGCATGGGAGGAATAGGACCTAAAGCTCAGAAACAACAGTACGCTCTCTAAAGCCATTGACTACATCTGTGAATTGAATTGACTTCTTATAGAAATCTCGACTGACCAAAACATTGAACACCAGGTGTCAACACTGGAAAACCTTACACAGCAAATCTTACAGGAAAATTGCCAAAGCACATCAGTCAAAGCCTGCCAGGGGTTCTCCTCTGTCATTAACACCCATTACGAGGGCAGTGGACCACACAAACGACTGCATTTTGAGCTGTATGATCTCTTTATCTGAAAATGAAAACTTTATTCTTTTACCAAACACATTTTCACTGAAAAAAAAGTGAAAATCAGACAAACTCCCAAACCTTGCAATAAAATATATGGTTTTGTACAGAAGGGAACAATTACAGTATTAGTAGTCACACTGTGGTAAAGTAGAACACAAAAACTGTTACATGTGTGTTTAAAATATATAATAGCATTACTTTCCTATGAAAGATAAAGTCAAATGACATTCTGCCTGACCTTTTGAAAGACGAGGTGTGTGATAGATTTCTCTTTGCTCACTAGAAAAATGCTGCCAAATATACAGACAAGGTGCTCAAGCACATTCTGCAATGACTATGGCATAGACTGAGATCTATCATTATAACCTCTTCCATAGTATTTTGCACCTCTGAGCACAGATTGACTGCACTGTTAAATTCACACAGGAGGAAAGTTGGCTTATGGTAAAACATTTTGTGGAAAAAAAAAAATACTTTTTGTAAAAATTCGTTAACACTTTTGCATACAGAAAGAAGAACATTAACTAAAAGAAAAGATCATGGACACATTTGTATTACTATTTAGCTTATTATAGGAACTAAGACTACCAACATGTCAGTTTATGAAGGTGAAGCAAACATTGAAAAAAGCTGAATATAGTGAGAAAAGGTATCACAACTACGTTTTAAAAAATGTGAACACAGACATAACCATATATAAGCAAAATGTAAAAACACAAATGCTTCAATGTGGCAGTTAATTCGCCTCTGAATTTAAAAAAAAAAAGAGGATCATTAATCATGTCAACAAGTTTTTTAAGTGGTTAGAAAAAAACCTACCTTAATTATTTCTTCATGACAATAGCATTGTGAAACATACACAGTCTTTAAGGGCTGGGGTTTTTTGGAGGGGGGATTACCCTCAGGCAGAAAAGGAGAATAGGAAATGTATTAAAACATAAATACAAAAAATAGGAAGTATTTATTCTGGGTGTAAAAATCAAGGTACATTTCAACTGAATTTCTCCCACCCACCCCAGGACTTCTGTACATATATATATAGCAATCCAGTTTATTTACCTTTGCTATACATGTGCATTTTGTTGCTTCCATTTATGTTCAATATTTTTTAAAGATAGACCTCAGTTTTCAGCATTTCTTACTTGATAACAGCAATGGTGAACCACCAGCTACATGATATTCAGCAATTGAAATCCTATTATTTCCTTTTAACATGACTGTTTTTAAGAAATGACAGAGACATTAAAAAGAGGGCCAATCTTGATCTCTTGGCTATAAATAAATAATACTTTTTGTGTTATAATCTCTAATACAGATACTTGCCAAACTGACTTGTCTGGTTTTACATTGACTGCCAATTTATCTGCATTTCACTAACACCAGTTTATTTAATGTATGAACATGGTCCAAGAATGAAAAAGAAAATACAACAATATATAGACAGAGATGTATAGATATAGATGCTATAGATATATGTATCATGTACATGCATATATAGAGCGGGGGGGAGAGAGATGATGGAGATAAAAATAGAGACAAAGGTAACACAAACGAGAGAGAGAGAGAGAGAGCTAGAGCTAGAGAGAGGGAGAGATGCTGTAGTTATGTGTGTACATATACATGCATAAATAGATGAGAGAGAGAATATGTAGATTAGATATAGATATAGAGATAGATATAGGTATAGTAATAGGTATAGATAGATTAGATGTAGATTAGATGTAGATATCGATCATATAGATAGAGATAGAGATAGATGATATAGATAGATAGATATAGATTAGATATAGACAGATATTGATATAGCTAGATATAAAGACAGGTGAGATTAGGTGAGGGGAGGGAGGGAGACAGGCATATAGATACAGATGCAGATACAGGTATGGGTACAGATGTAGATACAGAAATTCTGTGCCTTCTTTAGAACAAGGATAATTAAAATATTCCAAGAAAACCTTATAGGGAATTGTGAGGTTAAATGGTGTCTCTGAGTTTGCCTGAGAGTGGGGGAGGTTGGTAACGACACTGTGAGGAAGCTGCAAGCATCACAGCCTGTAATCTTTCATCGTGTAGTGCAGCACTGTCACTGCACAGGTGTCACTGCTGATACTTTTCTGTGATGGATTTACTTGAAGCCAAGTCCTCTGAGGCAAAATGTCAAAAAAAAAAAAAAAAGGCATGAAAGGAGCATACTATGAGCTTTCACAATTCTAAGAGGAAATTTGGTACATTTAGTCAAATGCAGTAAAAATTCTCATTCCTCTGTACTGGGTGAGAAAATACACTGATAATATCATTTCTCTGTTTTAGGGGCACTGCTGTTGATTTTAAAAGTGAATTCTTCATTTGAATTTAATGCTTTCCCAGTTTGCTTCACCTCAGGTTGCAATAATATTTTGGCCTGAGAAAATGTATGTCTTCTCCAGCTAAGTGTTTGTCTTCCTGCTCCACCAGCAAAAAAGTAATGTACATGCAGTGTAAAGAAAAAAACCAGTGCATTAGAGCCACACAATTGCAAAGGAACTTTCTTCCTTCAGGCAAGACATCTAGTAATGCATACTTGTCTTGTGAGCCAAAAGAAGAGAATAAACATTTCATCACATATTATCTGCTTCATTTAATCCACAGTGGCTTTAATAGATAATATTCTGAACACAGTGTGCTTGAATGAGTGTGGCATTTATTGTCCTAGAGCACTTACTTGGACAGGCTGGAAGCTATATGAAGGCAATTAACATTTATCATAAATCAAACAAGGCTTTTATGGCAACCAGAAAAGCACTGCTGGAAACGCCTTTTTTCAGACCACCACAAGGACAGGAAGAAATGGAAAAAGATTTTTTTTTTTTTTTTTTTTAATTAGTAAACCTTTCAGGCAGATAACTGAAAATCAATTGATTACTTCCAAAACGTCTGACAATTCAAAGTGACACAACATCACACACATGCAGAATAATAACCACTACAAAAATATAACCAAGACCAAAATTGTTTGGTTCTATTCAGAATACTGCAGGGAAGGTGCTGCCTATGTGCTTATTAATAAGTGTTCATTAAGGTATGTGCTACACATAAACAGTGAGTTATGCACTTGTAGCACAGAGAGTAACCTGCTGAGATCATAGATTTGAAATATTTGACATGTGTATTGTCATTTTGGGCAGTAACCAGCTTGAGAAAATGGAGGATAAACGTGTCAGAGAGCACCGGGGAAAGGAGGGAGGTTGAGTCTGGGGTCCAAAACCAATCTAAGAAGTTCCAGTAACAAAATCTTTTTTGATTCAGGAGGGTTCAGGAATTCACATTGTCCAGATAGACTGAACATCCCAGACCAAGCAACCTGTCACACAGCAATGTTTGATACAACTAATAACCAAACTGAAAACTATTTTCCTGAAATTTATTCCAGCATCTTAAGCATGAAGTTTCTCATCTAGACCTTTCACAGTATAAGTGTATTACATAGGCAGTGCGTGTGTGTACACACTGACATGCACACATCATCTACAATTTATCACATCTAGTGGGCATCATCTGGAACCTAAATTTACTGAAGAAAAAAACAAAGCAGAAATGAGACTCAAGAGTTAATTTGAAATAAAATTAGGCATGGAGGTGGATACTGCCATCATGTCAAAAATAATACTGATCTGTATTGCAAATTACAAGCACCTGCATTAGGACATATTTTGTTTTATGCCATTGGTAAAACTGGGCCAACACTAGATGCCTCTGTTCAGTAACATCTCCATGATAAAATCAGATACGCTACCTGACACACCACGATAACTTACACAACTGGAAGAAGAGTCTGGGTGCACAGAAATTGAGAAAATCACGTGGATGTCGAAAATTCACAGGTGAGCACCTAAGAATTTAAATCTAGGGCCTCATTTTCTTTCTTGTCACAGCACTGACAATTTCTTCTCAATTTCTTGACCCTTTGTCATGTGAAGCTCTACTATCATCATATCTAGTCCTTACTAAACCTTCAGGAAAGTGATTTTTTTTTCTCCAGTGTAAAATTTTCTCTTGAATAGATCCTTTCTCTACTCAGATAGCATTGTCAACCTAATGACTAATATGAAGTATAAGTTATTTCTCTTTCAGAATACATCTTTCAGATGCCTTTTGTACTCCCTGTAGCAGTAGTGAACAGAGCAACCTTATCTCAATGTCAGCATATTTAGGAATGGAAAATGAACTTGCTTCAAATGTGACTGTGACGCATATCTGTATTAAAATTATACTGAACTGTAGAAAAGATACGAACTGTTTCAAAAAAACACCAAAAGCTACTGAACAGATTTCTGTTAACCTCAGCAACAGTCTGATTTCAAAATTAGAAAGGAAAAGGTGAAGGAATCTGAAGAAACGAACCCACCCAGATAATAAATATTAATTAATATGCAATAGGTACCTTAAAAGACTTCAAATACATCTAAGAATAAAAGCTAGCTAACTTGTTATATTTCAACAGAAGGGAAAAAAAAAAAAAGGGATACTTTTAGCTTTATTCTTTAATAATTTAAGTCATTGCTGTCATGGACCTGTAAAGTAAAAGCCTGCTGACAAGATAACTAGCATGAAAATGAATCAGAGGAGGCTCTGTGGAGAATCAATGGTATCAGCTCTGTGGAGAATCAATGGTGTCATAATATATATCCTATGAGTTTTGTTGATTGCATTGCCTATCAATGTCATTTACTAATTACATATCCATTTGAAATTATGTGGTATTTGTATATTTTTACAACACTGTTAATTTCAAGTTTGTGTCAAGTATTTTTAAGCATCATTTTCCAAAGGAGTATGAACTTTCCTATTTCTATACTTTTCTGGTATTTGATCAGCAAATGAAAAGGACTACCCTGAAAGTAGGTCATCCTATTAACATGTCATAGTTTTACACTTTACTTTGGTAGAATATCAGCTGGACTCTGCATCACATGGACTACTATCAGGCTTATTGTAATAGTTCTTTAGTTTCTTACCCCCAGGCTTTCTTAATATTGTTTATGCAGAGATAGTTTAGATGATAGCTAATATCTACTCTTCTCAACCATACAGGTATGCATGAATGTTTCTCTTCTTTGCATAGTAGTATTCAGAGAAAGATTATCAGTGCTGTGACTTTGGCACTAGAAAGGAAAGATGATTTTGTTAAACTGGAAGAAACAAGAATTTGCCAGAGGTTATAATAGGCTATCTGGTATTTCCTTTAGTAAAGCTTTCAGGTTTTAAAGTTGTTACACGTTTGCAGTTGAAGATGGCTGTGTAGAACATGACAATAGCTTTATTTGTATTTTTCCTGCAAGACTCTATGCCTTTTCACAATAAGAACTTACTGTACTTACTCATGTCTTTTCCATTTCGAAATTAAGCAGGTCCAGTGCATTATGTATGGATCTGCACTGATTACAAAGGATTTATATATCTTTCTACATGAATTCTATATAGCATCTCTCTACATATAAATCAAACCAAGAAAATTACCAAACAAATGGTGAAAGCTAGGAAAGTTAAAAGAGGCTGAAATCATATTCAGGGAATTCAACAATTCACTGTATTCATTCAAAACCCATCTTAAAAATCACATATTGAGTGTTGGTTACAAAAAGGGACTCATTCACCAAAAAAAAATAAATAAAACAAACCAACAACAAAAAATCCACAAAGTTCCATTATTTGCAAATAAGAAATAACTCTACAAGGCTAACATTAATTTTCTAATGGAGTCACAAGATTTGAGTCTCAGAAGTCCTGTTCTGCTAAGAATAGGTTAAAATATGGTATAACTATCAAGAGAGGCAGAAGATGTTTCCTTAATGTCTTAATAAAAGCAGTATATCAGCTGTTCCCTGCTGACAGTGAAATCCTAACCTGTGACGATCTAAATATCTGCTGAATTCAGATGAGTAAATTTATTGCTTTTTCTAAGAAGATAGAATAGCAACAGATTACTGGCATTGGCAGAATTGCAAACAACAGTAGAAGCATATTTTATTGAGCAAGTAGCAGCTACTCCCTCTCCTGGAAAAAGTTCCTACTAATCAATGTAGTAGTCCCCCCAGAAATATATAACATTGATCCAAAACACTGAACAATATCAGTTGCATGTCTTAGTTTATTTTTGGCACTGGGTGTCCCCTTGCAATGCTCCTATGCCACTCAGACCAAAATTACAGAATTACCTTAATTTTTGTGCTCTTAAAAGTCTTTTGCTCCTTGAGCATGCAGACCATTTTTTAATTAGAACACAATAATTGGAGAATAAATGGAAAGGTGTTCATAAACACTGGCATCATCAGTTCAGCTATGGGCAAGACATTATTGTGCAATAGTCTTGTTTTTTCCAAAAAACTTTATAATCCAAATATTCCAACTATTCCGATAGTTCTCACCACCAGAGTATCTGGGTTTCTCAGCGTCCTTAACATTCCTGTCACAGAATTTCAGCACATTAAGAAACTTCAGGGTCTGTAAACAATCAACTTGACATATCTGTTGCATGTTGTCTGCCTTAGGCAAGGCTTTTGTACATTTCATGTACAATGAATAATATTTCCATTGTCTTAGGGTTTATTTCCCCACAGTGATTAACATGAGAAGTAGGCATCACACCTAACATCCTGGAGGACCTCATTGCTTTAAACAATGGGACATTTTCAATACTACTTTGCACCATTCTGTTTGCACTTTTTAGGCTTATAAGCTAGCAATTAGTGTGTTCCTAGGCTGTACCCATTCTTATTTTCCATATGTTAAATTTGCCCAGGACAAGTTTCAAGATCAATAAAATATACAGAACACTTTGATCCTGACTAAGAGAAAGAGCAGGATCATTACATTCACATATCTTTATGTTTGTCACTCATATATGACACCCTCAACAAGACACAACAAAGCATCAGTTTAGATCAACAGACTTCACATTTGAAGAAGCTGTTAATGTTTCAAGCTTTGAAATCTTAAAACTGTTACTCTAAGAAAATTTAATACCTTCACACAAAGATTTTTGCAGTCTGTGGTAAGAACAGAGCAGGACCTTGAAGAACACCTCAGGATTAGAGGCCAATTTCCTAGGGTGAAAGTTTCCATCACTCCAAACTGACAGCATTACCACATAATATCACTAATTATGACTCTCAGGAAATTTCTCAAGTTCTTTTCTACTACCATGAGGGAAATGTTTCAGAAACACCTGGTGAGTGAGGGAAGTACTGGGAACTTGCAGATGGGAAGACCAATGTGGGTCTCAGGAACAAAGCACAGGACAGGCCATACAGATCTTGTGGATCCACCTGGCACATCTTTTCACTGTGCTAATAGAGACATCTTTGCACTGTGCACTGTAAAGTGTCCTTGTGTAACTTTCTGCTTGCCCCTTCTTCCATGGGTGCAACCAGGAAATATGCCATAGGGAGCCAAGGGTCTGGCTTGAGTCTCAAGGCACTGAGTGTTACAGGGGGAATCTTTAAATCTGAGCCTAATGTGTCCACTCCATTGAGCTTCTGATCTTAATTTAACACTGTCTGATACAGTTGAGTGAATCTACCAGAAGGCCCTTATGTAGAGAAAAAACTGTCATTTTGCCTTCACATGACTTCTTTGAGAGTGAATAATATTCCATTTTCTTTTTGCTACACTATCTGTCTAAAAGAAAAAAAAAAATCTATCTTTGCTATCACAAGTACATATTCTTGAGACTGAGCCTCTCTCTACAGGATTTCCCCTTTAGAGAATGAACAAAAGGAACATTGATATTGAACATTTTTTTCAGCTATTAGAAGACTGTTGCAGGAGTAAGTTTTGCTTTTCTTTAATTTTTCTATGCTGCATCCTGCTCCTGCAAATATGATTATTGTGGCAGCATCCCTGTTTCAGGATTCAGACATCCTATGGTAACACTGAGGTCAAGTGTTGTGTGATGGGATAATGAGTTGGCCAGAGATTGATGGCGTCATAGGCTACACCTTCTATGTATAGCAAGATCCCCAAAGATTAACAATATCCCCCCTCACACACACACAGAATAAATTTTATTTAATTTGGGATGAAATTAATCAACTTTTGAATTATAGTAAATAAAAAGCTTCATACTTTCCCTTTCCCTTCACCCATGGCATCCCTGCCTTGACACCTGGATTTAGCCATCTAAGTTATTCTGTTCATTGAATCAAGCAGACTCAGCACTTGCCTCCCTAGTCCATCTTTTTACTATTACCTTTCACATACACATTGCAACGAAATCCTATCTCCAGCTGTCAAGATTGGGAGGTATGTAAGAACAGTGCAAGAAGAACTTCCATAAAGATGGTACAGACTGAAGTTGCACCATATTGACACCAGAATTTTTTAGGCTTTCTTCATTTTCCCTTTATTTATGCTTTTCTCAAGAAATGTTAATGTTTCTAAGATGAATCAACACAGTATCAGGAGATAAAGGCAAATGTGTTGTAAAGCGCATGCCTACAGTGCGCAAAGAGTGAAAAGGACAAAATAAATGTGAAGGTGCAAATATTCAAACCTGTATAAAATGCTCATGTAGCATATGAGTTTGAGGGAAATTATTAAGGGACTTTCTGGGGAAAAATTATTCTGTTTATTATAGACACTTGTCTTCAAGAATAGGGAACTGATTTTAGAGAGAGGTTTATAGAAATACAACTTCCATAGCAGAGGCAGTTTTAGGGTTTTATGTTTAATAAGAGCTGGATTATCAGTCCTAATCACACAGATTCAGTGCAAATCTATACTATACTAATGAACATTTCCTCCCAAACAAGCTTTCCTGAGTTTATTTGAAATGCCATGGCAAAACAACATAACGAAAGCCTGTATCATCACCTCTTATGCTTTAACTGGTAAAGAGAGAATTTCATTTCACAAAACTGTCAGTCTACGTGCACTCATATTAAAGAGAGATTTGTATTTCTAGTCATCCAAGAGCTCAACTTTTAGCATGTATTTTAGACATATGCACGCGTGGGTGTGTCTGTGTGTGGTCACCACAGCCCTCAGTTCTGGCTGCTGATCTTGTTTTGAATGGCAGCTTTTTCTTACCTTCAAGATAGTAAAGACAGGCTACATTGATGTAGAGACTTTAAACCTTGTCAAGTGAATATTTTACAGGCTAGCAGGAGCTGCACATATTTACTTACCCTGATAGACATTTGCCAGGAGGCAGGACACAGGAAATAGTGTAAGTCTCATCATTTTTCTGGTGTGTCACCTCTTTCCTTTCATGGTCCATTACTCCCCTCATCTCCAGAGAGGCAGAGGTAAAGGAAGGCTAAAACTTATCAAATGTGTAGCCTGATCTCTCTTGCATTAGGAGGAAACTACACATACTCTTGGTGTCATTCACTAATTGCACTAAAAATGAAACTGACTCTCTCTGTATGAGATAATTACTGGTCCACCAGACCTAGGTTCAGCCTCACAAAATTACACGAAATCTTTTAGAAAATGATGGGGGGCAGTGGGGAACAGCAAACAGAGGAACTGTCACTTAACAGGATTCTTTCTCAGGACTGAAGACATTGTCTTTTAAAATGTAAAATATTCATTTTAGATAATCACTTCAAAAGAAAAGTTAACAATTACTTAGCTGTTTTTCATGCTTGGCCACTTAAAACCTGAAATTACTGCTTTACTCTGAACAGTGGTCTGATGTTTCTAGCCACTAAAGAGTGGATCCCAATCTAAGGTAGATTCACAGTCGCACTGTGTGGTTCTATGATCAATTTGGTGCTCCAGGCTTTCAGTCAAAGAATACTGAAGTCAATATCATTGTTATATTAACTTTGGTAGAGTCTGGAGCAAACATTAAAGGAGCATTGATTTATTTCTGCAGCAAAACAAAGCAGCAAATGGATATATCCCAGAATATCATGACTCCAGACATCCCTGAATACTTGCTGCCTTGCAATTAAGTGGTCAATCCATGGATACTTATGGGAAACTTTACATCTATTTCCTAAAGTGCTAGGCCACATCCTCAAAAAATACTGAGGGTCAAAATTTTAGTAAAAAAATACAGTGAAGCAAAGAGACTTTCTTTTTTCAGGATATGAAATTAACAGCTGTCTTCTGTTTTTGTAATTTATTTCCTATCACTCTTCCATTCAGATTTAAGGTTGTCGGTGCTGGGCAGAAGATGGACATTCTTAGTATATGTAACAACACTTTTGCCATACAATTTTGAATTTGGCCAGGTCAACTGGCAAAGAAATTTACAACATAAAATAATTAGGTCCAGTTTTATAGAGACAAACTGATGGAATCTGTCATACTTGCTGATAATACAGACTGACAAGAGAGTACAATAGGTAAAAAGCTATTTGCTACATTGCTCTATCACAGAGCCTTTTGAAAAATATTGCCATATAATCTAACTTCAACATGAAAGAAATCCAGGAAATCTGAGCCCTAGTTCCACAACGCTAAAGCATTTTTTAACTATGAGAGTGACTAAGCACTGGTACAGGCTGCCCAGAGACATTGTGGAGTCTCCATCCTTGGAGTTATTCAAAAGCTGTCTGGACACGATCATGGACGACATGATCACAGTCACGCTGCTTCAGCAGGGGGTTGGACTACACAATGTCCAGTGTTGTCTGCAACCTCAGCCATTCTATGAATGTGCAATTCTGGTTTAATGCTCTGAGCGTTCACAGACAGAATTTGCATTTCAGGTCCTTACATTGTATTTGGTGAAGATCGAACACAGATTGCTATCATCTAGGCATGTTTTTATTAATTCAAATCTGTGTTCACATAAAGTTTTATGAAAGATCCTGGTTTCCAGTTTTCCTATGTTTATTCTAAGTTGCAAAAGCACACCTCAGATTTAGACTCCACAAAGGTTTACTTGCATAGTAAGTACATCCTTTTTGGCAGAAGCAGGTCTATGGGTGGGGTGAACTCACACAGGGGCTCCTGACTATGTCTAGAAGGGGATCACCCTAACTCAGCAATCACCTTGAGAGAGAAAAACTTTTCTGAAGTAGAAAGAATTATGGGTCATATTCCTACTTTTCTTATTCTTCTGTGAGACATCACCCATGTGAATGGCAGCAGCACTAGATTTGTATCCCTCTGCAACTTAGACAGGTAAATTTTGTAGAAAGCCAAATGTGATGAGCATATCGAAGCTCTGCATGGAGCATATTAAAGTCCTGCCTGCTTAAGAAATCATGGTGAGATAAGTGGTAATGGCAAAGTATTTGCAGATCCTTAAACACAAACAAGTAATGCAGATATTATATATTAAGCATGAATCTTGCGTAAAAAGGCACAATTTCAATGCTCCTTTGGAGTTCAGCCTGTTTATGTCAAACTAGGATTTGACTTCGCCTGAATTTTGCATTTCCTGCAGGTGTTTTAATTTCATTTCATTGTTAGCAGCAGCATTTTTAGAAACATACAGCAAAAATAATTTAAAAACTCAGCAACAATTACATACCCATTTGCTCTTGGGACTTATGGAAAGATTTTTAGCCTTCACTAGCAGAATAATTTCTCCAAGGCAGATTTTCAAGTAAAATAGACCTACAATTTCTGCAATTCCTGTCAGTGAGTTAAACACACAATAGGTTATTCTACGAGCTATTCCTATGTCTGTTCATGAATTTAACAGCTTTGCTAATACTTCTACTTTGATATCTGGCATTTTCATATATTCCTTTGGAGCCTAATTAATGCTGCTTTAGTAGAAGCTTGTACAGGATTCCATGGTCTCTTCTGTCAGGTGTCTGGAGATAGGACAAGAGGAAATGGCCTCAAGTTGAGGCAAGGGAGATTTAGGTTAGATATTAGGAAAAATTTTTTTACTGAGAGGGTTGTCAAACATTGGAATGGGCTGCCCAGGGAAGTGGTTGATTCACCATCCCTGGAGGTATTCAAAAAGCGAGTGGACAGGGTGCTCCAGGGCATGGTTTAGGAGGCATGGTTAATGGTTGGACTTGATGATCTTGAAGGTCTTTTCCAACCAAAATGATTCTATGATTCTATGATTATGTGGTGAAATGGAAAATGAAGAACCTTTTGAAAGCGAAGATATTGACCGTTTTTCAGAGATACATTTAGTTCTTGCAATTTGAGAACATGCCCCCTGCCTCCTGAAGTACCCACAAAACTAGTCAGCAGAGTGGCCATCTCAGCTTTTATTTTTATTAAAGTGAGCTTTAGAGCTTTCTAAGATGGGCTTATGCAATCAGTTTCAAAGCTTTGCTTGGCAGTGAGCAAGTAAAAGAGGTAGAAATTATTAAGTCAGGATCTCATATCTCCAGGAAATAGAAGAAAACCAAAAGATTTAGTGATAAATCTCTATTGTGCTTTAACCTATTGAGTCGCAAATACATGGGAAGGAAAGCCAGTACCACAGTCTGCTAAATAAGCAATAGTACAATGATATAAAGGCCTATGAAGACTGTAGCAAATCAGCAATGTAAGTAAACACGCTACATGCATTATACTAGACTAATTCATCTTACATTTGCTGGATTTAAAGTTCAGCAAGCACTAAAAACAAGCAGGAGAGAAAGAGTTACAATTCAGAAGACTTCTGGAAGGAAAAAAAGGAACTGTACCAATTCTAAAAAAAACCCTACTCAGGTTTGTCATGGTTTTAAAGTTAGTTTCCTTCAGAAGGAGATCTGTATCTATGTCCAAGTAGCATTCCCCATGTGGGAAGAATTTATCTTCAACAAGTTGTGTTTGTTATATAGTTCATAACTGAACATGACAGTTAAATGTATCAGAAACAATGGATCTGAAAGATATGAGTGTGAAATAGGAGATGAAGAGTATAGAAGAGAGAAAAGCAAGGCGTGTTTTCTATATTGGGGTAATTTTCCATACTGAGGGAATTTCCATACTAAGGAAAATATTTTGGCTGCTGGAAGTTAAGCAAATGTTCACAATGTACTGTCTCTATACATCTGAAAAGCAAAAAGCTGGCTCTGTGCTTCCAGACCAAAACCAAGCATTCTCTGAAGGCAGCAGTTCAGATACTGTTCATTTTGAACATAATAAAGCCAATGTTTTGTTTGTCTGTTCATCTTGTAATGTCCATTTGAAACTCTATTCCTTGAGAAGTTAGCGTTCAAAACATAGGGTGCTGATTCAGTGCTAAAACACAGTAAGACAGAAAGACTGCTGAAGTCCAGTGCCTCCATCAATGGAAGCATGTTGATGCGGAAGTCATGGACACTGCACACAATCAATATGATCAAGCAGATGCCACTTTATTGCCAAGATAGCTCGGTTTATATGTTCATTCTAGTTACTGTTCACGCATAAGCAAATTAGAGATTGGTTAGCATGTGCTGTCCACGCGTCTAGTTACACCTAATGATTGGTTATATCAACACTGTACACGCTCATAAACATAAGGCATAATTGGTTGTATTAACTAAAACATGCAAAACTTGTCTCAGTCTAATTGGTCAAGATAAGCTGCGGAATTGAGGTTCTTTGTGCCAAGTTCCCTTTATCGTGGAATGCGCACCTGTGTTCTTCTAATTGGCATCTTTCTTTTTTTGTCTTCTTGTTTATTCTGTTCAAGGCCTTCTAAAGGCATCTGGAATGCTCTTACTACCGTTAGCTAAATATGTGTCCACAAGCAAAGCGTCCTTGAAGCCTGCTGCCTACAAAACATCCTTGGCTCACAAATTGATCAATTCCATCGAGTCTGGATTGTTCACTATGTGCCCATTACTTTCCAAGTATCCCACAGAAGCAAATGAAACTGAGATGATCTGACTTAATCAGCCATCAGGACAACGCTGATGTACAATTGCTACAATTTTATGGCTGAACAATAGATACCTAACAAGACTGCAAGAGACAGGAAAATATCTTTCCATTGGTCTGCTTTACAAGTTATCTTGTAAGCTGTAACAATTTTCTATGTTAGTAAAAGTGACTTTGCAAAGCCTTAAGTTATGATATACTAGACCTATAAGAAAGCAATATTTAAAAAGACTGAAGGTCTTTTCAGATGAAAGGCACAAACAGATATGAAGGCCTGAGATGGCAGGAGGGAATCAAACACTTAGAACTGGAGGGACCACTTGCTCTGGGACCAGAGCTTGCTGTTCCAAATAAAGCAGCAAGTCCTTCTCAGAAATATTCCCAGTACTACACTATAGTCTATACCAAGGAATGTGGAAAGAGACAAACTGAGCTGTTTGAGTGCAGGACATAACAGACAGCAAATAAAAACAGCTTAGCAACTATTGGTATCCCATTTGGGGAATAAAGAAACACAAAGGACAAGAACAAAAACTATCATGGCATCTTTCCAAATTCCATGAAGGAATCACTAAAACTACAGCACAAATCTATGTCTCTCAGCAGTACTAAGGGACACAATTGGACAGTAAAAAGAAAAGCCGAAAGGACGCAAGGGCTTGACATTCTTGGGCTGGGTGGTAACTATGTTATTCCAAAGGCTCTCTGTGGCTGCTGTATTTCCATGGTTTCTTATGCCCTGTACCAGAAAAATGAAACATGCTCTTTGGCCCAGGTGTCTATGTTTCAGAAATGAGTCCCGTTGTCTGACTCAATTCATTCTGGGGTGCCATGTCGCCACAAGACTTGCTTTTCTAGGCCCAGGATAGTGTTCCAGGCGGTGGCATGGGGTACAGAATATGTTTCCAGCCATCCGGTGGTTGCTTCCACCATTGTGAGCACATAGCGCTTGCCTTAGCGAGTTTGTGGGAGTGTGATATAGTCAATCATCTGCCAGGCTTCCCCATATTTATATTTCAGCCATCACCCTCCATACCACAGGGGCTTTAACCGCTTGGCTTGCTTAATTGCAGCACATGTTTCACATTCATGGATAACCTGTGCAATAGTGTCCATGGTCAAGTCCACCCCTCGATCACGAGCCCATCTATGTGTTGCATCTCTTCCCTGATGGCCTGAAGCATCATGGGCCCACCGAGCCATAAATAGTTCACCCTTATGTTGCCAGTCCAGGTCCACCTGAGCCACTTCAATCTTGGCAGCCTGATCCACCTGTTGGTTGTTTTGATGTTCTTCAGTGGCCTGACTCTTGGGTATGTGAGCATCTACATGACGTACTTTTACAACCAGATTCTCTAGCCGGGATGCAATATCTTGCCACAGTGTGGCAGCCCAAATGGGTTTACCTCTGCGCTGCCAGTTGCTCTTCTTCCATTGCTGTAGCCACCCCCATAGGGCATTTGCCACCATCCATGAGTCAGTATAGAGATAGAGCACTGGCCACTTCTCTCTTTCAGCAATGTCTAACGCTAGCTGGATGGCTTTCAATTCTGCAAACTGACTCGATTCACCTTCTCCTTCAGCAGTTTCTGCGACTAGTCGTGTAGGACTCCATACAGCAGCCTTCCACCTCCGATGTTTTCCCACAATGCGGCAGGGCCCATCAGTGAACAGGGCATATTGCCTCTCATTTTCTGGCAGTTTATTATACAGCGGGGCCTCTTCAGCCCGTGTCACCTCCTCTTCTGGTGACATTCCAAAATCTTTGCCTTCTGGCCAGTCTGTGATCACTTCCACAATTCCTGGGCAACTGCGGTTTCCTATGCGAGCCCGTTGTGTGATCAGTGCAATCCACTTACTCCACGTGGCATCAGTCGCGTGATGTGTAGAGGAGACCCTCCCTTTGAACATCCAGCCCAGCACTGGCAGTCGGGGTGCTAAGAGGAGCTGTGTTTCAGTACCAACCACTTCTGAGGCAGCTTGAACTCCTTCATATGCTGCCAATATCTCCTTTTCAGTTGGAGTATAGCAAGCTTCGGATCCCCGATATCCTCGACTCCAAAACCCCAGGGGTGGAAACACAGCCCCACCATTTGCCATGGACTAATCCAGACTGCACTGGAAAAAGGTGAAGCTCTGGAACACCTGCAATACATTGATGACATCATTGTATGGGGGAACACGGCAGAAGTCGTCTTTGAGAAAGGGAAGAAAATAATCCAAATCCTTCTGAAAGCTGTTTTTGCCATAAAAGAAAGTAAGGTCCCCAGCCAGCAACTAAACACCACGCAGCCGCTCACTCACTCCCCCCCACCCAGTGGGACGGGGGAGAAAATTGGGAAAAGAAGCAAAACCCGTGGGTTGAGATAAGAACGGTTTAATAGAACAGAAAAGAAGAAACTAATAATGATAACGATAACACTAATAAAATGACAACAGTAATAATGAAAGGATTGGAATGTACAAATGATGCACAGTGCAATTGCTCACCACCCTCTGACCGACACCCAGATAGTCCCAGAGCGGCGATTCCCTGCCCCAACTTCCCCGTTCCTATACTAGATGGGATGCCACATGGTATGGAATACACTGTTGGCCAGTTTGGGTCAGGTGCCCTGGCTGTGTCCTGTGCCAACTTCTTGTGTCCCTCCAGCTTTCTCGCTGGCTGGGCATGAGAAGCTGAAAAATCCTTGACATTAGTCTAAACACTACCGAGCAACAACTGAAAACATCAGTGTTATCAACATTCTTCGCATACTGAACTCAAAACATAGCACTGTACCAGCTACTAGGAAGACAGTTAACTCTATCCCAGCTGAAACCAGGACAATCATCATCCTGATGAGCACTGCAAATCAAAGGCTTAAAATGACTGGGATGTTAGATATTGTTTGTCTTCTCTTGGTTATCAGTTTGTGCAAGTGGTGGGAGGTTATGTAGCCAACACCTGGGTGCCCTGTATCCCTTTCTCAGGTATAGTCTGCTTAATAGACAAGGTGGATGAAGGTTAATGATCTGCCCCCTGTCCTTTGTCTACATGCCATAAGAGGTACTTAAGAACACTGAGAAATTATATTCATGGGAACACAGATTATTTGTGCCATAGCCATATTCAAGAAAGCATATATGAAAGAAATTGCATAAAAGACAGTGGCTACAAGAGAGCCTAAAAGCTATAGAGGTAAAAGGATACAGGAATTACTGCCTCTGGATATCAAAGAAGGAACAATATTATAAAGAGATTATCAAAACAGTATAGGCAAAAATCCACTGGTTTATTCTTATTTTGTTTACTAAACTTCCAGCTTCTCATATGAACACCCAAAACTAAACTCAGTCAACCCTTACAATTTCTCATGAGCCAAAGTTTTAAGAATTTCAGGCACACATTTTAAGACTCAGTATTTAATGCACAATGGAGAAGTGAAACAAAACAGTCACCATATACACATAAGCAGGCCCAAAGGAGGCCATCTCTCATGTTGGTAATCATCGCTGGTACCACTCTAGAGCTCAAATACCCCAGTAGTACACAGCCATAACAGTTAATCCTGTAGCATTTGGAAATCCGCAAATACTCTAAGCTGGCCTGGTTTTGTCATATTCTTTCATGTGACGCTTCTTTGCTATATCACTTATTCATCTGATTTTTGTCATTAATGTAAGACTTCTAAAACCATTTTCTTTTCACTTCCAGAATAAGACTTTTTTTTTTTTTTTTTACACAAGAGCTAAAATTTTTGTTCTTTTCGTGTTTATCTTACCTTCTTTTAACAACTTACACCTGTTTAACATAACCTTCAGTCATGCATGCTCCAGTTTGCAGACAAACACTCTGGCTCTCACAAGTGCCATATTAATGGCTTTGTAGTTTCAAAAGAAGGCATGTGTACAAGTAAACAGGTTACAGAAAACCATTGCATTGCAATTAGAAGGACAGTAACTACAACTGTGGTCAAACAGGGAGAATAAGGAAGATGGAGGAGATAAATAGATGTCCCAAAGACCAAGTAGTCATTTACTAAAAATTGGTTATTATATGTGTTCCCTTTCTGTTCAATGCGCTTAAATGCTGAGGCAAGATAAATACTGTAACTACTGTTTTTTGTTGAATAATAAGGAATCCTATCTATAGGATTTTTCTATAATTTCTCTAATTTTAATTCTATAATTGTGACTGTCTCTCAGGGAGAAAGCAATATTTTATCAAATCCAGTCCAGTATTCTGTAGCAATTTGTTTTCATCGCATTCTCTGATAAAATATTTGAAGACCAAATTTTCAACTTTTGTGCTTTTGTTTGTATTCTTACATGGACCCTTTTTCTCAAAACAATCACAATAACCTCACCTTTGTTTTCTTCACTGGTAGCAGTTATTCATCAGTAAGATTATCTGGGACACAGTTCTGAGGGTACATAACACAGATTCCCTTTTCAAAGCAAAATGCCTTTTGAGGTTTAAACAATGTAAATGAATCAGAAAAAACACCGCTGCCATTTACTCCAAGCTCTAGGACAGCAATGCCGTGTTTTGGCAGATAGAAGGTAAACATCTATGAATACCTGAATTGTTATCTTGTCAGAAAGGGAAGTCTGAATACATGCCAGGAGATCAAGAGGTGGAGAATCTGGAAAACCACTTAACACAATCTACAAAATCTGAAGTGAAGAAATTCATCCACTTTGCCATTTTCTTCACTTGTAAGGCTGGGCAACACTTGCAACATCCTGAGTGCACAGCTTTCATAATTACACCTAAGAACAGACAAAACTGTGATTGTTTTAGTGCAAATTATTAATATAGCAGCAATAAAGAAAGAAAGAAGGTGAGTGGGTAGGGTTTGGTTTTGTTGTGGGGTTTTGGGTTTGGTTTTTTTGAACTTTTTCAAAAACATATTTGTTTGGATCATCCTGGCTTTGATGGGAAATATTCTGGAATTGTGATGAATTATGTATTCTGTTTCCCCTCAGTCTGATTGTCACCAAATGGACTCAGGAACAAAAGTGCTTTGAGAGGCCACCAGTGGAAACTATTTCTTCAAAACAGAAAAGCAGAACATATCACACAAGCAAAAGAAGAGGAAGATAATAACAGTAAACTTAAAGCCACCACCTAAGTAAAGTGCCTAAACACAGAATTTAAACCACAGAAGGACTATTCAGTTGAAATGAAAATTGCACTCAGGTTTGCAGAACTAATACTCAAAAACATAGCAAGAAGAAAAAAACCACCACAAAATCAGGAAAGTCATCTTGTATATATGGGACCAAGAAATAGCACAGCAAGCAAGAACTATGCCTTGAAACCAAAGTTAGGGATTTGGGGAATAAGGTGTAGAAAACACAACAAAAACTTTCTGAGAGGAAAAGATAATAATGATGAAGAAAACTACTGGCAAATTCAGTTCTGAAAAGTGCTTTACATGTGGGAAGAGCCTAGCTTTTCACTTGGTCACAGAACAAATACCATTTCTCGTGAGTCTCTGAAGCTTACACCGCTGTTGTGTCTCATTCTTCGTGGAAGAAACTCCTTATTCCAGGTGACAAAAGAGCAGAAAAGTCCTGAAGAGGCCACTGAAAAACTATAATCATATCCCTGGCCATTTCTGTGTTTCTTCAGATCCTTGAGGGACTTGGTCCAGAGCCTTTAATTCCTACATCTCCATTTACTTTTTCAGTCAACATGCTGTCTTAGTTCAGAAGGATTTGAAACAGCTGCTCATTAACACTTTTGAATCTCTAGCCCAAGTGTTTGTCTCCCAGTCTGAACAAAAAGTAGCTATCTGTGACCTGAATAGATCTGTATATATTGGCTTGTAAAATCCATTTAACATTTGTAGGCTGTGTCTATAAACATTTACTCAAGCATCTGTGCCTACTTGCAAGCCTGGAAATCAGCTCTAACAGCCTAAACTAGGATGCTTCTAATGTCCAACTGAACTTCACACTCCCACAAGTTTTTCTTACCATCCACATTGTCAGCAGTGACAACTTGACATTATTAAAGATCAAACCAAATGGGTTTTCCTAAAAACATTAACCTAAAACCCCCCAGTTTTCCTAAAAAACTTGTCTATTTATTATTCTGCCAGCTAGTACTGCATTTCCTGGTATTCACCAGTTATCTTGTAAATCTGAGGGTACTTTAGTTTCTTCCATGGATTTCTAGTATGTACAGCAATAATGGTGATGCTAGAGGAAGAAAGAAAGATGAGTGACATAGATGAGTAATCCAGAAAAGCAATATGATAGTGGGCACCAATTCTACTTTTGTGGAATATTTCAAGATATTTATGAATCTGGAATTCTCAAATTGAAAGAAAGAAGGGATAAAAAATTATGTAAACTTTGTAGACCTGCAGCTTAATGGCCAGTTTTCAAAAGTAGACCTGAATACTCATTAATCTTCTTTTTTACAGTGGGGAACAGCCAAAGTATTTCCTTTGGGTTGTTTCTTTCTCTGTTTTGAATTGCTTTTTACGTTCCTGTAAATTTATTTTTCTATGTAGTGATAAAAATGGGTCAATTACTCCTGTCTCTGTGACTCTGATTAGCTGTAGAATTAAAGAAATTATTGACTTTTTCATTTTTTTGTTTAGTTTTCCTTTTAAAACTATATGTGAACACCCAGTCACTCATTTTCATAAATTTCAGTTTCGTGTTTAAGTCAAGGCTCTCCCATATAATATTTAGATTTTTAAGAATCACTGTTTGTTGCGTGTAAACCCCGGTGGGCAGCTAAGCATCACACAGCCCCTCACTCATGTCTCCTTCCATCCCCAGTGGGACAGAGAAAAGGAAAGGAAGATAAAAGCAAGTCAAGATAAAACAAACAAACAAAAAACCAAACAAACTGGTTTGATAACTGAAGGATAAGTGGAAGAAGAGAGAAGAAAACAAAACAAAACAAGTCATGCAAAAGCAATCACTCACCACCTCCCATGGGTAGACTGATGCCCAACCAGTGCCTGAGCAAAAGATGGCTAATCCCCCTAAAGTCCCCTCTTTTCCCTTTTATTGCTGAGTATGACATTATGTTATGGAATATCTTTTGGGGTCATCTACCCAGCTGTGTCCCCTCCTGGTCTATTGCGCACCCCCCAGTCTCTTCACTGGTGAGGCAGAGTGAGAAATAGAGAAGGCCTTGATGCAAACACTGTCAGCAAAAGCTAAAACATTAGTGTGTTATCAGTACTGGTTTGGTCAAAAATCTAAAGCACAGCACCATACGAGGTGTTATGAAGAAAATTAATTCTATCCTGGCCGGACCCCGTAACCCAGTACATTGTTATAACTAATCATTAAGATATTCATCCCTCTACCTGGTCTTAGATGTTGGAGAAAACATTTTTTTTGGAGCAGAACAAATGCTAACACTGTGTGAAACTTTACAGACTTAAAGGAAACACAACAGACACAATAAAAAATTATACATTGTACAAAAGAAAGCTATTTAATAAAATGCACGTTCTCTTTCTTACTGACTAGCTTAACAGACATTTCATGACATCATATGGTATGGAGTTTCCCTTTGGTCAGTTGGGATCAGGTGTCCCAGCTGTGTCCCCTCCCAACCTCTTGTCTCCCCACAGCCTACTCACTATGGGTGCAGAGTGTGGAAAAAGAAAATCTCAACACTGTGCATGCACCGTTCAGCAATAGCCAAACCTTCAGTGTGTTATCAACACTGTTTCAGCCACAAATCCAAAACACAACATCACACAGGCTGCTATGAAGGAAATTAACTCCATCCCAGCCAGACCCAGTACAGTGCTGTAGGAAAAAGAGAAACCTTAGAATGAAAACTCCACATGATTTTATGATATTGTAATGTGCTTGAGACCCCACAACAATATCAAAGTGCCTTTGACATTTAAAGACATTCTCCTGAAATAGGAATAAATTTTGCTATTTCTGCTATAAACATTACTGCAAAGAGTTGCTCCTAGCAACCATTTATCTTGTAGGTCTTCATCTCAACAATGCAAAGAAAGAAAAGTCAGTACTACAAAGCCACAGCTGCCTGAGGAGGGAAGACAGTCACTGAATTGAAGTTACACCCTCACAATGACTTTCTTTCTACAATACTGTTTGTGTGCTGCCATTCCTTTCAACTTTGCAATACAAAAACTGGCACCAAAAAGACTTCACTCCTAAATATTTTTTTCATTAAAAATCAAAGGAAAGTATATTAATCGAAAATTGATAATGTAGTTTCCATCATTTCATCTCCCTCCTTCATCCCCAGCCAGAATACATCTCTTGTATTATGCAAATTTCTCTTCCTGCTGAGAAGCAACATCCTCAGTCCTTTTGGTAGGTACTATTCAAATTAGGATAAATAGAATCATAGAATCGTTTAGGTTGGAAAAGGCCTTTAAGGTCATTGAGTCCAACCATCAACCATGCCCACTAAACCATGTTCTGAAGTGCCTTGTCTACACGCTTTTTGAATACCTCCAGCGATGGTGACTCAACCACTTCCCTGGGCAGCCTGTTCCAATGCCTGACAACCCTCTCAGTAAAGAAATTTTTCCTAATATCTGATCTAAACCTCCCCTGCCACAACTTGAGGCCGTTTCCTCTCGTCCTATCAGCAGCCACCTAACAGAAGAGACCAACACCCACCTCACTACAACCCCCTTTCAGGTAGTTGTAGAGAGCGATAAGGTCTCCCCTCAGCCTCCTCATTTCTAGACTGAACAACCCCAGATCCCTCAGCCGCTCCTCATAAGACTTGTGCTCAAGGCCCCTCGCCAACTTGGTTGCCCTGCTCTGAACATGCTCCAGCACCTTAGTGTCTTTCCTGTAGTGAGGGGCCCAAAACTGAACACAGTATTCGAGGTGTGGCCTCACCAGTGCCGAGTACAGGGGAACAATCACCTCCCTGTTCCTGCTGGCCACACTGTTCCTGATACAGGCCAGGATGCGATTGGCGTTCTTGGCCACCTGGGCACACTGCTGGCTCATATTCAGCTGGCTGTCAACCAGCACCCCCAGGTCTGTCTCTGCTGGGCAGCTTTCCAGCCACTCTTCCCCAAGCCTGTAGTGCTGCATGGGGTTGTTGTGACCCAAGTGCAGGACCCAGCACTTAGCCTTGTTGAACCAGCCTGTCCAGATCCCTCTGTAGATCATCCCTACCCCTGAGCAGATCAGCCCGCCCTCCCAACTTGGTGTCATCTGCAAACTTGCTGAGGGTGCACTTGATCCCCTCCTACAGATCAATGATAAAGATATTAAAGAGAACTGGCTCCAGTAATGAGCCCTGGGGAACACCACTCGTGACCAGCTGCCAACTGGATGTAAATCCATTCACCACAACCCTCTGGGCTCATCCATCCAGCCAGTTTTTCACCCAGCAAAGAGTACACTTGTCCAAGCCATGAGCCACCAGCTTCTCAAGGAATACGCTGTGAGAGACAGTGTCAAAGGCCTTACTGAAGTCCAGGTAGTCAACATCCACAGCCTTCCCCTCATCCACTAGGCGGGTCACCTGCTCATAGAAAGAGATCAGGTTGGTCAAGCAGGACCTGCGTTTCATGAACCAATGCTGTCTGGGCCTGATCCCCTGGTGGTCCTGTACATGCCATGTGAGCGCACTCAAGATGAACCGCTCCATAATCTTCCCTGGTACTGAGGTCAGGCTGACAGGCCTGTAGTTCCCCGGATCCTCCCTCTGACCCTTCTGGGACCTCCCCTGTTTACCAGGACTGCTGATAAATGATGGAGAGTGGCTTGGCAAGATCCTCCACTAGCTCCTTTAGTACTCTCGGATGGATCCCATCTGGTCCCATAGACTTGTGAGTGTCCAGATGGCGTAGCAGGTCATTAACTGCTTCCTCATGGATTATGGGGGGTATATTCTTCTCTCTGTCCCTGTCTTCCAGCTCAGGGAAGACAGAAGAAAATGTTTTGGGGCATCAGGTCTAAGATGGAATTAAAAATATCAGGTGCTATGATAATAAGTCTTTTTTTTTCTGGGTTAATAGAAAGGTCACTATTACAAAGATTTTCAGTACCCTTGCAAAGCTAATCTTCTATCAAGTTGTTCTTGACAGAAGCAGCCAGAAAAAATCTCTGTAGAAGAAAAAAAACCAGATACGGAGTATTGAACATAGTTCTGTTTCCAGGTACTGTAGTTTAACTGGCACTTATATTGTCGGCCTTACAGGGTTTGTTATGGCAAATGCTTGGAGCTAGGTGAACATATCAAATTGCTTCAATCAATCATTTCATTAATAATGGTGAAGACATAGGTACATGATTAAACTCACACAGAGAACTAATTGCAGGCTGAAAAGTCCATTCAGAAACTAACCCTGGGCATGCACAAACATAGGTCTACTTCTCAGTATTCCTTTCAAAATTATTGCATAATTGTATACAACAGAGAAATTGTAGAATATTAAGTAGTTTTTAATAAAATTTCAGACCAGAGGGATCACAATCTTGATCCAGGTAAATCCAGGCATGCTTTCATGGGTAAGAATATATAATTTGCATAACCTTTAAACCAGCAGCTCAGCACTGAAAAGAGCTGTGTCAAGGAGCTCACATATGAGAAGTTTGTTTTGAACAGTGTAATGCCTTTGCAAGACTGCATAATGTGAAAATCAAAAGTATTTTTAGTACTTTAGATTCTCAGTATGATTAAATAATACCCAGACCTGTGTATTAGTAATATATGAGAAATCTTAGAGCTGTACATATTTTTCTTACTTGAAGTATGTTTATAAGCGCTGTCTCTACAGTATCTATGAAATACTTAAGTTTCTCAGTGGCTAACATGCTCTTTTACTTTTAAAATCTGAAAAAGAGACATTTCAGATGTTGGATTTTTTTTATCTTTTCCTTTTTATATTGACATTTGTGCTCGTGAAAGGTAACTACGTCATCTGTTTGCAAATAGAGGTAAAGTCCAATGGCAGCTGGCAGATGCAACTCTCCAGAATAGTTCTGTTTATTGACATACACCGTCAATAAAGTTCAGAACATGGAGCAAGTTGGTCTTTAGCCACAAGTCAGAAACAACCTTTCAGACACACCAGTTACAAATCCCACTCAACAAGAAAAAAAAAAGAACATCAATTTGAATGCAGGAAACTAATGGAACAAATCCCAGTACACATGCATAAACTTTCAATATGACATCACACAATTAAGTCATTATAATAATCCAAACACAGAATAATGCTCATTGTTGTATGATCGATGTGAACAAAAAAAAGATACCTCGGACAACTTTAATTTGATGGATTTTTTCTGTTAACCACTGCAGAGGTGAAAAAGTTAGACTCTTGTCATTGACAAGATCTTGGAGTGAGGCACTTGTGCTGTAGTAACACCATTACGTCACTATTCATTATAATAGTACAGCATCTTTGATCACTTTTAACTCTGCCTTTGAATGGTTTCTTTATGATATGTGGGTTGCTCACATAGAAAAGAAATAGCTCAAAAGTACATCCTGTGATAAAAAAATCCCATAACTTAACAAAACTGTCATACCAGCTCCTGTTTTGATTCCCATTACAATCCCTTTATTTCTGTAGATTTTTCCTAAATATTTGGAGCTGTTTCCTTCCAAGGGAACACCAGTGCTTTTAAAGTATACCTTATCTGTTCAGGAGATTAGTCTAAAAAAATCAGAAACAAATTCTAAAAGCCAAAATTTTTGGCTATCAGCAAAGAAAAGAGAGCCTTTGTCAAACATGTCTCCACTAAGGAACCTGAAATTCCTTTTGTACATGGGTCTATGCATTACCTACCTCCCAATCAAACTGTACTTTGTCTGTAAGCATATTATCCCCATCTGCCTCCAAATATATATCACACTGAAAAAAAATTATTCCAAACCCTAGTTTTCAGATATGTTCTGTTTCTTCACTACAGCTGAAATGTCACTACAACAAGATAGGCAACTAATTATATAAGGTATGGATGGATGCTATGGTGATCAGTTGCTGCAGAAGAAATTCTCATACTGCAGAAAAATGCAAAAAGCAAACAGATGAGCGAACAAAGTAAACAAAATCCCTAACAATCCAAAAATTTTCTGCTGACTCTGGTCATGCCTTTGACACTGAGCATGTGAAGAAATATAATGCACAAGCACACAGGCAAGACAGCACCCAGTCAAGTACAGTTACCCAGTCAGACAAGTTCAGAGTCCAAACAACGCTTTTATCTCTCATCTGATACAGTTACTCTGATTTCAATGATATGTTTCTATCATAGAAGAAATGTATGCTTAAAAGCATATACATTTAGTGTCTTTTACACATGTATACATATATATTTAATTTATCATCTTTAAAGAGATTTATTATAGTCATAATGCATGAATTCTTACTAAAGTGACAATCTAAGACATTCATTAATTGAAACTAAAGTAGTCTTATACGTTTTAGCCAAAGACTGAAAGGAAATTTTGAGGTTACCTTATGATGATTCCGTAGTTGGTGACTTTACTGAAATAAGAGAAGACCTACAGCCTACGGACGTGGCTTTTTCCCAAAGCAAAAATAAAATTTAAAAAAGTCATACTAATTTCTGCCAGATGTTTTTCATTGTTTTTCAGATACCAGTTTGAGTAGTAATTTAAGAAATATTTTTAAAGCAAAAATAGATTTGCATCACTATAAAGAAGAAAATGAATTTTGGAAATTTGGAGAGGAGCCATTGAGTGGTTTAAAGCAAACATTGATATTTTGGTGAAAAAGAAAAGGGATTTTAGGACATAAACAATTCTCTTTTTTTTTTTAATTCTCTTTCTCCACTCTCTCCCCCTCTCTTTTCTCTTTTCTTCCCCCCCCCCCCCCCGCCCAGCATTTGTCATAAATCTGTCCTAAGCACAGTCTCATTGATGATTTGTCCTGTATTACTCACCTACCAACAGAGTATCACTCACAGTTTCCTATTTGTATTTCTAATTACTTTCTGGTTGCTGTTTTTTTAGATTATAAAAAAGTAGGGAACTGCACGTGTTGATGATAATACCTAACTTTAATGTAATGCATATTTTACTGCTCTGTAGAGGTTAGAGAACAGATGTTGAGAGTTGTTATGTCAGTCCAGGTACTTTATTAATTATTGTGCTTAATAGAAAAGAGGAACTATACTAAAATAATCTCCTGTTTCATTAGGGAATACTCTCTCAGTGCACTGGTATACCTTCTGTTAGTGAGAGATACACATATGCTCACTGGAGACATGCAGCTCTACTTTCAGTAAGCAGCATGATGAGTTCTGCAGGGAAAAAATCCACCACAAAAATTGATGACTACTAACACTTCTCTTCTGTTATTTTATGATTTAATGGGATGCTATTCATTTCCTCCTGGACACACCTGCTAAACTATTTCTATCCCACACTACCTTTGACCAAATACCTATAATCCTGTTGCTGTAACATTGTGGACATGTGCTGAATATTTAACAATCACAAAGGATATATCTTATGTGAGCATAAAGCTCTGGAAAACATTTCAAAAATATCAGCTAATTTGTCTTCCTACTGCCTGAAGCCAGCAAGCATTTTTGATTTTGTTATACAATTGGAGAGATGGAAGTGGACAGTTTTACAGGAAGGTCCAAGAGGAGCTAGCATCTGAGTCAGGATCAAAGCTTAGGAACATCTGAAACTTGTAACTACTGATGAGGGGTGACTCATATTAAGTTACTTTTCTTCTCTGGAGCAGCTGAGCAAGCCAGAGAAAGCTGTATTGCTTTTTCTCCCCATGTAGCACTGATCACACAGAGCAGGAGTTTTCCACACAGACATGTGTGTTAACCTGTGTAAATACACACAGTTCATCTGCCTGTGGGCTTTGCATCCTGGAGGGCCTGAAAAAGCTCCTGTAAAAGAAGCTAAGGAAACCTAATGGCTCTAAAACTGTACAAAAGATTAACATGTTATCCCCATAAAATAACCAAGTATTCCAGTTATTTTGTTTTGGCATTCTTGGTACTCAAAGTCTCAGGGACCACGTATTTAATTTCTGCATGTGGCTATTTCTATCACTCACTTACCAGAGACTAGGAAAAGGAATCTGTGGTGGGCAATGGGGTTTAAATACAGCAGGTAGTCCCATTAGGGAACTAGTGGTTTCAACCAACATAGTCTGAGGCAATCCTTTGGAAGGTTCTGCTCACCAGTGCTGCATGACCATAGATGGCCCCTGCTTTCTGTAAGTATTAAAAAAAAACTTCATGGAGAATACGACAATAAAGACTTGGGACCTGGTTGATCAGAAATTCCAAATTGTCTAAAATACCAGTCCTCAGAAGACCATGGTCTCTCCTCATGGCACAAAGAGAAAAATACTGGCATGTTTGGGGGGTTTAATCACCTTTTTTTTTTTATTTACTACTGAGCTGATCAAATGGCAAACATTGTTGTACATAAAACACTGCTTACCTTAAAGTGTCAGACAACAACTGAAATTCATCCTAAAGACACCACAAGAACTTGATTCAGTTTCTAGGATGAATTTATATAAGAGTTTTCTAGCTAGTTCCCATAAACTTGAGAAATTATTTTTTCAATAAATAACAAAGTTCATTAATATTTGATAGAACAACTATCTCTGGAAAATAAATTGGTTTTAATGGGGTTTTCAGTAAAACCCTTAGCTGTTTTCATTCCTGGGGACTGCTGACCCATATGTACTTCATATTCAACCCCCCCACCGCCCAAATACCCGCGAAAAGGAACAAATGTAAGGGTTTGGTTTTTTTTTTACCAGGATTGAAGTACACCATCATTCATTGCAGTTATTAACTGGCATACCGATTACATTGCTTAGCATTATAAGTGTTGCTTAAAAAGTAAAAGTATCTTAGGTGTAATGGTTAAAGTCCAGACACCTTCTCTTTCTGTATCACATATTTTACATGTAACCCTTCAATGCTGCATTCCTTTTAATACTGAATTCTCTCCCTACACATATACACATATTAATACACCACACACCACACATTCTCCCTCACATTCTGAAGTACAATCAGAATAGAAATATAAGCATGAAATTTTGCTGAATGCAGCAATGAAGCAAAAGATGTTTAGTCTCAAGTTTGGCTACAAAACATTGCATATTTCTGTGTCTGAGAGGATGACATCTTTTTTTTCTTTTAGTGTCACACAGAATATAAATTCCTCAATCAGAGAGAGAAGAGAATATCTGAATATCTTAAATTGTTACCAGGAGAGAAGCAGATGACTAAGAAAGCTGACAACAGTAAAAATCCTTTTGCCAATGGGTCACCACCCCATAAAAGTAAAGGTAAGTAAAAGCCATTACTAACTAGGCTTGTCTACATGGCCCTCCAGGAGGGACCAATAGAAAAAAATTAATTTTGGAGCAGCTGGGCTGTTTTGTTTATTCTGATTTTGCTTTTTTAATAGGAGGGTATTTTTATGCCAGTTTTTTTTTCTTTCTACCATATATTTCTGACATAAAATCAGTCTTCAGTAAAATTCTGAAAAGCACTAAAGCAAGTCCAGAAGGTGGAATTGGAAGCCTAAAACCCATAGAAACAAACTATTCTTCTCATGAGTGGAAAAAACCTATCCTTCTCTTATGACGAAAAAAGTGAGTTATGCTTTGCCCTCTGGATTCAGACTTGAATCTGTATTTATTTCCTTTAGTGCTTAGAGATCATTTCAGGTTCCCAACTGCACCTAAAATACCTTTGTACATGATATCTTGTAGGAGCTTAAATGCTGAGATGTATGCTAAGTGTTTTTGACTCAAATGTGACAAATCAATAAGAAGCTGAGAGAATTTCTTTTTTAAAATTTTCCTATGTGATTTTTGAAATTAACTGGAGGGTCCTTAGTCACATCAATGCCTTTGAAAAAGCTTGCCTTTATCTTTAGCTTTGACTATAGCGAAGGCACCACCAAGCCTTTGTCCTTCTTTCTGTAACTTATAGGAAAGACGACTGGTAATTGCCACATAGAAAATTGATTGTTTAAAAGTAAGAAAATTGTTGTTTAAATTAAGGGCTGGGTCTTTTTTCTTTTTTCTTTTTTTCTTTTTTTTTTTTTTCTGAAGAATGTTTAAAGTGGCACCCACATGTCGTTACCCTAGTAGAACAGAAAGAAGTTGATGGAAGCATGCCAGTCACAGATTTACAAGCAAAAGAAAAAGGCAGATTGCCTCTTTCTGAGATTTGCACATTTTGTTGAAAGAGATGACACATTCTCTGTTTTATTGATCTTCTTTGTCTACCTTCCACAGTCTTTTCTTGACTGTCAGATAATATGCCCTTTCTTCATCCCTTAAAAGAAGTGATTTACTGCTCTGCTTAGTCACAAAAAAAAAAACCTCTTCTATTGAAGCAGTTTCACTGGTGCAGCAAAGAATATGGGTTTCTTGCAGGGAAAAAAATGCCAACATGAGTATGACTCAGTGATTTGGAAAGGAAGAGTCCTATGTTCTGGTGCCCACTGACCCAGTTGTTCATATTTCTTTCATTAAACAATCATCACATGAAACAAAAGAACAGGAGAAGAAAAATTGCTGCCTGAGTCTAGCAGCTTAAGTAAAGAGGATTTTAAGTACAGCATGGCCTTTAAAAAACAGATTATCAAGAAGTACACGATTTCCTGCTGTTAATGGACCGTACCATAATATCTAGGTGATTGAGCAAGGATTTGAGGAAAAAAGATGCTGCAACAGTCGTCTTATTCAGCAATGCTATGATCATTTTCATGACAGTTGTCATGTACCTCAAAAAACCCCAATGATTCTTAAAAGATTTCTTCTGTCAGATTAAAAAGGAAAAAACCCACAAACCACCAACCTGAAACTAGGGGAAGATACAGGATAAATTAAAGGACAAAGCCAAATTGTCTTCCTTTTTAACCAGATAAAAAAAGCTAAATAGTCCCAGAACAAATTCTTTTCAAATCCTTTTGCTTTTTAATTGTTGGGCTAGCAGTGTTCAACTATCACTATAAACTGCAGGTTCTTAGGAGTTAAGTTAATTTTAAATTTCTTTCATACATCATTAAAACAGAGACCTTCACAAAAGCCTTAATTAAAGATAATTAGTGGGTGCCTTTCTAGTGTAGTAAACAGCTGTAATAACTTCCATAGATATGTACTATATGAGCAGTGAAATTTGATGTGTAATAAGCAGAGGGCATTGAATGTATCATTTATGAAAAGAACATTCCTAAATAAGGGTCTCAATAGCCTGTTTCAGGATGTGGTGGGTTGACCCTGGCTGGACACCAGGTGCCCAACAAAGCCACTCTATCACTCCCCTCCTCAGCTGGACAGGGGAGGGAAAATATAACAAAACGCTTATGGGTCAAGATAAGGACAGGAAGAGATCACTCATCAATTACCGTCATGGGCAAAAACAGACTCGACTTGGGGAAATTAGTTTAATTTATTGCCAAGCAAATGAGAGTAGGATAATGACAAATAAAACCAAATCTTAAAACATCTTCCCCCACCCCTCCCTCCTTCCCAGGTCAACTCCACTCCCGGTTTTCTCTACCTCCTCCCTCCCAGCAGCGCAGGGGGATGGGGAATGGGGGTTGGGGTCAGTTCATCACACCTTGTCTCTGCCGCTCCTTCCTCCTCAGGGGGAGGGCTCCTCACTCTTCCCCTGCTCCAGCATGGGCTCCCTCCCATGGGAGACAGTCCTCCATGAACTTCTCCAACATTGGTACTTCCCATGAGCTGCAGGTCTTCATGAACTGCTCTGGTGTGGGTCCTTTCTGTGGTCTGCAGTCCTTCAGTCACAGATTGCACCAGCGCGGGCTTTCCCATGGAGTCAATGCCAGCCTGGGGGCACCCACCTGCTCCAGCGAAAAGGAAGCTGAGGGGAGACCTTATCACTCTATACAATTACCTGAAAGGAGGTTGTAGTGAGGTGGGTGCTGGTCTCTTCTGTCAGGTAGCTGGTGATAGGACGAGAGGAAATGGCCTCAAGTTGTGGCAGGGGAGGTTTAGATTGGATATTAGTGTCGTGGTTTAACCCCAGCCAGCAACTAAGCACCACGCAACCGCTCACTCACTCCCCCCCACCCAGTGGGATGGGGGAGAAAATTGGGAAAAGAAGTAAAACTCGTGGGTTGAGATAAGAACGGTTTAATAGAACAGAAAAGAAGAAACTAATAATGATAATGATAACACTAATAAAATGACAGCAATAATGATAAGAGGATTGGAATATACAAATGATGCACAGTGCAATTGCTCACCACCCATCAATCAACGCCCAGTTAGTCCCCGAGTGGCGATTCCCCATGCCCTCCCCTCCCAGTTTATATACTAGATGTGACATCCCATGGTATGGAATACCCTGTTGG